>NW_006399805.1:9097754-9156647 GCF_000299155.1 Elephantulus edwardii
TGGATGGATGGATGGATGGATGGATGGATAGGTGGGTGGATGGATGGATGGATGGATGGATGGATGGATGGATGGATGGATAGGTGGATGGATGGATGAATAGGTGGATGGATAGGTGGGTGGATGGATGGATGGATGGATGGAGGAATAGGTAGATGGATGAATGGACATATAAGAGGATGGCTAGCTGGTTGTGTAGGTAGGTGGATGGTTTGATGAAAAGTGGGCAAATAAGCCATTGCCTTGGATTCACTTGTGGTCATCATTGCATTAAAACCTCTGTTGTTCTCCAGATGTTTGAAAGCTTCAGGGGTCCTCCAATCTGGTCAGTGCTCCCCCAGTCCTCAGCATATAGCACAGGAAACAGAGCCACAGTGGTGCCTCTTCCTGGGGGATGTGCTATTCCGAATGTTGCATGATTACGTGTACAGTCTGCCTGGTACACAGTGGTTGACATACACACGAGTACATAAAGGAGCAAGTCAATCAGTAAGTGAGGGCCACGTGAGTCTAATGATGTCTCCTTAATAATCTGTAACCAGTTTCACATGGGTGTCATCGCGTCTTGGTTCTGTAAAACTGCACTGCAGATTACTGCTATTGTTTGGTGCCGGAGCCAAGTCCTGTTCTTAACAGCCTGTTCAGTATTCAGCCCAACCCGACCCTCTTAGGACCGCTGCAGTCATCGCGTCACTCTGTCTCATTCACTTCCTCTCCTTCAGTTACCCTCTGCATTCCAAACAACAGATTAATGAGTAAACACACATAAGACTGTGTGCATTTTGCTCATTGGCTAATCCATTCCCAAGCATGGGTTCCACCTGTGTAAAAAGTCAGGTAGATTTTCCACAGCCTGTGGTGGTTTGCTGCCCTAGAGATGGAAAGATTACGGGACACGCTTTGATCAAACTGTAGGGTTTCTGAACTATAAAAAGCAAGGAATGGAGGAAAGAGAAGTCAAGGAAAGAGAGGCAGTGAGTTTTACTTCCAATTTGAGCAGGAAACAAATGCCTTTATCCTACTGGATATCAATCTTCTATAAGAAAGGAACCAAACTGATGATTTCACGTTTGCTTTCCGTGGCACATGGAGTTATTTTAATTGTTTGAACCTGGAAGAAGGAGTGACATAAGGTCAAGCAGACACGGAGGCTCTTTGCTGTTGCTGCCATCAGGTCAGCTCTGACTCAAGGGGACATTGTAGATTCCAGACCAAAATGCTGCCCAGTCCTGTGAGCTTCCCGGTCATTGCTCTTTGTTTGAGTTTTTTAAATTTTATTATTTTTTGTGTGTGTACCATCAAATCAGATCTGACTGGTACAGGAGGAGGTTGCCCCTCCTTCTTCAGCAAAGCATCTGGTGGATTCGAACCATGAACCTTTGGGATTGCAGTGCAGCTTCTTGCCACTAGGCCACCAGAGCTCGCCAGCTCTTTGAATCTGTTGTCTCACCACATGTCAGTCCATCTCATTTGTCCTTCCCCAGTGGCTCCTGAGAAGAGTGACAGCATCAATGTGGATTTCACGTTTCAAAAATGCCATTCGCAAAAGGATAATTTGTGTATTAGAACTGAGTCTTAAAGCTGAAATCATCTGATCAAAATCATTAGGATCACTGACTACATGAAAATTACAGGCTCTGTTGACTCTCTGTAGTCATGTATGATTTTATCAGACACGTTCTGGAGAACAAGGAGCTCTGATGGGGTGGTAGCACATTACACGATGGGCTGCTAACTGAAAAGTTGGCAGTTCAAACCCACTGGCTTCCCAGGAGGAAAAGAGGAAGTTTTTCCTATAAAGACTGATAGCTGCGGAAGCCCAGGGCAGGGCTGCCGGGGGTCAGAATCAGCTCCACAGCAGCGTGTTGTGTTTTGATTTCCTGGCTGGTACACGACCGTCTTCCTTTGAGTGAAGTCCTAGCCTCTTAACCATCTCCTACGTTTCCACCACCCCTGCCCCACCCACACCTAGAACCCCCGGTTCTCCAGGCCCCTGTGCAGAGGTGTGGGTGAGCCTGTCTGTCCACAACCCTCTCTCATCGTCGGAAAGGCTTCCTGGTTTCACCGTTTATTCTCCTGTTTGCCCACCCTCTTCCCAATCTACTGACCTCCCACCAACAGGATGAGCCCTGCCCACCCTCCTGCACAGGCACAATGTTATGAATCCAGCATCACTCTGTTTGCACAAGTTCACTCTCACCCTAATGCCTACTTTTTCCCCCCACTTGAATGTTTTTATGATCTAATTTCATGGCTAAGCAGCCCCTGTGGCACAACGGTTCAGCCCTCAGCTGTTAACCACAATACTGGTTGTTCAAATCCACCAGTCATTCCTTAAGAGACCCACCTGGCAATCTGCTTCCATAAAGATCTCAGCCCAGGAAAATGAATGGACCAGTCCTACTCTGCCTTGTGGGGTCACCATCAGCCAGAATTACAGATCGATACAAAGAAAGGAAGACAGACAGGCTCACCCACACCTCTGCACAGGGGCCCGGAGAACTGGGGGTTCTAGGTGTGGGTGGGGCAGGGGCAGTGGAAACGTAGGAGATGGTCAAGAGGCTAGGACTTCACTCAAAGAAAAGAAGGTTATTACTTACAAAGTTATGAGTTCTGGCTCACAATGGTGGGAAACTATTAAGGGTAGGTGCACAGCTGATCATCATGGGTGCTGTCGATAAGTTGTACACTCTTAAAAAGTTGACTTGGCAAAGTCGTATGAGAAAAACATTGAAAACAAGAAGAAAGGAGCCACTGAGGCTGCCTAGCTGCACCCACGCACCTCCTGGGATCTGGCTTCTCGCCTTGGAAGGATAAGGCCATGCCCTCATGGGATATCCGAGAGCTCTGGTAGCTTAGTGGCAAGGAGCTGCACTGCCAGTTCAAAGGCATGTGGTTCAAATCCACCAGCTGCTCCATGGGAGAACGATGGGCAATCTCCTCCCACGCAATTTTCAGCCTGGAGGGTCAGCTATGAGTTGATTCCTACTCAACAGAACATAAAAACAATATGCCTAGTGTTTCTGTTGTACTTCCCTGGGTTGCAGTTCCTGGGATCCTGAAAGCTTGCAAGGAACCATCCAAGCCACCAATAATCTCTGCGAACCTGGAGCAACAGAGGAAGAGGAGGAGTTGGGAATAGGAGGATGTGGAATGTGTGGCGAATTGTCCTCAGGAACAACTGCCCGCTTAGTTATGAGACCAAAAGAACCGGATAGTGCCCAGCCATCACTGAATATTCTGATCAAAGATCCTACTGAAGAATCCTGATCAAAAGGTGGAGAATGCAGAACAGAATTCCAAAGGCCAATAGACTCCAGACTTTACTGAGCCATGGAGGTTGGGTAAACGTTGAAATTACTGCACTGAGAAAATATTTTAACATCCCCTGAAGTCTTCTTAAAATCAAACAGTGCTCTAACTAAAGTGCTAAGGGATTTCTGCCGGAAACACCGTTGTTTTTCTTTTTGTTGATCCGACTGGCACAGGAGAAGACTGTCCCTCCTTCGGTGGAGCATCTGGTGGGTTCGAAGATACTGTTCTTTTAAGTCTATCTGGGGTACTCTCCGTCCCTCCAAGCCACAGCCACTGCACTCCGCTGTGACACAGCAAAAGTCACGGGCCTCATGGAGCCTGAGTGGTTCCAGGAGTATCTTGGACAGGATGGGACATGATTTCACCTCGCCTGGACCAGCAATCAATGCCCTTGAGACCAGTAGTCAGGAGCTCAGGAGACAGTGCATTGGGCAAGTCTGCTGTCAGGGACCACTCCAAAATACTTGAGAAATTATGTCAGTTTGAAGACAAAAGTGTGCCTGATTCAGGCCATGGTCTTCTCAATTACCTGCTCAGTGCCAGCAAGCTGGACACTGAATAAATATGACATAAGAATAATTTGATGTTTTGTGGTGCTGGAGAAGAATACTGAATATCCCATGGACTTCCAAACGAGCAAATGGATAAGGTCTTGGAGAAGGCGCAGCCAGGGTGCTCCTTACAGGGAAGCACGACAACTTCACCTCTAATCCTTTCGGTATGTTGCTGGGTGAGGCTATTTCTTGGAAAGGAGCATCGTGCTTGGAAAGGAGGCGTCAGTGAAGGAAGGAAGATCTCCAACGAGACGGACTGACACAGTGACTGCAGCAATGGGCTCAAGTGTGCCAGGGCTGATGAGGACGGCACAGGACAGGGCAGGGCTCAGATCTGTTGTTCACAGGGTCACGATGAACCATACACATTGGCACCTAACAACAACAACACTGAGTAAGTACGGTGAAGGGGTGTAATCTTTACTTACCCCTTTCCCGACTCTCAGCCGCACGGTATCTCTGTCCTCTTTGAGTGCTTCTTCATCTGTGAACAGGTTCTGTATGAGCACAATTAAGTGTTCTGGAATTCCTGTTCCTTGCAGTGTTTTGATCCGCATCATTAAATGGCTTTGAATAGTCAATAAAACACAGGTCAGTATCTTTCTGGTAGTCTCTGCTTTCAGCCACGGCCCACGTGAAGTCAGCCAGCAATGAGGTGAGATGACCGTCATCAGGTGGACGCCGGCTGATGGTCACTTGCTTCCTTTTACTGCTCTGCCTTTTGACCAGGAAATGCACAAAAACCCCATAAAGATCGATGATCTGATTCCCTTAACCACGTCTTCTTTTCTACTGTATTTACTCGAGTGTCACGTTTTCTCATAAAGAGTCTGGACTTCCAACCAGTTCACCGGTGTTCAATCCCCTGCTGAGAAATTGCATTTTCACCTCAAACTGACCAAACTGAAACCTCCCCTTCAGCAAGATTCCCAGGTGATGGTTACATATCTTGTGCCTCTCTAGGACCTTGTTAAAATGTTGATCTTTATTCCGCATACTTGGGGTGGAAATGCAACTCTGCAGCAGGGTGTCAAACCAGAATGATCTTGTTCCGAGCCCAGAAGGAAAGGCATCGGGAGGTATGCCACTGCTGTGCCACAGGTCGGGCCGGGCCAGTCTTTAGAAGCCAGGAGAGTGCACACGGCAGTGCCCTCCTCTCGCCGAGCTTCAGAGGACACTGAGAGGAATGAATGAGTCCTTCCAAATTTCCGGAGAACAGGACCCGCTTCTCTGTTCTTACGGGGCAGCCGCAGGCAGGGCCGCTGTGGGGCAGAACAGCCAACGCGCCTTTGCACTGAAAGGCACTGATCCTGTTCTCGTTTGTAACCCATTTTTTTTACAAACAAAAACAAGCCCAAAGCTATATACACTAACATTTTCTTTAGGATAATTGCCACGTTGTAAGATGCAGAATGAAAGGAACTCCTGACTTGACGCAGACCCTCACGTCCCAGTTCTCCACCTCAGACGGGCACTCGCGTGCATTTCGAAGACATGGATGCAGGCATTTTGCTGGCACACGCACACCGGGAGCTTTCAGGATACACTGTGCGTTTTACACTTCTGTGGCGTAAAACTTTGGCACAAGAACAATAGTTTAGCTCCACAAAGGAGGTTGACTCAGTCTGACTTTTGGCTATAAGACTTGAATAGTTTCTGAGAAGCTCAAATCCACTGCACCTCCACAGATTGTGGAATGAGATGGGTGTAGCCAGGTGGCCATGGGGAGCCCGGCAGGGGAAGCGAGTTCCTGGATAAAAACAGACCAGAATCCAAGAACAACAGAAACATTTCATTACTCTAATTCTCTGACTCAGGCCCTGCTGGAGCTGAAGAAGTCTCCTTGGAATTGTATCTTGGTTTCTTTTTTACCTTGAGCGGTACTTGGCAGGTACAAAATGGTAGCAGGAAAAGGGGGACAAGAGTTGTCACGTGTGGTTCAGATTTGGGTTCACTGTAAGTCAGTGTTTAGTCTGGGACCAGCCTGATGTCCCATCGAAAGGAAGCCTCTATTATGGGAAAGCTGTTTAGACACCGAGCCTCTAAAACCTGCCTGAGTGGAGTTATTTCTGTTTCATTGGTTCTCCACTCTTGGCCACTCCGTTTGCTTTTCTAAATTTCAAGGCGTTGTTTTCCTGGGTTTCATAAACGACTTCCGCCTTGTCCTGCTGACTTGGGGTCTGAAGCCCTGCTCTTGTCACTCCAAAATGTTTCTGCTCCTATTTCATTCGCTCAATTAATGGAAGTGGTTTCAAGAAACGTCAAGGAAAACAATTCCACACACTGAATTTGCTGGAAAATGAAAGCATGCTGTGTTTTCACCAGAGAAACAGACTAAGCGAACCAGAACGTTTCATTCAACTTTCACATTTTCATGAATGCAAAAACGACCAGGGTGTGAAGCAAACCAAAAGCAAAATAATGTGTTGACACCAACTCAGAGCATTTATTGACATTTCCACTTAAAATGCTAGGAAAGCTGTATAAATTGTAAACATGGAAACCAAACACTCGCGTAAGTTATTTTAAAAATTCTACAGCACGTTAGAAAACAGTGCAGCTAATTGAAGGGTAGAAACATAACCGACAAGTAGGGGTATTCAACTACTAAATCATACACCCATAACTGAGACGTAGATGCCCGTTGAGACCAGCAAACCATGATTGTCGAAGTTCAACTTGCAGGATTGATGCCACCAGAGACCTCACATGAACGCTCATCATCCTAGGTGAGGGTGGAGGAGTCAGAAGAGCAGGGCCCTTGATGGAGAAGGAGGCTGTAAGACAACATCCCAGACAGGCGCTATGGAGCGAACATCCTTGTCGGGGTCACACCAGTCCAGTCTGCACGCTCCCCAGAAGGGGCAAGTCAGGCAAAATCAACAGACTCTAACCCCCTTTCCTAACCAAGTGAATAACAAACCAGGGCTCCCCTGGCATCTCCTCCTTTCCCCCCAGAACTGAAGGTGGGACAATCAAGGCATCTGGCTTGAACTTGACCCTGTGCTTTTCCTAACTTGCACACTTAGGAAGTCGTGTTATGAATACTTGAGATGTGGTGGGCGTGAGAAAAGACTCTTCATGCTGCTCCCAGCTCTCCAGAAAGGCCCTCTCTCATCAGGAACTCAAGAGACTCAAATCATTGGAATCTTATCTGTCTACCTACTCACTCTTTCTTCATAATGTGGCCCCAGCAGAGGAAGCAGGAAAAAGCAAGGAGCTGGCGAGCTTACCTACCCTGTGGGAGAGGAAGCAAGACGACAATGCATCTGATTAAGACAGTCATTCTTACGCGCCCTTTCTCACTGGTTCCTAGCTCAGTTTCACATTTCCCAAAGCACTAACACTACCCTTCTGGAAACTTCAGTGCTGTGTGGAGTGCACTGTTATATACGAGTAGGAAATTCAGGTCGTACCATGAGGTTTAGATTTCTAAGTCTTTTAAGCCAGGGAAGGGAGACCTAGTTTAAACAACAAAAATCACCTCCAGGAATATAAACAGAAATCTGAAAAGTACATGTGTCCTATTACACATCTCGAGCATGTTATAGCAGTTTTTCATAGGAATGCCTCTCATCTTTTGCAAGAACTGCAATTAACAGGTTGGGTTAAATTTTAACACAAAGTTCAATGTGCTGTCCCATGACAACAGGGTTTATGTTTATCCACAGGTTCAGAAGTGGTGGTCTTCATGTCTGGACATGGGACAGAAGTGAATAATCAGGCTCTAGAGACTGGCCTTGGACTTGCTCTGGAGGTAGATACGACATGGCCCCTTAAGCTAACATCAGTGCAGTAATGATAACTGGAGTTCTCCTGACCCCTGCCCGGCATCTTGACCAGCTTGCCTTCCAACCAATTCATTCACGTCTAGTAGAGTGAGGAAGGGACTATGAGAGAAGCAGATGTAATGGTTAACTTGTAAGTGGCTGCAAATGCAAATAAACATAGAAGGGGCTGGCTGGTTGCCTGGGGCCCTCACAGAGGACACCTTGGCTCTGGCCCTTCACCTGTGTTGGAATCACAGGCCTTACACCCTGAAGGTTCTGGACAGCAAGAACCAACTTAACCTGCTGCTCACAAGCCACATGCCACCAAAATCAATGCAGAATGGAATGAAGCATATGAACTGGAGAAAAAAGTGTTGGCCGCTGTAAAGGGGTGGAATGTATTTCTTTATAACACATTCTGCTCCACAAGAAGTTAATGTGGCCAAGTGGTCAACCATCCACTGAGGCCAGATCTAAGCAGTAACCCTTGAAGTGATGCACACCACGATTTTTGTGCTTTACCTGTGGTCTTTCACGAGTTACAGGTTCTCTCTTCTCCCCTCTTCCAGACTGGATTTCTTCCTCTGCAAAACTTAACAGACCCTATCACTTTCTTGCTGTTGCTGCAAATTTGTCTTCATGGCACAGTGACTTCTAAAACTCAGTGTCTCAAAGTCTCCAGGCGGCGCATGGAAGGATTCTGTACCCGTGTTATGGCAGTTAAGCATCAAGTCCATTCAATGGTGGTGTCACTCAATTCCTAAATCATCCCAAGTCTGCTCTCTTTCTTTACAGACACCTCACCATTTACTTGGGCCACTCCCCTCTTCACTGATGTAGCTTTGAGGTTGGTGTATCCCTAACATCTCACTACAACTTAATGTGTGGTTTCTAGGCTCCACTGCATGTATGTACTTTCAAAAAAATATTGCTGATGTTTAAGTCCTTAGCTAGCTGCACTGCCCATAACTTTTATACCTAGCTGTATTGTTCTCTTCAAGCCCAAGACCTCAGAAGACAGGGCCTGGATCTGCTAACGTATTTGGTTCCAGAAAAAAACCTGATGATCAGGAGTGAAAAGATGTTTTGAAAATGGTGCTTGAGAGAGCATAAACAAGGAAGTGACTTCAAGGCAAAACAGAGGTGAGGATGAAGAATCACACTGGGTGCTTGTCCTTTGCTAGAGACTGGTTCATAGTCTTTCTCTTCCTCTGTAGAACACAGCTCATCAGATTAGCCATTCCAAGGCCACAGACAACACCTGACATTTTCACAGTGCATTCTACTCTGCCAGAGTCTTTCTCACACACCCTCACACCAGATTCTCACACCTGTGAGGTGGGCAGGCAGGTATGTTCTCAGTGGTGTGGCAGGGAGAATGAGGTCCTGACACACTGCGAGTGGCAAAGCCAGTTCTGAGAAAATTCTTTATATGAGTAATCCTCTTCAAAATTCCCATCCAAGTGTGTCACTCATGTTACCACAAAAACTTTTAAAAGTGGAGGAAAGAATAAACCTTAAATGGAACCCTTTTCCTTAGAATCCTCATGCAACTGGACTTCCAAAGCCATCAAGGTCAATAACAGGCCCTTTCTTTTTGGTGGATCATATCACTCTTCTTTCTGGAGAACTGTTTTGGGGTCTGTGCACTGCTAAAAGGTTCTCAGGTGCGAGTCTGTAAATCTGCAATTGGAGTGCAAAGGCAGGAGTACAAACCGGGTACTTCTGTGACCAACAAGGCCACAGTCCTGGTGACCTAGTGAACCTCCTGGTGCCAAACCACCTACCACCAGTAGTTCTTCAGCGGCATCTTTGGTTTTGACACTCTTTGAAAGTGTGTCTGTTTAGATACGCTAGGAAAGAAAAGGCAGGTAGGACCCCTTTATGCTAGTTTGAGAGGCAGCAACACTGCTGTTGCATGCAAACCTCTTGAAAACAGAGGCCGCTGTCACGCCATCTATATGCAAACAGGAAGTAGAGCAGGGCAGGAAGGAGAAGCAGGTACATTTAGTCCACTTGCACTTGCTGTGACAAGATTTTCATTCATAGCAAGATGTTTATGATAAAGTGAAGCTCTGATATTGCAAATTCTTCCTTTACATATTCAGGAAAGCTGGCATTTTCTGAATGGCATGCAAAGAGAGGTCTCCACTCTGGGGAAAATCTGGCATTAAACCAAGGCCAACAGATCAGGTCCAGTCATGCCTTTTCTCCACTCTCTTCGAGGCCACAGAAGAGTGTGTGAAGACATGTTCATTCTTTTTCTTGCCATGCCTGAGTGGTGAGCTCAGTATCCACCGTCTTCTAAAGAATGGAGAGATGAAATGGACAGATGGGGTTCTAAACCCCATGTCTTTCTTCTAGGGCTGGGTGTATGAGTGGGCAGACGGACTCCTGTCTTCCAGGAGTGGACACCGCAGGATTAGCAACCCTCATGTTCTCACTTGGGAAACTCATTTCAGCTGTACAGGGTCCTCACATCTTGACCCGACGGAAGGTTTTGAGCCCATTGGTCTGCCTTTGGCTTGACGTATGGCAGATGTAACAAAGCAGGACTGACTGGAATTCTGTCCCTAAGCTGGTTACTCTCCAGTGTTTGCACTCAAGTGTCAGAAAACAAAATGACCACGCCATCCTATCCCTTACTGTAACCTGTCAAGTGGGGACATGTTTACCTTGTGCCAGCTCACCTTCCTCTCAGGCCCAAAATGTGTAAGGCGGCGCTAACAGCCCTTCCTCAGAGCAACGAACAGAGGAAGCAGAAATTAGGAGCCACTCTCTTATCCTGCCACCATCCTCTCTATCACCACAGGAGGACTCGCCTAAACACTGGGTTTGTAAGAGGCCGTCACACAGGGCCTGTGACCACTGTGGCAGATGACCGGTAAGTGGTGGGCCTAGGAGTCTGGATCAGCAGTGTTTGCTCATCTTCCATGGTTCAAACACCATCTGAGAAGCCCCTCAGGACTGTGGGCCCGTCCAGGGTGAAGCTAACATCATGATGGGCACCCAAGAGGGATGTTATCCACCTGTGCCTGGCTCACAAACAAAATACAACTAAGAATGGAAAAGCTAAACTGCGGTGTTCTGAGTAACCAAATAAATATGAAGCTCCCCCACCCCAAATCTGAGCCGGTTTTGCTTTTGTTTTACAGAACAGACTGGAAGCTTCATGTATCCCTTGCAGATGTGGGGCGAGGGCCCTGGGGCGGTAGCACCAGAAGAAAGAGAAGGACGCAGGATGGCTTCATGGGTTCTTGGGCGCACATGACCTATTCTTTTGGTTTCTCACTAATATCGTTTAAAAAAATTCCCAACAGTCTAGGTTTGAGTCTTTTCATATGACTATGAAAAAGAAATTCCTACAGAGCAATGGAGGGCGATCGGGCGCTCACAAAAGCTTTCTGGTCTCGTCTCACAGCACCAGAAGTGGCCGCATCCTTGCTGCAATCCAGTACCATGGGGCCCTCCCCGACCTCCGGACCCTCAAGCCAAGGCCATCTAGTCAAGCTTTTAGGAAAGAGACACCCTATGGTCACATCGTTAGTGTGGGCCTGACATGGCCCGAGGGTGGCCACAGAGTGAAGGGCGCATCACCAGGGGTGCTGGGCCTCCAACAGCTGCCCACTGTGGTCCTGGTGACTCCAGCCTGGGCAGTGGCCATCCCCATTGGGCCTGGGTGGGAGGTCATAGCAGAAGGCTCCTGCGAAAGGCCCCGGGTGGCCAGCTGCCCACGGCAGGCCCACTCTTGCTTCCACGGGAAGCAGATAGGCGGCGGCCATCAGCTGTGGAAGTTCTGCACGGCCGTCTGTTTCTGGGAGAGGCGCATCAGCTCCTCGCGGATGGCTTTGATGAGCGATGTGGACGAGTGGCCGGGCTGCAGGTCCTCAGTGGAGCTGGTGGCGTATGGCAGCCCGGGGCCCTGCAGTGGCCTGGCAGGGCCCGTCCCGGGAGGGGCTGAGGGCTCGCGGCCCGAAGTCCTTGGCACCTGAAACAGCGGCGGGGAGGGGTACTCCTGATGGCTGAGCACGTGGGGCTGCAAGACACAGGTGTTACTGCATCTCTGCACTCAGAACATCACAGTCAACAGCGTGGAGGAGCTACCCACTCCCCACCTGCCCCCAGCCTCCACAGGACCCCCAGGTTTACTCTAGGGGTTTGCCCAAAACCTCTGTTGTTAACAACAGGGACTCCAGTGGCACAGTGGTTAAGGGCGTAGCTGCCAACCAAAAAGTTGAGGGTTCAAGACCACCAGCCATGACACAAGAGAAAAATGTGGCAATCTGCTTCCCTGATGGGGCAGGCTTTCCAGGGTCACTATGGGTCAGAGGCAAGATGAAGAGCTTTGTCCCCCACCCTTGGGCAGGTTGTTAAGAGAGGCTGTTCCATCATGTTTGGAAAGGTAGACATGGGCTGACACAGTGCCTGCATCAATGGGTCCAGTGTGCCTGCAGCAATGAGTCCAGTGTGCCTGCAGCAATGCGTCCAGTGTGCCTGCAGCAATGGGTCCAGTGTGCCTGCAGCAATGCATCCAGTGTGCCTGCAGCAATGGGTCCAGAGTGTCAGCAGCAATGCGTCCAGTGTGTCAGATGATGAGGACAGCACAGGACAGTGTAAGGTTCAGGCTGCTGTTCACAGGGTCTCTATGAGTCACACTCAACTCAACGGCACCTAACAGCCATGTCAGCAATGTGTGTGATGGCTTTATTTAGGGGGTTAACAAATTGTTACAGTGACCCCATGTGTGCAGAGCCGAACTGCCTCACAGAGTTTTCCAGGCTGTGAGTTTTCAGAAGCAGGAGGCCAGACCTGTCTTCAGAGGGGCCTCTGAGTGGGTTTGAACCACCAAGAAATATTTCAGACACTCCTATCTATTCAAGAGGCTGGTGACACCTGCTTACAGACAGGCATATAAGTGAGTGAGGGGTTAAAGAGGAGGAATTCAGCTCGGGGTCCAGCTGGCCAATTCCTGTTCCTAATGGGGAGGGGGTGTGTGGAGGGGGGGAGGCCTGGGGCTTCTGCCCAGCAGGAAGACAGGGAAGATTCTTCTTAATTTTTTTTTTTTACTTTTTCTTGTTGTGCACAGTCACATCAGATCCGACTCCCACAGGAGGAGATTGCCCCTCCTCCAGCAGAGCACCTGTGGATTTGAACCATGTGCCCTCAGGATTACAGCACAGCTTCTTGCCACTAGGCCACCAGATCTCCCTAGGGAAGATTGTTAGAGCTGGGCAGGAAGTGAGGTTGGAGCCCCCCCAAGGAAGGGAAGGTCAGGAGGGGAGAACTCAAAGCTAAGATGAGAACCGGGACTGACCGGAGGCCCCAGAGAGAAGAGACCTTCCAGATAATGTTGGCTTCCACCCACTGTGGTCAAGATGAATTTACCTTCTAACTGACAGAGGAAAACAGCGAACTCAGAGCCTGTGTCCTGCACTCAGCCTCTTGTCTAACTGAGAGGACTGGCAGGTGTAACAGGGAAGGACTGGACATGGAACTGTTACCATCCTGACTGTACTGTTTCCCCACAGCCACCTGAAGGTGAGACTACACCTCGGTGAGCGGGACTGGACCAGCGGAGAAAGAGCTTCAACAGTTCCATATTGGGTTTGGAGTCCATCCCCCATTGCGGAATCAATCAGGCTCGGCATGGAGCGACTGGTGGGTTCAAACCACCAATCTTTTGGATCAGCATCCATGTCCTTAACTGCCATGCTGCCAAGGGCTCCTGGGCTTTAACCGTTCTCCCCAAAGCAGGAGGAGCTAAGTGAAGTCATGACGTCTGATCTTTAAATGATGACCCAAACAACAAACAAATACTCACAGCCTCTCTCCGCCCAGCTTCATCCTCCCCGTACACTGTCCATCCTGGGCCCCCGTACTGGCCACTCCGGCCTGGAGGCGCCTCCCCAGGCTGAGCACCAACCCTGCTCGAGATGCCCACCTGCGTGAGGTGCTGGATCTGGGAACCTAGAATAAACACAGCAGAGGGCGGCCTGGTCAGTCCAGTGGGCAGTGAGACCACCATGTACAGCCACTTCAGTCTGACCACTGCATTTTTTTTTCTTTCTTGTACCATCGAGTCAGATCCAACTGGCACAGGAGGAGGCTGCCTCTCCTCCTCCAACAGAGCATCTGGTGGATTAGAACCGTGCGCCTTCGGGATTGCAGCATGGCTTCTTGCCACTAGGCCACCAGAGCACCCTTCACTGCGTATCTTTAAGAACAGTCGTTGAGCATCCCTGGAACGTGGCGCCTCCATCCAACGCACCCACAGACCAGCCCTCAACGGTGAGCTGACGCAGGGCCTCCTGTGTGTGCAGACTGGACCTGCTCTGTAGGGTTTTCAAGGTTGTGGCCTTTCAGAAGCAGATCACCAAGCCCATCTTCCAAGGTGCCTCTGGGCAGGTTCGAACTGCCAACCTTTGGTTAACAGGTAGCCTCAGAAAATGACATTTCCTCCAGAAAAGCAAACTGTTGTCTCCTTGTTCATGGGCTTTTCCTTCCTTTAAATACAGGGGCTGACAGTGATGCTCTCATTTCCTGAGCATGAAGGGGCTGGGGAGGAAGGGGTTGTTAGAACACACTTCCTTTCATTTCTGTAGAGGTTACAGTAAGGATGGCCCTATAGATCCTGAAGAAAAGAAGAAAAGGGTTTGGCACCACAGGAAAAGCAGATTCTCAGCGTCTTCATGGTTGCACCTTTGAGGTTTTCAAAGGAACTGAAAATATCACCTCCTTTCTCCCCTAAAAATAGGGCCTGCCTTGATTTGGATCCAGAATATCGAGGCTCGCTTCCACCATGCTTCGTTGGCCTGGCTCCGTCACTGTTTACAGTTTAAGCCCACTGGAGCCTCGTCACAGAGACGCACCTGGGGGACTGGCGTTCATTCTCCTGCGGGAGGCACTGCCCCCTCAGGTGGATGTGAAGGCGGATGTGTAAGCAGTATTGCAGCCTCCCTCAACTACTTCTGTGAGGCTCGTGTCTATGCTGCAAACCAAGAGAAGAAAAAGTGGTCTCCAGACACTGTGGGGGAAAATGCTGAAACGCAAAGCCCATTCTCCTGCTGTCAACTCGATTCCAGCTCAGAGGAGCCTTCAGAGTAGAGGAGAACCGAGCAGAACTCATCGGACCAGCTCGGAGGGATTTCCGTTTCAAAGCTGTGACTCTGTACAGAAGCAGAATGCCCAGCTTTGTGCTCCGGCGTGGCTTTGGTGGGATCAAACTGCTTAACCACTGTCATCAAACCCCACCCCACTGAGGTGACGGTGACTCAGGACGACCCCCCTTGGCTTCTGAGGTTGTCAGGGTCTACAGGATGAGGCTGACTCGTCTGAGTCCTGCAGTGGGTGGTGGATTAGAACCTTGGATCTTTTGGTTGGCATTCTAATACTCAATGCACTGTGCCACCAGGGCTCCTAAAATACTAACGGGGTCACCAAAGTCACCCTTGATGCTTAGATAGGTCTCACCCACCTTCAGACAGTCACAGACGCCTGGGGACTGCCCTTTCCATCTTCACATCCGCTCTAACTCGTGTTAGAGTTACAATACACTGACGGCTGAGGGGGAGCTCGGGGTAGGGGCCTCACTGCTCAGTGCTTTTGTTCAGATGTTGGATTCATTTCCTGGGGATGCTGTAACAGCTGCCACAAAGTGTGTGCTTAGAAATAAATGCATCCTCGGGAGCTCTGGTGGTCTAGTAGTAAGAAGCTGCACTGTGATCCCAGAGGTGGTGGTTGTTGTTATGTGCCATCCAGTCATTTGTGACTCTAGCGACCCTATGTACAAGAGCCCTGAATGCTGTTCTATCCTGTGCCAAGCTAGCCATCCCAAATGCACTTATTCCCACAGCTCCAGTCACAGAATCGATCCATCTCATCAAAGGTCTTCCTCTCCTTTGCTGCCCCTCCACTCTGCCAAACATGACGTCCCTCTCCAAGGACCAGTCCCTCCTTGCAACATGCCCAAAGTATGCCAGATGAAGCTTCAGAATCTTTGACTCCAGGGAACATTCTGGCTTCACCTTTTGCAGGACAAACCTGTTTGTTCTCCTATCAGTTCATGGTATATTCAACACTCTTCTCCAGCACCACAGCTCAAAGGCATCAATTCTCTTTCTGTCAACCCTATTCACTGTCCAACTCTCTGATGCATAACATCCCAGAGGTATGCAGTTCAAATCCACCAGATGCTCTGCTGGAGAAGAAAGGGCAATCTTCTCTCCTGTACCAGTCAGATCTGGTTTGACCGTACACACACACAAAATAATAAAATTTTTAGAAAAAAGAAACGTATCCTCCCCTGTTCTGGAGCCCAGAAAATAGAATTCAGGGTGTTAGTAAATCTGCAAGGGGTCCTGGTGATGCAGTGGTTGAGTCTGGACTGCTCCCTGAAAGGTCTGAGGTTGGACTCCACCAGCTGCCCTGCAGGGGAAGGAGGAGGTGTCTGCTTCTGTAAAGATTCACCCCGTTGGCATCCCGCCGGGATGGCTCTGCTCTGCCCTCCAGGCTCGCTGGGAGGCAGAATGAACTGGACAGCAGTGGATTTGGGCAACACCATGTTTGCTCTCCCGGAAGGCTCTAGAAGATTGGTCTTCAATTCTTGAGCTGATAGCAGCTTCGCACCAGGCTCTGCCTCCACCTCCACGGGGCCGCCTTTCCTCTGTGGGTCTCTCTGCATCTCTTCTTTCTCTTCTCAGGAGGACACTGGCCAGTTAGGATTAGGATGTGGCCCGCTCCAGCATGACCTCACGTGAGCTAGTCACCTCTGCAAACAGTGCTTCCCAACTAGGTCATGCTCTCATGCGTCAGCTTGTAACTTCAATATCTCGTTTTAGGGGACCCAGTTCGTCCCACCAGACATACCACAAAAACCAAAAAACAGTGCTCGGTTTGGCAGCACATATACTAAAATTGGAACGATACAAAGAAGATTAGCATGGCCCCTGCGCAAGGATGATACGCAAATTCATGAAGCGTTCCATATTTTAAAAAAACAAAACCAAAAAACAAAGCCCTTTGCTCAAGCTGGTACTGAGCCCCCGCGATGCCCACTGGGTTTCCAGAGCTGTAAGCCTGTGCAGTGGAGACCACCAGCTTTCTTCACTGGAGCAACTGGTGGATTCAAACAGCCAACCTTTCAGTTAGTGTAGCAAGTAACCCTGTGCCCTCAGGGATAAAGACAGGACCACGGTGCGCCCAAAGCAATCACGGGCTGGAATACTGTCACTTCCAGAAAGCCATGCAGCTTAAGACGGTGAAGATGCATAGGACGGAAGCTGGAGCGGCATCCACTTCCTGAACAACATGCTTCTGGAAACTCTACGAACTTTGATAAATGTCGATAGTTATAGAAAAGCTTCAGACCTTTTGTTCATAGGGTCATTATGAGCTATGCTCGATTTGACAGCAAACAACAACAACAACAGGATGCATAAGAACAGGGGACCACCAGGCACGGCTTGAGCAAACCTTTGCACAGAACAGATGCAGCACAGTCATTTGCAAAGGCTCCAAGAACACAGACAGCAAGAGGCAGCCTGGCTCTAGTTCAGCTGCAGCCACAGCAGGAAACAAACAGTGCGCCCCTCCCAGCATGAGACAACCTCCCCCAGGGCTCAGGGCAGTGCCCTCGGCAAGGAAGGCTGGCTGCACCCAGTGAGCCCAACCTCATCAAGCCTACCTGCACCCCAGAATGCCCAACCACACCCCAGCAAGCCATCCACACCCCAGCTTGCACCCAGTGACCCCATGACATTGGCACACTGCTCATGCCCTCAGAGCCCACCCCTCCACTAACTAAATCACAGATGCCCCCCCCCAACTCACAAACCACTCATAAACACAGGTCATGCACCACACCCACTGCCGGGCACTTGGTTTGTTTTCAGCTCTGGGTAATGCTGCATCAAACATCTTCAGTAGTTAGTTACCAGAGATGTTTTTTTATTTCTTGGAGGGGTGGGGACAATAAATATTCCCAGAAGTGTCACCACTAAATCAAAAGCTCACATGTCACGTTGTTCCCCTGCTTTTCAAAAGTTTAATGATTTACACTAGGAACAGGAATAGGGTCAGCGTCACAGCAGTAACAATGGCAACTAATTCACACAAACCAGGATTTCTATGTTAACTTCTCATGTGAAGACGCATGTGGTTCTACACTGACTCATTTAACAAGGGCTTGGAGGGTAAAAGGACCCGAAATCTTCCAGAGCAACCTTCCTGAGTCCCTGCTCCAACGCTACCCATGTCAGTGACAGCAGAAAGGGACAGTGAGACTCAGACATGGGGACAGGCAATGTAGGCAGGAGGAGGGCAGGATCACTCAGGAGACTAATAAATTGGATGGGAAATTAACAGCCCCCTCAAATTAACAGGCAGCGTGACAAAATAAAACAATCTCCCTCCAGCCACAGGTCAGCAGCTTCACAAGCTGTTTATGATAAGCTCTTACGCTGTATTCATGTTTACATAGGGTCCTTCTCTTGCTGTATGTCCACTCTTACATGTGCCCCAAAGTTCTCTCTGGGGTCACCTGCCTGCCTTTGGAAGAACATCCCACACTTGCTTCTTAAAAGCTGTGGATGCATCTGCCTTAAAACCATGGACACTTGACTGAATAGCTTCAGTGGGTTAAATAAAGGTCCCCAAAATTCCTGTCCTCTTGGACCCT
The DNA here is from genome assembly GCF_000299155.1 of Elephantulus edwardii. NCBI lineage: Eukaryota > Metazoa > Chordata > Mammalia > Macroscelidea > Macroscelididae > Elephantulus > Elephantulus edwardii. The sequence goes on from NW_006399805.1 coordinate 9,116,069, forward strand.
CAGAACACGGCCATCAGAAAACTTTGAGGCCCTGTTAGGGCACTGTGATCGGCCTCAGAACACTCTGCAGTGCGGCTGGGTGAGAAGTATCACTTTGCAGAAGGGCGGGCGGGCGCACAGCCAACAACTGGTGTCTCATGAGGAGACAGAGGTGAGCACGCAGGGATGTGGAGGATTCGACAGCAGGTGTGATGGGGATACAGGTCTAGGAGGACCCAGAGCCAGCAGACACTGGGGGACAGGGGGCTCCCCTAGTATTCTGAGGGCCCTGCTATCACCTGAGTTTATCGTTCCGCCGTCCAGAACTTCAGGACAATATGTTCTCTGTTAAGGCCCCACTAGGGCACTGTGATTGGCCAGTGCTGGGAGACCACCACACTTACCCACTGCTCAGACGGATATCTCCCATCAGAGAGGAGAGCCTCGTTGGCCCAGAGATGTTGGGTCATCCCTTGAAGGGGCTGACTCAGGGTGCTTCACAGATACTGAGCTGGTGGGGTTTTAAGTTGGGGTTTTTTGGTATGTCTGGCCCTTCCTGAGCAGAACGCCTGCTGGCCCCGATTTTCCCAGCAGCGTGCATCGCTCCCTGTGGAGCTTCAGTGCCACTCAGTCCTCCGTGCGGCTCTGCAAACGCTTTCCTCACACATTCACAGACCACCGCAGAGCGTCTACATGCCTGGGGGACGAACAAGCATGCCCATGTCTGGTGACTCGGCTGGTTCTGGCATCCCCTCTACTGCTGAGGTTCAGAATCAAACCTGTGGTACCTTGAGGACCACCCGTGTGGTGCCCTGGGGATGCCCTGGGGACCTCAGCCAACAGCACCCCTCCATCTCCACCAGCACCACTCTCACCAGGGTGGGAAGGGGTGTGGGAACACTGTGGGAGAACCTGAATTGGACCCCAGTGACCTGTAGCGACAAACACACATCCTCCAGTTCACAAGACAACCAGCAGAGAGACCCACGTACCTGTGGTGCCCCCGACAGGCCGGGGCCGGGCCACCGAGGCCACCTCCTCCGAGTAGATCCCGCGGGCAGTGAAGGGCGCTTCAGCCTGGGGCTGCATGGGCTCTGGGGGCCCCAGGTCCGAGGACGGCAACAGTCCGGGGCCAAAGCTGGGCCTGAGGGCAGAGCACACCCAGTCAGAGCCACACAGGACCCTGGAGTGTGAGGATCAGCTCAGCTAGCAGAAAGAGAGGTGGTGTGGACAGCTTGTCCTGTCACCACTACCCTCCCCTCCTCTGCTGGACACAGGGCTGGTCCCAGGAACTCTGTTGTTGTCACACATCTTCAAGTTGACTATTATTCCTAATAATCCCACGAGCAGGAGATCAAGCCTTCTCCTGTGCCATGCTCACCATCTCTGACATCACTACCGTCCATTGCTACAGTCAGCAGTTGTACGAAATCGGCCCTGGCTCACAGCAACGTCAGGTGTGAGGGGGACAGCGTCCTGGGCCTGCCCCGGCTTCTAGGGTGCTGGAACATCTTAGCCCATAGCTAAGGCTCCTGTGTCGCCTCTCACAGGGGTCACCCTCAGTTTCGATGACCCTCCACTTACCAAAAGGGCGCTGGCAGCCTGCACAGTAGTTAAGCACCAGCTATTAATGAAAAAGTCAGGTTCTAGCCCAGCACCCCAAAACCCCCACTCCAAACTCCAAGTCACTACCACCGAGTGGACCTCAGCTCACAGTGGCATTGCAGGACAGCCCTGAACTGCCCAGCAGTTAACATTTCTACAGAAGCAGGCCGTCTCATCTTCCTTCTGCAGAGCAGTGGGTGGATTCAAACCGCGGACCTTTTGGTTGGCAGCAGAGAACTTGTACCACTGCCGCACCAGGGCTCTTTCCATAACAAGTGTTGTGACTGGGAGGCACTTTCAGCTCAGGCTCACAGAGACGCTGAGCACAGCAGAACGTAGCCCTGTCCGGGCCTGGTCCAGCCTCACAGCCGCCGCTGTGTGTGAGCCCATCACTGCAGCCCTGACGTCATTCCGTCTCCCCGTGGGGCAGTTCTGCTCTGTCTCGTTGGGGACCACGAGTCAAAAGTCAACAACTTTCCCATCAGGACGTTCTCACACCTGCTCAAGAGCATCACACAACTGGGGCACCTCAGCCCGGGCTGCACAGTAAGGTCACCTGTGGCCTCTGAAGTCCACGCCTGGGACAAACTGATAGAGGCGTCAGGACCGAGGGAAGGGAAGAGTAAAGGCAGTGAGGCTTGTCATTTACGACACTCAATTTTATCCACATGACAAAAACCATCAGAGAGCTGCCTTTATTCTAGAGTTATTCCTTCCATACTCTACTTGTATCCTGATATTTTCCTGCATATCCTTGTAAGCCAAATGGGGGTTTCTAGAAGAGGGGAGAAAAGCAAAGATGTACAGAAACAATTTGTTCAAAGGACCAATGGGCCATGTAGATGTCAGTACCACAAGCCTGGACCAAAAGAGCTATCACTGAGCCCTCTTAAAAGGGGCACAGAACACTGCAAAAGACCATTATTGTAAAAATAGAAGGATAACTAGTAAAACGTGTATGGGGACCCAACGGGAGGGAGGGAAGCAGAGAGGTGAGGACAGGTAGGGGTGAAGCCACAGGGTTGCACAGTTTGCAGGGTGGAGGGAGGGGGTGAAGGAAATGCGAAGGATCCAAGGGAAGACCTGAAAAGACAGGGTAATGATGGGCAAGGCCCAATGGTGATCAACGTTATAAAGCATAAAGCATGGGAATGACTGGACGAAACACAATGTGAACGTGAATGATGAACAGTGTGAAACACATCGGACATGAACTTTGTAAGCAAACTAATAAAAAATTTGAAAAATTTTAAAAACATCCACTTACATATAGCTACTAGCAAAAAAAGGGGAGCACAGAAGGGGACCCTGGAGAGAATAGGAGAAGCACGGGATCAAATGAAAAATCATTTAAAAAGTCAGTGTGAAATACACACCAAAAAACTTACAACACACTATGTGCCTGAATGAAATGCAATGTATATGAATAATTACATACACACCAATAAAAAAACAGAGGTGGAAAAAATTGTTGAAGATTCATATTGGAAATAAAATGCCCATTTCAAACATCAAAAAATAAAAAGGTCAGACTTACTAGTCCAAAAGGGAAAGGCAGGATGCCTGAGACTATGACCCTTCTGTACTTTCTGACCTAAAACAAAACTCACCCTGTGGTAAATTTTCAGCCAAGTAAGAATGACCAGTAACACCAGGAAGGGACTCACTACTTAGAATAACCCACCACAGGAGGTCAAAGGAGCAATATTTCCCTAAGGATAAAGACCTAAGAGCAAGAAAAGGTACACTAGAAGGATGAATGGAAGAGAGACTCACAGGGAGGGAGAGGGAAAGTGTGGCTGCATCGTGGATATTGTAACTAGTGTTATAAAAACCAAATGTGCATGAATGGCTGAGGCATCAGGCAGCTGCATAAATCTGCACTCAAATCACAGGGAAAAAAATAATTCTTAGTAATTTTCCAGCTATTCTAGTCGTCTTCAGCAGGAAGGTTAGTCCAAATATCTAATTAGTCAACACTGGAAGGAGAATTTGAATTCCACCTCTTTTTCTACTTTTTTGGCTAGGTCCAGAGAACAAATAACTCAGCTCAAGTCTACTCATACCAAGAAAAAAAGAGTTTACAAAATTAAAATGCAACCTAGAGGGGAGAAAGCCAAAAATACTTCCATCTATTAACTTTACCCGGGTTGATCACAAGTCCTGATCCCTTCTCTACCCGGCTCTCCTCTCTGCGTAAAGTGCTGGTTTAAAAAGACCTCTCTTTATTATGGTAATAAATAAATAAATAAATAAGGCTTTTTACCTTGGCAATGGTCCCGTCGGGGGCGTCACCCCATAGTCCTCATACCTCTGCAAGAAAAGCAGATTAATATTTAATGCTTATTATAAGGTGACAACAGAAGTACTAACTTAAGTCTGCAGGGTCAGCTTTCAAGAGGATTATTTCTCATAAAAAGTAACTACGCTTGTGGAGTAGTCTGCCATAAAGTAGTATTAGACATTTCAGTCTGGGGAGTGGGGCTACCAGGGTTTAGAGAAGGAAAATACGAAAACACAACTGATTTCTAGACCTGTCTATCTTGTAGGAGACCTGGTGACACCATGGGCTAACCATCGGACTGCTAATTGAAGCATCAGTGGTTCAAATCCACCAGACACTGTGGAGGGGGGCAGGGAGGCGGGAGGGGGGTTGGCAACCTGATCCCTTAAACATGTAAAGCTTTGAAACTCCTGCACGGCGGCTGTCACACAGGGTCCTTACAAGGGGAACAGACCTAAGAGCAGGGAGTGGGGTGAGATCGTCTATTTTATATAATGTAACTGACAGCGTGGGATCTCCTATTTTACATAATCTAACTGACAAGGTGAACAAGCGGCTTTCTGGGCCAGTCCTTGTCCACAGCCTCATTCCCTACCTGGATCTAAGTTGCAATATCAAGCACAAGTGACTGTCAATACATCCCCCAATGGTCAGGTGACCCTGGGAGGATCCAGCAGTCACTCCAATTTGTGCAGGAAGCTAACCTATGTGGGTGCTGCGTGGTGATGTAAAAAGTGAACAAATACAAAGAGAATGAGAAATCAGAGAGGCCCTCAGAGAGGAAGTGAGCACGCTCGAGTTCTGGTTCCAAAGAGACCCCACCCCACCAGTCCCCCTAAATTCCAGGAGATGTCCTATATCCGTCCACCAACTCTTGTTTCTAGAGCTAATCTAAGAAAGTCTCTGCTGGTTCTAAGACAGGATGGCCCGAGACACACCTGACCCTGCTGCATTCTCCAGAAATGCACGTGCACTAACAGCGATTCCTGTCCCAGTATTTCTTCCCCAGCAACTCCTGGCGGCTGTCCTGGAGTCTGATGCTCCAGTCGCAGCCCTTCCAGGACACTCCAGCTGGGGACAGGGTGAGGCGGGTGCTCTGAATCCAGGCCTCCACCACCCTCGATTCTGGGCCTCGCCGGTATCAGACCTCCGTCTTTATGTGGCCAGGAACTGAATTAGTAGTTTATCCTAGCTACTGCATGTGTCCCATGGTGGCACACTGTGTAACCTGTTGCACTGTTACCCAGAAGGCAGCGGTTCAAATCTATCAGCCGCTCCTCAAGAGCCAGACAGGTAATCTCCTGATAAGATTTACAGCCTCGGAGACCCGAAGCAGAGCTGCTACAAAAATCAACTTGACAGCAACAGACTGTATATGCATGACCCCTGGTGGCTCCACGATTAGGCACTTGGTTGACAACCAAAAGGACGGTAGTTTGAACCCATCAGCTACTCTGTGGGAGAAAGACAAGGCAGTCTCCTTCTGTAAAGATTTACAGCCTCTGATAATGCTGATCTTCTGTGAAGTGCCATAGTTAATAGCATGTTAGAGTTCTGATGGCCATGCTGATTTTTTATGTTCGGTCCCTATTTTATAACAGTGGAGTGATTTGTCACTCTGCTCTGTGTGACAGTTTTATAAGTCACTGCTCCTTGGTTTTGTGTTTTAAGAAAAAAAAATATTTACAGCCTCAGAAGCACTATGGGGCCCTTCTACCCTGTCCTACAAAGTCAGGAGACAAAGAACTGACTAGATAGTCACAGAGATGGGTGAGGACAATATTGTCACGGACCCTCCGTGTGCTAGCAGGTCTCAGAACACCATTCCTTTTGCTTGGAGTAATACCCTCCTGTCTGCATGCCTTGTTTGTCCAATCACCCACTGAAGGAAGGACAAGGGAGCCTTAAAGGCATAGCAGTTGAATGCTTGGCTGCTAACCTCAAGGTTGGCAGTTCCAGTCATTCCACAGGAGAAAGACACAGTACTCTGCTTCTGTGGAGGTCTACAGCCCTGGAGACTGTGGTGGTTCTCCTTGGGCCTCAGGGTCGCAGTGCAACAGGCTGGCTGTGCAACAACTCTGACTCACAATGACTCTAAGGTGGTTGTGGTGGTGGTGGTTGTCAGGAGTCATCAAGTTGAATAATTCTATGAAAAATGGATCTGAACCCTCTCCCATCCTGTGCCATTCTCACTACCTCTGATTCACTTGAGCCCACTGCTGCAGGCACTTTATCAGTCTATTGCCCTGAGGGTCTTCCTCTCTCTCACTGACCTTCCATCTTTCCAAGCATGATGTCTCTCTAAGGAATAGCCTCTCCTCGCAACTTGCCCGACATATGTGAGGTAAATCTCCACCACCCTTTCTTCCAAGGAGCACTCTGGCCACGCTTTCTCCCAGACATGTGTGTCTGTTCTTTTGGCAGGCCGTAGGATAGTCAGTGCTCTTTTTCTTTTCTTTTTTTTATATTTTATTTTGTGGGGGGTTTTTTTTTGTGTGTGTGTGTACCGTCAAATCAGATCTGACTGGTACAGGAGGAGATTGTTCATCCTTCTCCAGCAGAGCATCTGGTGGATTCGAACAGCACACCTCTGGGATTGCGGTGCAGCTTCTTGCCACTAGGCCACCAGAGCTCGCCAGTGCTCTTTTTCAAAACCACAGCTCAAAGACGTCATTCTTTTTCTGTCATCCTTATTCACTGTTCAGCTTTCAGATGCACAACAACAGGTGACTGAAAAGACCATGACTTGAATCAGGCACAACTTGGTCTTCAAACTGTGATCACTGGGACTAAGTCATTTGAAGAGGTTCCTGAAAGCAGACTTCCCCAATGCAATACGTTTCCGGATCTCCTAACTATTGGTCCAGTGGTAAGGATTTATTTTTGCTAGTTTTTTAAAAATTCTATTTTATATTGGTTTGCTTACAAATTCCATATACATATACACTAACTCACTCTCATTCATTATCTGTCTTTCGAGTGGTAAAGACTTTTTTCTTCTTGATGTGGAGATGCAATCCATATTGAAGACTGTACACAACTCTAAAGTTGTTGTTGTTGTTGTAGTTGTTGTTGTTGTGTACCACTGAGTTGAAACCAACCCACAGCTGACCCTCTGGCAGGCTGTCAGAGGCATTTAATCACATGAGAGGAGACTGCTCATCTTTCTCCCACAGAGATGCAGGTGGATTCAAACTGTGCACCTCTGGGATTGCAGTGCAGCTTCTTGTCACTTGGCCCCCAGAGCTCCCTATGATTCTAAAGAGTGGGCATTAATTACTACTTCTGCTCTGCAGATGAAACCAACTCACAGAAAATTCTAGTAAGGTCTGTCTGAGGAGTCTTCCTCCAGAGACCGTGCATTCCCCCACAACTCTCCACCCAACACTGTGGTCTCCCTCCACCCCTGAACAAGTCTCTGCTTTGTGGAGTCAGACAGACTAGCCAAGCTACTTAACTAAGTCCTGCGGATTTCCTTGTGCCAAGAGAAATAGCAAGATCTCCACCTCTCAGAGTCTAAAGAGATTACTGGAATGGGAGTTGGTGTCCAGTTCCATCGCCTCTGACCCATTCGGAGGCCCAGCCTCATGGTTGAGGATTGAGAAGGACTTCGGAGCTCTGCAGAAAATAAACGGGCAGGGATGATGGAAGAGGAAATGAGGCAGTGAAGGAAAGGCAGAGTGACGCTTCTTCCACATAACGAAAGAGCAATGGAAGGCTGGGGTAGGATGACACATGACGGCCTCTAGGCTTTCAGTAAGGTTTGCGTTACTTAGATATTCATATGCAAAGCAAAAACAAGCCTAATTCTATACCAGAATATTAGGAGGTCTTGGTTATACTGTGGTTAAATTCTGGGCTGCTAACCAAAAAATACGAACAGGTTCATTCTGAAGAGGGTTAAACCAAGCTGCTCCTTAGAGGCAAGGACTCTGAGGCTCCATCTAACATGCTTTGGACATGTTGTGAGGAGGGACCAGTCTTTGGAGAGGGACACCATGCTTGGGAGGGTGGAGAGACAGCGAAGGAGAGGAAGACCCTCTATGAGGTGGACTGATTCAGTGACTCGGGTAATTGGGTGGGGGTGTCAGAGGCAGAGCGATCGGCACAGGACAGAGCAGGGTTTAGGGCTGTTGTACATCGGGTCGCTATGAGTCACAGGAGACTTGAAGACACAACATGAGTCTGGATTGCTTCTACACAATGAGTTTGTGCTGGGTGGGTGTTGGGGAGTTTTTGTTTGTTTGTTGTTTTGAGTAAGTGATAAACTAAAATAAAAAAACCTGAGAAATAGCTGTCCATGCTTTTTTGCCTTATTTTAACATCAACTCTACTATCATCAGAACAAAAGATATTTGTTTTCTAGAGATTAGCTGAACCGATAAAAAGGTTTTAAAAGGAACCAGAGAAAGTAGTCAGGTTCTCAGTTTAAGTGGTGGAACTTAGACAAAAGTCTGAGGGCAAACTTGAACTGTAGGATCAGGTCATCAGCTTTTCCCATGAAAATCTCCCCCCTACTCCCCCATTTTCTCCTCAGTATAGAACTCAGGGCACCAATGCCTGAGAGGCTGGCAGTGGCCAGTGGAGTCAGGGACGCCAACAGAGCAGCAGCCGGACACAGTCCTTAACCAGGTGTCCAGAGACTGCGAAGCCTAGCCTGGAGAGAGGAGTTAAATCTCCTTAGGAAAGCAAAAGAAGTGCTCTGGTGGCACAGCGGCTAGAGAGCTTGGCTGCTAAATTAAAGGTCAGTGGTTCAAATCCACAGGAGAGCAAGAAAAGATGAGGCAGTCTGCTCCTGTGAAGACTCACAGCCTTGGAATGGAAACGTAGCAGGTGGACGCTCTCCCACAAGGTCACTCAGAGTGGGAATCGATGCCACAGTAGTGGCTGGGTTGGGCTTGTTCTGTTTACATCAGGAAGCAGAAATACAACCCAGTGTCCTAACTCACCAATGTAAATAACAAACGAGAAGTTCTAAAGTCACAGCCAGTGAGCACACGCTCAGGGGACGGGAGGCACTGTGAGGGCCACATTCTTGTGGCTTCTACTGCGGTCAAGGACGCAAATGGAGGCTGATTATGTCCCTCTGGGCCAGCCAAGACACACAAGGGCAGCCTCCCCAGTCCACCCGGAGAAAGTAGGAGAACAGAGATCATGAAAAAACTTTCTGTGGGCTTGGATTTTAGGTTAAAAGGGTTGGTGTGTGTGTCAACTCAATCCCAACTCAAAGACCCCACAGGATGGAGCAGAACTGCCCACGGGGGTCCTAGGCTGTGGCCACTCCAGAAACAGAACACCACAGCTTTCCCTCATGGGGCCACTGGGGGGGTCTGAACTGCTGACATTTCAGTTAACACTCAAGCACTTAACCACTGCACCACCTGGGGTCCTTGTTAGAATGGCAGATGAAAGACATGATTACAGAATCCTCAAACCTCAGCCCCCACATACAGTGAATGAGAAATGAGTGTACAACAAGAGAGGCCTAGTAATAAACAGAACAGCAGCACAAATCTGTCAACAATCCCTGGGCAAATCCTGACATTCCCCAGTGTGGCGAGGGTGTGGAACAATAGGAACTCATCCTCATGGGAGCAGAAATGGCAGAGCCCCGCTGGAGAGCTGGGAGTGTCTTCTAGAAAGAACACAGGCTGAACAGAGGGGCTTGAAAAAAGCTGGGCACTGGAGGGCGCCCACTGCATGGCATTCCGGGATATGAAAAACACCAGGAGCCATGAAAGGGGGCACTCAGGGGGCTGGGAGACTGGGGAGCCCTGGGGAGACTGCAGCTGAAGTCAACAGAAGTGGTGTCTTACACAGGACCCCCGACTCAGAGACCCTCCTACCAAGATCACTTCACTGTGACTTCTCCCACTTCACTTCTTTGTGTCTTAAGAAGGTGCATTAAAACAAGGACAAAAAAAAATTGACTGAAGACTGAAATAAATAAATAAAGGACAGCAACGGCAGATTAAATAATAGTGTCAACCCCCAAGGTGGAAAGGTGGTGTTTGAAGTCGGCTGTCCCTGCCAGGTGTGGCCAGTTTGCTGGGGGAGGGGGGGGTCTTCTCACATTCAGGGGTCACAGGAGGCGGGGCAGGGGTTGGCCACAGCCTAAGCCACACCCTTTACGCCAACAGCAATGAGAACAGGACTGGGAAGTTACTCGATCCACCTCCAGGTCCAAGCTGTAGACAGTCAAGGAATCTGTTCCCCTTCATCTCCAACTCTGAACTCATCTGAGCCTCCAAAGGGCCGCTTCCAACAGTGACCGGCTTAACCAAGCACAGCAGAGGGAGTGAGGCGTGGGACCCTGGGTCCTTCCCTGCTGAACCCTGTGTGGACAACACAGCACCTCACAATTTCCAAGGGAGCTCTGGTGGCCTGGTGGTCAGGAGCTGCGCTGCAATCCTGGAGGCAGGCAGTTCAGATCCACCTTCTCGGGGGACAGAGGAGCAATCTCCTCACATGTGGTTAAAACCACCTCTGAAAGCTCTGACACTACGATCCAACATCAAGAACTCACTTCTCCAAAGTCTCTGTAAACATTCATTAAAATAAATTTAAAATTAAAAAAAATAATAATAACAGTGGGGGGCGGAGGAAAGAACGCACTTCTCTCCTGGCTGCGGCTGAGTCCCTGCTGACTCGAGGGGACCCACGTGTGTCAGGGCAGAACCATGTTCACCAGGGTTTTCAACAGCTGACTTACTGGACGTAGATCACAAGGCCTTTCTTCCAAGGTGCCCTGGGCAGACCCGAACCACCAGCCAAGCAAGCTGGCTGCACCCCGCAAAGGGACCTCAACAATTAACCCAGGATGAGCCCAAAAATCAAGACTCATCACACACGCTTTCATCCTCATCAAATGCAACCAGTGTGCCCAGGGACCCTGAAAACCTGGGAGTCCAGCACCAGGCCCTCCAGCCTCACCCAAGGCAGGACTCACGCTGCACGGGTTGTTGGGCGCCTGGGCCGGGCTGTAGAAGGCACCCCACTGGGTAGCCCTCCGCTCTTCACGGGATGGAGTGCTGTTGACGGGCAGGCCGGCAGGGAGTCCAGGCCCGGCACCCGCAGAGATGGCCGGCTGGCTGCTGGGGGCCACGAGGGCGAAGGCGTCGTCCAGGAGGGAGTGCATGGTCTGGCGGGCCTCCTCGATGGACGGCTGCGGCGGGATGTACTGAGAGGTCGGGAAGGGCAGGCCGGGGTACCGCCCCAGCTCAGCGGAGGACGGCGTCTGGACATCTGCCGGAAGGTCAGGGTCAGACTGCAGGGCAAAGTCAGAGAGGAGAAAGGTCAGATCTGTACTTCCCAGGGCCCTGAAACAAAACCCCAGGGCCTCACGAGTGGTGCGTTAGAACTGACGACCTCTAAGTTAGGAACCCAACACGTAACATACTAAGCCACCAGGGCTTCTTAACTGTAGGAAAAGAACACAATCCCAGAGGAGCTAAAGTGCCCATCGTATATTAACTACACAGGTGGGGCGGGGCATGTGTGCACATGTGATCCCCAAACCTACAATAACACTGTGTCCTACTGCAAATGCTAACAAGCTTTATTCTGGGGCCATTTGTCTTTAAAGCTGATGTCACGACTCATCAAGAAAAGTGAAATTCATGTTCTCCAGATCACTATTCAGAGGGCAGGCACCAGATAACAATGATTCAACACGACTCCCCACCATTAAGTCAATACCGGCTCCTAGTCACCCCACAGGATGGAGTCGAACTGCCCCGTGGGGTGTCTGAGGCTGGAAATCTTCACAGGAGCAGGCCTCCACACCTTTCCCCCACCGAGGGGGAGACAGGTTCCAAGCTCAACCTCTACGTTAGTGGCTCAATGCTTATGTAACACATGATTCCCAACATTCGATTGAGGGGGTGGTGGTGGTGGTGGTTGTTATTTTTTTAAAAAAGCTTATTTCTTAAGACTATTTTTATGAGAAGAAAAAATCGTTTTGCCTGGGGAGAATGCACAGACGGCAGGAAGGGATAAGCAGAAGGATGAGGGAAGATGGGAATCACAGGGAGGAAGAAGGAAGTGTGCTATCCCAATGTGGGAGCTGTATGTAATTCACATCGTCGTCATCGTTGCTAAGTGCCGTCGCATCGCAGATGACTCATAGCGACCCTATGAATGAAAGACCTGGACACTTATGTAACTTTCATCCTTTCTCCAGGTTCACAGGGTTTCTGGAGGCAAGCTACTTAGAAGTGGATGCCACTCCTGCTTCCAAGCTTGTTTAATCGGGGAGCGCCACCAAACATTGTCAGCCATGGGTGACCATTATCACATCTGACACATCAGTGTCACAGTGTTTAGCATCACAGAACCACGCGTTACCTCTGTAGAGCAAATGGACATGACCAGAGGCACACAATTTGTGGCATTCCTAGAAAACTGCCTTACATATACATTAAGAAAAAAGTTCCGTTGCAATCTGAAAAGACTTTGAGGAAAAGAGCCTTCTTTGCCACATATTCAGGTGACTCTGAAAAATGTTCACTATCATTGCCACTCTTGAACTCCCTTAGAATTCACATAGTCAGGCAAAGTCTGTATGAATGATTGGACAGAAAAAAACTGTCCTGTGAACTTTCACTCACGGCACAGTAAAATATATAATTATTAATGACTGAACAGAAAAAAATTGTTCTGTGAACTCTCACTCACGGCTCAGTAAAATAATAATGACTGCTGTAATAGACACTGGTCATTATTGTCAGGGACTGCCGGCACGAAGGGTCCTCTCAGTGGCCCCAGAAGCCTGCTGTCACTGTCACCTGTAACCCTACAAAGGACGGAGGTTCTGCAGGAAAGGGTGACCAGCGTCCAAGGGGAGGAAGGGTGACTCCTTTTTCTAGAACAGTTCATGGGCCCCGCTGGCCTGCAGTTCATGCTACACAGGGGAAAAGGAAGGCAGACTTTTTGTTTTCTATCCACCTCCTACAGGAACTCCATTCCACAGACACGACCTAAGCCTGGCCACATCTGGAAGATGTCCCATGATGACAGCCAGCCAGCTGGGGGGCGATCATTAATCACATGCATCGAGCAGTGGGCCCTGGATTTCCGACAGAGGGAACCTCACCACATGCCCACAGACCCACACGCAGCACCGCACCTCTTCTGCTGGGCCTGACAAGCATTACCATCAGGGAACCCGAAAACCTCAGGAGACCCCTGTCCTCTGGACAGAGCCTGGCCTGGCCCTCACCCTGGCATGTGGGGCCCACGGAGCAGGGCACCCCCACTCACAGCAGCCCTTCCTGGCTTCCCTCCAGTGCACATCCACATGGGGGTCTCTTTAAGCCTGCAGGACCCCAGGAAAGGTTTTACAGGGTAAAACCACTTAAGGTGGCTGCTGCTACTGCAAATTTAGAAGGTCCACAGACCAGACCTCCTCCTACCTGGGACTTTCAACAAGAATCTGGGCCTCCGGGGGTCTGGAGTTTATACCGTGACATCAGAAGGCCTACAGACCAGGCCTCCTCTCCTGCCTGCAGCTTTCAAGAAGAAAAGACTGTGAATTTAAGTTTTAGAGTGTCTAGTTATAGATTCTACTTCTTTTTTACCCCCAAGGTATTAAATGAGATTATTTTAAGTCACAAAACAAAAGCAAGAAACAAAACCGAAACACCATTATACAGCACTAGTCTAGGCATGGACAAAAATAACTTATGTACATCCTATTGCATACATTCATCTTGATTTGGGATCACTAACTTGATAAAGAGCACTTAAGAATCAGGACTTTCCTCTCCTCAATATTCTCTCCCTGTCTAATCACCTCTAGAAATGTAACTTCTCCCAAAAGGTAAAAAGAATAGCTATATTAGATTCTACTTCTATTTGCTCTTTTTCACTTTGTGCAGTAAAAAAATGTTTAAGTTCTCTGTCCTTTCTTTCATCATATGTAAAATCGGCACATTGTGAGCAATCTTATTTTCTGTAAATTGAGGGATAATCTTTAAGACTGTAGTTTTTAAGTATCATCCATAAGTGCTTCAAGTTCTTTTCATTTTCTGTAAGTAAAGTTCTATTTTCTGCATATTAAAAAAAAAAAAAAAGAATCTGGACCCCCAGGGATAAAGGATTTACACCAGAAGGTCCATAGACCAGACCTCCTCTCCTCTCCTGCCTGCCCTTTTAACAAGAATCTGGGCCCCCGGGGGTCAGGGGCTTACACTGTGACATCAGAAGGCCCCATGACATTTATGAGGTGGACACAGGCACACACACTCCCCTCTGGTCCCTGGGTTTCTTCAGGAACAAAGGGGGAAGACAGGGGTGCAGTCCCCTCTGGTAGATCTGAAGTCTACTGATCAAATCCCATTTTATCTGGACCTGGAGAAAGTATTGCTTATTTGTGTCTGAGTTAGCCTTCCTCTTTGAGTATGATTTTTTTAAAATTTTCTACTAGTTTATTTACAAAATTCAAATACATTGTTTTCAAGAACAAATTCTTTCCATTTCTTTCCCACCCCCACCCATCTAACTGTACAACCTGATGATTAATCCCCGCTTCCTCTGCACATCGAATATGACATTTTAAAATGGGATTGGTTCTAAATAAAATTCTAGCAGCCGGCACTTGAGGTGAATCTTATAAAAAGATGTTCAATGAGATATTCCTCAGCCAACAGGAGAAATGAAGTCTCAATAACCCAAAACACCAGGCCCACTACCCTCACAACAGAACTGGGGTTTCCAAATCTGTCGTTTTTACAGACACAAACCTCTACCTCTTTTTCCCACAGAGAAATGGGATTGAAGTGCTGACATCTCACTTAGCAGCCAAGCACTTAATCACTACACCACAGGGGCCTTGCAGGGTGGTAGAATCGGGCCATTAGACCAGCTCTCCCACAGGGGACCGTCACAGGCTGAGCCAGAGCTGGCTCGGGGCCGAGGGGAGAAGGAGAATCCCTCCACTTCTACCACAGGGCATGGAGGTCCAACAGTGAGACAGGGACAGAAGGAGACCGCTGTCCTGGGGACAGGCGCCCACAGAGCACAGACCCCACGCTCAGCTGCACCACAGCACCACCTGGAGGACGGCCAGAGACACTTCCACCTGAAGAGCAAAGACAACTCTAAAATCCGTCAGCCCAAGAGTCTAGTTCAAGGACACTCCAGATTCACACGAGGCCTCTCCCACCGCTCATGAGGTCACGGTCAGGCTTGCGGACACTCAAGTCCAGGAGACTGGCAGCTCGAGGAAAGGCCTGGTTCTTTCAGCGACCACAGTGGGGTAGGTTTCGGGTATCCAGATGCTCCGCCTTCAGTGTCATTTAGGGAAGAAATGGCCAGAGGAGGAGCACCTACCCGCCTCACGGGAGCACTGTGGTGCAGGGAGGGAGCTGCTAACTGAAATGTCAGTGGTTCAAATCCAACAGCGGCTCTGTAGGTAAAAATGAGCCATTTCCTCCTGTAAATATTTACAGCCTGGGAAGCCCAGGGGAGGGTCATCAGCATTAACTCAGCAGAGACGGGTTTGGTTCTGGCTTTTTAACAAGTTGTCATGATCAATCCAAGTCCTCTGTCAAGGGTGTTTACTGTCAAACCCCTTCTCCCTGAATGGAGATCTCCAGGGGGGTTGCCCATAGGAGACAGTGCAGGACAACAGGACTGCTGCCCACCTCACCCAGAGGGCTTCTGGAGACCACTCGTGAGCACAGTTCCAGACCTGGCTGCCTCTGGGCCCCCTCTTCCATAAGGGCCATCTACGCTTCTCAACAACAACAGCACTTCGCATGAGCTCTGGCAAGAAGCTGCACTGCAATCCCAAAGGCACACAGTTCAAATCCACCAGTTGTTCCACAAGGGAAGGATGAGCAATCTCCTCACATGCAATTAACTGCCTCTGAAAACCCGCTAGAGGGTCAGCTGTGGGTCAGTTCCGACTGTGGTACACAACACCACACTCCTCACACCCGTGCGTGGGACTTGTGTTCATTCTTTTTTTTTTTTTAAACAGTCAGAGACAAAGCCTGACACATTGTGTGTGTGTGTGTGTGTGTGTGTGTGTGTGTGTGCGCGCGCGCCCGTGTGTACCGTCAAATCAGATCTGACTGGTACAGGAGGAGATTGTCCCTCCTTCCCAGGCAGAGCATCTAGTGGATTCGAACCGTGAGCCTCTGGGATTGTAGTTGCAGCTCCTTTCCACTAGGCCACCAGAGCTCCCCTGGACTTGTGTTCATTCTACACAATGGGACCAGGGTGGGTCTCCTGGGTGTGGAGGGTTCTTAATACTGACAATTCTGCCTCAAACATGTCAAGTAACTCTGGCCCTTTCAGCACGACAAATGTTTTAGTCCTTATTTCTTAATTCTCATTAAGCTCCTTTTCCCATAAAAAAGGCGGGGAAATGTCTATTAGCAAATACAATTGAGACACATGTTGGAAATCATAAGATGAATTCCACATCACTAAGTGAGTGTGAAGACAAGGTGAGATTCGCAGACACTCTGGGTTCCAGGAGCAGATAAACGTTATGTTGACAGTGACTGTGGTCTGTGACGTGTACAACAGCATGAGGGAAATGCTGGACACGCTGTGAGGAAGGTCAAATGGAGCACAGGGAGCAAGGGAGGTGGGAGATGGGAAAGTTAGTCAAGGGAGCTTCTGGAAGCTTCTCTCTTTCTATTAATTGTCAAGAAGTTTCCATTGTAAAGCTAGAGAGTAGGGCTTGAATGGAGGGGAAAACCTGGTCTACATTTCCAGAAGCCCCACCTTCCATGACGGAAGCCCCCCAGGAGCAGCCCCAGCCAGCCCTGGGGGCATCGGGGGTAGTGGCCTTGTTACCCGCCTGTTCCCTGTCACCCTGTGACGCACGCAGGGCAGTGGGCGGACGCACCGGGCAGCCGAGGTAGGCCGAGTTGTGCACGCCAGGCGGCCGCTTGTAGGTACCATCACTGTCCGTGGTGATGAGCCGGTCCTTCTCGGCGTCCGCGGGGCAGCCGTTGACCTGGTGCTTCCTGCGTGGCTTGGGAGAGCGCTTGATGCGTGAGCTGCATGCAAAGAGCCTCATGGTCACCACATCGTCACCACGAAAGCCTGAATGCCTCGCCCACCAAATGCTCAGTGCCTTCCAAGGATGGTGCACGATGCTGTGTCCCACCCAGACATGCACAAGTGCAAGCAGGAGACCAACACGGCCACATGGTCCCTGCATGCCCCTCCAGTGGGGCAGAGCCAGCACACTGACCATAGGACCTGGGCCGGGTCCTCAGGGTGGGGAGGGTCTTCAGGCATGGGGGAGGGGCCATCGGAAGAGGACACAAGGGCAGCCCCTGGTGCTGCTGGCCAGGCTGGGACACAGCTGGGACCTGCATGGGGACGGGGGGGAGGGGCTCTCTGCATCCTGGTGGGTGGAGGTCAGCTGAGGGGAAAGGCAGGGACCCACATGGTTTTGCAGGGGCCAACGTTCAGTGGAACCAGCACAAGATTTGAGGAGAGAAAGGTGTGAGGGAGGGGCGTAAGGAAACAATGTGAGCCTCTGGTGGGAGGCTGAAGAACACGGACCACGGTGGAGAGGCAAGGAGGTGTGAAAAAGGACAGAAGGGAGACTACTGGGCCATGGTCAAGGTGTCAAGGAGAACGGAGTGGAAGAATAGGGCCCGTGGTGGAGGTGTGAAGGACAGGGTGGGAGTTATGGTCCCATGGTGGAGGTGTGAAGGACAGGGTGGGAGTTATAGCACTGTGGTGGAGGTGGTGGAGGTGTGAAGGTGGACATGGTGGGAGAACACGGCCTAAGGTGGAGGTGTGGGGAGTTATGGGCCCGTGGTGGAGGTGTGAAGGAAGACAAGGTGGGAGAATTCAGGACATGGTGGAGGCTGTCATCTGGAGACAGTACGGAAGGTAAGACCCTGGACGCAGAGTGACTGGTAGGGATGGAGAAGATGGGGTCATCGAGGCACCTGCTGGGGTGATGGTATTTTCTGGCAACCCTGTGTAGAATGGACTGAAACACACTGCCTGGCACTGTACCATCCTGTCCTTGGCTGTGGAGCGATCGAGTTGTATCTCATAACATTTTCATTGGCTGATTTTCAAATACAGGTTGCCAGGTCTTTCTTTCTAGTCTTTCTGAGTCTGAACGCTCCCCTGAAACCTGTTCACCCTCACAACAGGTAAGCTTCCAGTCAGAGCTGAGCTGTGAGGCAAACCCTATCACTGAAGCACCACCGCACCAGGTAATGACAGGAGAGGGGGGCCAGGCGCCCCGGGAAGAGCTAACTGGACAAGGAACAGACGCCCACTTTCAGTCACGCCCAGCCTGAGGAAAAATTACATCCAGAAGAACCATCCTGGGACGAGGCTGGAGAGGGAGCCGGATGGGACCTCTGCTCCACACAAAGATACAGACGCCAAGGCACTGAGGCCTCGCAGCCTCCGATCAATAAATGTCTCAAGCAGATTTTTTCAGAGGGCGAGGAGTCTGACTCTGGTAAAGAATTCCAAGCTTGGAAAGGTGGCACATCAGCAGGGAAGAGGAGTGTCCATGGACTGGCCCGTGGCTGCTCAGAGGAGGTTGTGGGAGGGCCCAGGGCTGTGTAAGTGTCCTCTGTGTCCGCTCTGCTCGATGGAGGATCACCACAAGCATCTCAGCTGCGCCCAGCAACCACTCCAGGGTGGCTGCGCCCTCTAAGGACCCCTCGAGTGGTCACCTGGGACACCACAGAGCCGCCCCGTCCACCCCGCCCTGGCCACGGCCTCACCTCTTCCGGGGCTCGATGAACACGGAAGGTACGCTGGCCGTGGGGTCCAGGATCTTGTCGATCTGCATCTGCGCGCGGCGGTACACGCGGTGGCGCTCCCGGGTGTCCCCCGAGGACAGGTCGTCCACCACTGGGAACTCGTAGTGGCCGCGGCGCTTGGCGCGGAGACGGATCTTGTTCCGATGGTGCTCGATCTCAGACTTGTGCCGCAGCGCGGTCTGAATCTGCAGAGGTGACGGTGAAGGAGGATGAAGGGGGATGATCCCCCCACGGGGAAACGCCTCGCACCCCCTCACAGCCCCTTACACCCCCTCGCACCCCTTCCGGTTTGTGCCAGGAGCGCATTCGCCTCCGAGCAATTGCCTGAGGCTCTGCTCTGGAGAGAAGGAACTCCAGCCCCTGGCTTTATTCCCCCACTGTCCTAGGGCATCCTAGGGAGAGGCCCCCTTACCTTCTCTTAAGGCAGGGACCCTTCAAGCCTTTAAAACGAGCTTTTACTGGGGTCTGGTCTTGATCTCAGAGCTCTCTCTCTGTGCTGAATCATGACCCCCACATGTGCACGGGAGAACGGCTGCATTCTAGGCTGTTGACCTCTAGGAAACCGTCTGCCCGGCCAGTCTCCTGAGGCACCACCAGGGGGTTCCAGCTAACCATTTAAGTAAGCTGTTGTTAGGTAATCTCAGGGTGAGGAGACCCCTCCTGGAGCAGAGGCTCCCAGGAGCCAGCGGGCCAGCCTGGTGAGCAGACCCTCACTAACAGGCAGCCCCTGGCCAAGGCCACCTCCACCTCGGCCAGCAGGGGTCTGAGCTCTTGAGGCAGTCTTCAAGAATGTCTGTCCACCACTTGGGGTCAGGATCCCTGACCTGAATCATCCACTTGTACTTAAGCCCTGAGCGCTCAGATCCCAGGGCACCCGGGCCCACATGCTTTCACGAGGACACAAACCTCCTTGTTAATTTTGTTGGTTTCGGCCACTCGGTCACCCAGTGTGGGCAGCTGGATGGGGGGTGCTGGGATAGGCTGCATGGCAATCAGCTGGACCTTGCTGGGGACCCGGCGATTGGCCTCAGCCGACTGGGAGACCCTGTCCACGTGCTCGAAGATGGAGGCCGAGGAGTGCTGCTCTGGACCTGAGGCGGCGGGGGGTGGCCCTGGCAGGGAGAAGCAGACAGCAAGTCACCCCACAGAAACAGCCAGTCATCAGAATGAGAGGCGAATTCTTTTTAAAAAAAAAATTTCTTTATTTTTCATTTCAATGAACATCTACAGAGATTTTGGAATTCCATTCATTCATTGTTGCACCCCTCTCCCTGCCCCCCCCCATTTGCTCCTCTCCTTCAAACGCAAAAGAAAAAACACCCTCATTGGTACGCAATCCCCCACACACATCCCCCAACCCCCAAATATAATCCACTCTGCAACCCTCATTCCGTACTCTTACGATAAACATAATGCCCTAAAATATAAAATATTCTCTTCCCCAAAGACTTCAATGCCGTAAACGTATTTCATCCAGTTTTTCTCAGTCTTACCCCCATCCCAATTGTCAGCCTCGTTCTACAACAGTGGCACCATATAGGAGAGGCTAATTCTTAAGGACCCCACTCCAGACCCAAGCACTGAAGACTCACTGAGAAAAACAAACAGAACGGACTCTGAGTGTGCGAGAGGAGAGCTGTGCTAAGAAGTGCGGCCAGAGAGCTCCTGACACACAAAAATGGAAAGACCCGTCTCCTGTTCTCTGGATGTGTTATCAGGAGGGACTGGCCCCTGGAGAAGGACACCATGCTTGGTAAGGTTAAAGGTCAGTGAGAAAGAGGGAGACCCTAGAGGACATGGGCTGACTAATGGCTGCAGGTCAAATCCAGCAGCCTGTGAGGAGGAGGCAGAACTGGGCAGAATTTTGCCAACTCAACCCAACAGCACATCTGGCAACACGTGTGTCTGAGGAGGATGGTGCTTCACAGACTTCGAGGGGTTTTCTTTACGATTTTTATTAGAGTGAAAGTTTTAAAAGTTTAAAAGCAAATCTAGTTTCTTTTTTTTTTTACATTCTATTTTAAAACTTTATTATTTTTTGTGTGTGTACCATCAAATCAGATCTGACTGGTACAGGAGGAGATTGCCTCTCCTTCTCCAGAACAGCATCTGGTGGATTTGAACCACGTACCTCTGGGATTGCCGTGCAGCTTTTTGCCACTAGGCCACCAGAGCTCCCTGAAAATCCATCTTCACTGAACCATTCAAGAACGTTTTGTTTTCTGACATTAATTACAATACCCACAGAGTAACAGCACTCTCTCCACCTCCTCCCTGATTCCCAAATGGGCGGCCGGAGAGGCTGCTCTTCTGCTGGCCTGTTCTGCACAGCCGAGGACAAGCTGGGTGTTCCCACCCTTGCCGTGCACCTCACAAACTTTTCACAAAGCGCGGGATGGGAATGAGATGAACACTGATGGCGTGAGGCAGGTCCACTCTGTCCCCCAGGGTCACTGAGTCAGCACTGCTGCGGCACCAGGTGGGGTGTGTTTTCACTTGGAGCTCTTTTACTCCAGGAAATATCCAGTCCACCTCCCTCCTGCCTCGGCCAGCGTTTGGTCCCACGCCTGGAGGAGCTACTGCTCGGATGTGAGTATGTGATACTGGATTTGGGCAGCGATGTAAATGATATCAGCTGTGATGTTGTCAGCATAGAGCAAAAGCAAGGCTTTCTCAGATAAGCAACGGACAGAGAGTGTGGAAATCTAGAGCTAATTCTTTTCCCAAATAAAAATATTTCTTTCCCAGGGTCTGATTTAGATTTTAAACTTGTCTATCTGTAACGGTACGCCTGTTACCATGGAGCTAAGTAATTTTTAAGATTCAGTGAAACACGATCCAAAGAACAAACCATTCTCTTCTTGCCAGGAGCTTAGGAACATAAAGGAACCAGCTGAGAAAGCTGGACAGAGGTTCAGAGATGGGATGCTGTGCCCCACCGGCCCCCAGACGAGGTGGTTTTCTGGACCCCAGCCTCACAGCAATAGTGCAGGCTCCCAGCTTCCACCTCACCTTCGTTCAGTTAAGAGACTGTGGCTCCTTCTGCATGGTTATTTTCATAGAATGATACTTGTGGTGAAAAGAAAGTTAGTATAAAAAATGCCATTAGGGGAGCTCTGGTGGCCTAGTGGCAAGAAGCTGCAACAACAATCCCAGAGGCATACAGTTCGAATCCACCAGATACTCTGCCGGGGAAGGAGGGACAATCTCCTCCTGTGCCAGTCAGATCTAATTTGACGGTACACTCGCACAAAAATAATAAAATAAAAAAAAAAATTTAAAAAAAATGCCACTAAAAATATCTTGGTAAAAACTATTTGGGAACCACATATCTGATAAGGGTTTACAATCTAGACTCTATCAAGAACTTCTACAGCTCAACAACAAAGACACAAACAACCCAGTCACACAACAGACAAAGGCTTCAAACAGACATCTCACCAGAGAAGATAGATTTATGTGGCCAGTAAGCACATGAAAAGATGCTAAGTCATTACGTTATGTAAGTTACCAAGTACTTGATTTTCTTTGGATCCAAAATTAACACCCATGGACGCAGTGGCCAAGAAAACAAAGGACATTGCATTGGGCAAATCTGCTTCCAAGGGCCTCCTTAAAGCACCGAAGAGCAAGGATGTCAGCATCAAGACTAAAGGGTGCAGGGAGCTCTGGTGGCCTAATGGCAAGAAGCTGCACTGCAATCCTAGAGGGACATGGTTCAAATACACCAGATGCTCTGCTGGAGAAGGAGGGGCAATCTCCTCCTGTACCACTCAGATATGATTTAATAATACACACATACAAAAAAATAATAAAAAATAAAAACATTTAAAAAAAAAAAGACTAAAGGGTGCCTGGCCAAGCCATGGTCTTTTCAATTGCGTCATGTGAATGTAAAGTTGGACAGTGGAAGGAAGAATTGACGCCTTTGAGTTGTGTTGGTGAAGAGCATTGACTATCCCATGGACTGGCCAAAAGAATGAACAAATCCGTCTTGGAGAAAGTGCAGCCAGAGTGCTCCTCAGGAGAGAAGATGAGGCAATTCTGTCTCACGTACTTTGGATACCAGCAGGGGTCAGTGCCTGGAGAGAGGCATCTGCTTGGTAAAGGCAGAATGTCGGCAAAAGAGAGGAAAACTCACAATGTGATGAACTGGCTTAACAATGACTGCGGCAACGGGCGCAGGTGTGGCCGCACTGTGACGGTGGTGCGGGGCTGGGCAGTGTTTCTGTGGTGCATCGGGGTGCTGTGAGTCAGAGCCAACCCAGCAACATCTAACAACAACGACAGGATGGCTATTATCAGGAAATAACGGTCAGAGGAGGACGTGGCCAAACAGGTACACTGTTGAATGCAGCACTGAACACATTAGTCCAAGTGTCCACCAACAGATGAACAGGTAAACAAAACATCTGTCCACACAACAGAATATCCTTCAGTCGCCATGGGAAGTAACTGTCTTACATATGCTATGATATGCAGGATCCTTGAAAACATTGTATGGCACGAAATAAATCAGAAGAAAAGGACTGGTACAATTCCACCCAGAGGCTCCTGTAAAGTCAGGCCTGGTTACCTACTTGGTAACCAGAAATTGGTGGGGGTGCTGTGTGCCATGGAGTCAAAACCAACTTATAGCTGAGCCTCTGGTGGGTTTTCAGAGGCTGTAACTCTCATGGGAAATTACTGTCCCCACCCCCCACATCTTTCCTCTCTGGAGCAGCAAGTGAACTCAAACCACATGCTTTTGGGTTGGCAGTGCAACTCTTTACCACGGGGCCACCAGAGGGCTATTCTGAAAAATCAGTCTTGAACTCTACAGAGTGGAAAACCTGGTCAGTCGCTGTAACAGAGTTCCTAAAGTTTATGTTTTGCATCCGAGTCAGGTTCACAGCATCTAGGGGTCTTAAAAGCTTGCAAGCAGTCATCTGAGACACACTATTGTTCTCTGCTTGTCTGGAGCCAAAGAGAAAGAAGAAAACTCAACACTTGGAAAAGGAAGCAGTTATAGGACTAACTGTCAACATGAACCAAGACCTTCTCGACCCTGAGATCAGAATAACTAGATGGTACCTGGCTTCCACTACTGTGAATACTGATTGATCACAATAGATGATATCAAGATAGAAAGGGGGGAATAATGTGGAAAAGAACTTCAAATTTTTTAAAGTTCCAGACTTACGGGACCACCAAGACAAGAGGAATTCCAGAGGCTACGGCCCTGAGACATGTTTAAGCCCTGAATTGACTCTTCCCTCAAGTCACCTTTCAGCTAAGAAAATCACCTCAGAGTTAAGAGGACCCTCTTTTTAAAAAAGCATCTGTTTGCGAGCTCTGGTGGCCTAGTGGCAAGAAGCTACACTGCACTCCCAGAGGTGTACGGTTCAAATCCACCAGATGCTTTGCTGGAGAAGGAGGAACAATCTCCTCCGATTTGATGGTACACACACACAAAATAATAAAAATAAAATAAAAAATTTTTTTTAAAAAAAGCATCTGCTTGGAGTCCAGAGCGAAGGCTGTACAGTGGAGGAGGGATTGTAAAACAATGAAAGAACTTTTCTTTTACTTTTCAAAGAGGATAGTGTACTCGGTGGGGAGGGTTGGGAGGGGAGAAAAGTGCAACAATGAACGAATGGAAATCCAAAGTCTCTGTAAATTTTCATCGAAATTAATAATAAATTTAAAAAATGTAAAATTTTTTTTTTTAAAAAAAGCATCTGCTTGAGACCAAATGGCCATCAGATAATCAAAGACAGAGTAGGTCACAGGGCTGTGAGGCTTGGTCCATGGGAACAAAACAACTAAAAGAATAATGGGAACATTGACATGAAGCAAGGAATAGAACCAGTGTCATCAAATAACGTGTGTGGGAACTGTGGAATAGGAACCTGTTTTTCTGTAACACTTCCAAAAACACCATAGTAAAATGTTAGTGGGTTTGGTTTGTTGTTTTGTTTTTTTTAAAAAAGCAAGCCCTCCCGAGTACAGTCCTCCTTTGGCTCAGCCGGGGCAACCAGCGTTGGCCCCGACGTGAAGGTGGTGTGCCAACCAGCACCGTGCAGCACGGAGCTGTAGCCTCAGCTGCAGACAAGAGGGCGTGATGCCCCAGAACAGCCAGAGGACCTTCTGGAAGATGGGCTGGGAGGGAACCCAGACACAATGGTCTGTGAGGAAAGACAACCACAGTGTGTCAGGAAGCTCTGGGGCTGACTGGTAAGGAATGCACTGCCATCCCAAAGGTACCCAGCTCGAATCTATCACCTACCTGTTCCAGAGAGGAAAGATGGGCAATCTTCTCTTGTGCAATTTACTGCCTCTCAAAACAACAACACAACTACGTCAGTTACAACCGGGAAGACTGCAGTGGGATCCCAGAATGTACTCACTGAACCCTAAGATTTGTTTCAGTTAAACTCCTCCTTGTCCTTCCAAGAAGAAGTCACTGTGACTCTCAGCTAGAGTGAAGCCTGGTTGTTCACTGCTGCTCCATTTACCCTCAGTGGACCCCAACATCTAGCACAGGCCCCACCCCAACACAGACCCTGATCAAGGCTCAGCTGCAGCCATGGGTGCTGAGATGTTCTCACCAAATAGCATCCCAGAGCACAGGCCTTTTAGGAAAGGTTTAGTACACAATGATTAAACCCCAGCCTATAGGAACTGCAGCATCACAAGGTTCAACGAGGAGGAGGGGATACTGACCGTTTTGCGGGCCTCGGGAGGCCCTGCTGTCATTGACCATTCCAGGGGCCTTGTCACCTACTTCCCTCTCACTGGACTCGTCACTGACGGTGGAGTCTGCGTCCGAGGGAGAGACCCTGAGGACACAAAACATGTGACATATGAAGAAGAGAGACAGGTCTGTGTGTCGCTTTCACTGTGGCCGGAGGACATTGGACACACGAGCTGACTTCCACCCGCTCCACGAAGTCACAAAGTGGAGCCGACCCAGGGTCTGTCAACAGTCAAAAAATGTAGGGTGTTTCTACAGCAGCACAGCACATAGCCGGAAAGAGGACGAATGTGATGCACACCCAGCTCGGACCCACCACGCTAAGCGAGACAAGTCCATCTAAGAGGGCATCTCCTCAAAGGAAAAAAGCAAACACACAGAAATCAGTGACAACGCGTGGCTGTGGGACAGGCACGGCTTAGGGACAATGAGCTTGTGTGCACGGTGTTGGGATGAATGATTTGATAGAAGGCGGTGAGAATCACACCACAGCATGAAGCATTACAGGCAGACCTGGGAGATCTGCAAGTTCAGTTCCAGGCTCCACAGGAACACAAGTATCACGGAGGCACATCACACGGTGTGTCTGGTATCTCAGGGAGTGTAAAGGTCATGTGTACGCTCCGGTGCAGTCCATGAAGTATGTAACAAAACGCTGTTGTTGTTGGGTACCATCGAGTCAGAACCAACTCCAGCAGGTTTTCAGAGTCTGTAAATTGCATGGGAGGGAACTGCCCATCCTTTTGTGGAGCTGCTGGTGGATTTGAACTGTGTGTCTTTGGACTGGCAGCACAGCTTCTTACCACCAGGCTGCCAGAGCTCCCTAAGACAGTAATAACACGATGAAAATGCCTTCAATACTCTGCGAAGGACCAAAATGTGGCACAAAGACACCAGGTGAGGACTTGCAGCTGGGAAAATCATGCCAACAGACTAGCAACGAGGGCTGTCTTCAATTTGTGAGAAACACAGGCTCCGTGAAGTGCTGAAAAGCAAAGCCCCGCAGAATGAGGACACCCAGCTAGTGTCCCTGAGCTGTACGTGTCAAAATTGCCAAGTTGATAGGTGCATTGTTCTGCCATCATTTAAAATAAAAAGAGAAATAAAATGAAAGTTTTCAGAAGGAGAGAGAAGGAATGAAAAAAAGAAAACAAATTTTTCACTCAAAAAAGAAAACATGGCTGTGGGTGTGGAGGCCAGCTCCCAGGCAGACGTGGTGGAGATGAAATGCCCCGTTACTTCTCTGCTAGCTTCTTCCAGGGGCCCATCAGCTCAACAGACGAGGACATAATACGCTCAGTCCTGCTCCAAGCGGCTCCCCAGGGCGCACTGCTGTGAATGCTGGAAGAGGTGGCACCCGTGAGGAGGCCGGCCCTCCATCTTCGCGGGCCATGCCTGGTCCCAGCCCTGGTCCAAGACGGGTCTAGGTCTACTCTGCACTGAGCTCAGAAAACTGGGGGTTCAGGCCTGGAGCAGAGTCCACTGGGCCTTAGACGAGTTGTACAGTCACCCCACAAGCTTCACGGAAGCTGCACTCAGATGTGTGGGAGCAGTGTCCACTCACCACTGTACTGCAATGTCCACTCCCAAGACTGAAAACAGGAAGAAGGCGGGAGGCTCAGCTCCTCTTATAGGGACTCCAGGCATCAGCCCCACAGGGCCTCCAAGGCTGTGACCTTCATGAAGAATGATGGCCAGGTCCTCTCCCGCAGAACCGCGGGGTGGGTCTGAACTACCATCCGTTTTGTTAGGAGCTGACCACATAACTGTGCATGTCACCAGAGTTCCTCCAGGTTACACAAAGCCAAAAACTCCCCCACTGACCACCACATTAATCACATTATCTAACTCTTTTTGGTACAAAGGCTCTTTCCATCCTTTCTGATGTGTCATGTCTCACTACATCCTTTGCGCTATCATTCTCCAATGTTTCAACTTGAGTCTTAAAACTGTTTTTCCGTTCTTTCAGCTTAAGAAATGTTGTGTATGTTCTTTTGATTTTTTTAAGTCCAGCTCTTTCCCATTTAATTTCTTTCTCTTCTTGACTCGCCCTTTGAAATCCGTTCAGCTCTTTCACTTCTTACATTTGCTTTACTGATTCTATGCTCAAGAGCAAGCAAGTTTCAGAATCTCTTTAAATATCCATTCTTGTCTTTTCTTTCTTCATCGACTTTTAGTAACGTTTAGCTTTTTCCCCACCTATGAGATCTGTGATGTCATTCAACAACTCACCTAGTCTCCAGTCCACAGTATACAATGCATCAAATCTCTTCTCTAAATTCAGGTGGCGTATTCGCAAGATCTTAGCGTGAGTCTCGCTGACTTGTTTTACTTTTCCTCCACTTGAATTTGACTTTGAATTTGAATATGAGCGAGTGGTGGATGATTTTGAACATTCCACTGTCTCTTTCCACAAACACAGTTTATTTGATTCTTGTGTATTCCATCAACTACGTATAGTCATCATCTATGTTATTGAAAAAAACTACTTGCACTGAACACATGGTTAGCAAAATTCTATTACTTGGTCTCCAGGATTGTTTCTATCACCAATGCCTTATTCTCCAGCTACCAAACCTTGTTTCCAGTTCTCATTACCAATAAATATCAATGCATCCTGATGCAAGGTCAATTTCAGATTGTATAAGTTAATAGAAATTCTCATTTTCTTCATATTTGGCATTAATAATTGGCATGTAAATTTGTATACTATTCATGTTAACAGGTCTTCCTTGTATGAAAATGTATCCTATCACTAACAGCACTGTAGTTTGGGATGGATCTTTCTAAGGATGAATGTGATACAATTCTTCTTTAGTTTGCCACCCTCAGCTTGGCATAGTGGACCACATGCCAATAGCAGTCCATTTCAGCTGACCAATGCCCTGGAGTTCAATCTTTATGTGTTCCATTTCTTTTACCCTCAACCAGCTGTAGCTTCCTCTTTCGTGCATTCCATGTTCAGATCATTTATGAATGTTCACAGCAGTTTCTCCTCATTCTGAGTTGAGTCACATCAGCAGATGATGGTTCTATTTTTTTTTTTTTATTTTTTATTATTTTGTGTGCGTGTACCGTCAAATCAGATCTGACTGGTACAGGAGGATATTGCGCCTCCTTCTCCGGCAGAGCGTCTGGTGGATTCGAACCGTGTTCCTCTGGGATTGCAGTTCAGTTTCTTGCCACTAGGCCACCAGAGCTCCCCTAAAGAATTTTCAGATGATGGTTCTGAATTTGACTCCATCCACATCATCAGGTCAGCTCTGTTTGAGAAGGCAGGGCCTCCCCTGTTTCATTCTGAGAGCCTTCCAGCCTGAAGGGTTCATCTTCTGGGGACACCCCTTGTCTGTCGGCTTGTGGCCCTGAGGGGCAGGTGTGTTGTTGAGAAATCTGCTGTGTCTCTGCTGGCCAGCATCTACTGGAGCACTGAGTCAATCGTATTATTAAGGATCTTCCTCTTTCGCTGACCTTATGCCTTCCCCAGCACTGATGTCCTTCTGAAGGTACCAGCCCCTCCTGATAACACACTCCAAAATACGTGAGATGAACTCTCCCCATCTTTGCTTATTTCTAAAAAGCAATCTGCCTGCACGGCTTCAAAAACCCAAACCAAACCAAGCATCTAGTAGATAGGACCCTGGTGAGCCTCCAAGTTTCTGAGGCTGAAAATCAGAGGAGCATGTCCACCTTTTCTCATGAAGTGGCCAGTGGGCTCTTCTGCCGAGCTTTTGGTCCTCAGCCTGACATGTAAGCTACTGTACCACCAAGACCCTTTAAAGAGGATAAAACTACTCGTGGCTTCAAGTACTACTTTGGGCAAAGCCATCGGTCTGAGGCCACGCACTGGGGCAGCACCCCCACCTTGGTCCTTCAGATGCTGGACACTGACAAGCTGAAAGGGAAATGCACCCGACAGGCAAGGACCACCCGGATACTGTCTTACCTTCCTCGGTGGCGGAGGCCCTTGGAGGGGCCCTTGGCCTGGGGGCTGGGCACGTCTCCGTTCTCGGAGGGCGGCGTGTGCTCCTTGATGGGGCCCGGCGGGGGCACTGGCTCATGGATTATCAGAATGTCGCCCTTGCTATGCTGGCCCAGGTGCTGCTTGGCAAAGTCAAAGCCCTTCACGCTGGGGATCTGCAGCTGGAGCACAGACACAAGGGGACGGTCACTCCAAAATCTGAGCGGGGGGCAAGGGCTGCTGACCCCAACAGTCCACTTCCACGAGGACCCTCCACCCGCTCCTCACAGCCTGGCCGGGGAGCTCAAGAGGGCTTGTGTCTCAGGACGGGACAGAGTACAGGTGCTGAGACCAACTCACGACCACTCGGGCTGGTCAGGGCAGGGCGGCTTCCATAGGCTCCTCACTGGCTGGGTTTTTGGAAAAGGAACACCAAGACTTTCTCCTAAGGGGCCCCTGCGTGGACTTGAACCACCAACCTTTCTGCTGGCAGCCAAGAGCCTCAACCATTTACACTACACAGCATGATAAACAGAAAACGAAGAGTTGTCCCCAGGGGTTCTCCTTGCAGAAACCCCACACAGAAGCCATGCTCCCTAGAAGGAATGGTTCCCACACCAAGAGTCCCAAACCCACTGCTGGCCAGTGGTGACCTCACAGGGCAGGGGAAATCCCCAAGGGGTTTCCAAGTCTATAAATCCTAGTGACGCTTGTTTCCTGTGCTCTCCCGTATCTTTCCTGAGGAACAGATGGTGGATTCAAACCACCAACGTTTTAGTTCGCAACTGTACACTGTTAGAAGATAAAGCTCAAGCAGGACCCAGGGGCACGGCAACAGCCGACTGACTCTGGGGCCTGAGGTCGCCGGTGCCCATGTTGTGCACGGGTGTGTGGGGCACAGCGCCTGAGATCCGTAGTCTTTCAGGAGTCCAGGGGGCACAGCCATCAAGCGCCTGGATGCTAACTGAAAGGTTAACAGATGGACCCCACCAGCTGCTCTGAGGGGGATGAGGCTGTCAGCTCTGAGATGATGCCAGCCTCAGAAACCCCAAGGGGCAGCTCTTCTCTGTCCTGTGGGGTCACTAAGAGTCAGAACCAATTCCACAGGAATGGGATGGGGAGCATGGTACAAAGCCAGCTCTTGTTACCCCAGAAGATCTCGGATTGATGCCGGCTTGTCTGTGCCAGCAGAGGGCAACAGCGCTCACTGCAAACACAGTTGACAGACGCTGCTTGGAAACAAAAGGCAGAGCCTGGCAGACCGCTTTTCCTACATTAATGAAAGGTCCTGTCTCCCGGGCACGCAGCTTCACCGCGCGGACAGTCTGGGCATGTCGTGTGGTTGCCTGGGCTCCTGCCAGAAACAGACCCAAGCCTGCCCTCAGAGGTCCACCTCAGTAGACTGTGCGATGCATCTGTGACCAGCACACCCTCCAGGGCCTCACCTGGGCAGCCAGCCCCGGGGCGTGAGCACCCTTTCTGGGGTGTCGAATTCCAGAAGGCAGCCTCCAACAAGTTAGATGTCCCTGGTTCTCCTGAGGGCCTGCCCCTGCCCCTGGCATGTCTTATCTTCCAGAGAGGCCTGTATCCCACACAAGTTCCACCAGGAATTCTAATCCCTCAGAGGCCAGAAAAGCGATCAGGGCTTGGACTGTGTCCCCTGAAATCTGTTTTGGAATCACCACTCGGTAGCTGTGGACGTGGTCCAGCTGGGAAGTAGGGCTGATCTCACTGCAGGGTAAGGCTGTTCTAGCTGGAGGTTGGGAACAAGCACAGAACAGGCAAAGATGATGTCACATGAAGGTCACGAAGGAACGAGGGTCACCGAGCTGCACAGGCTGAAGCAGAGATTTCACCCCCAGAGTGACAACCAGCCTTTCCCAGGATCCAGTTCCCTGAATCAGGTTTCTAGACTCCAGAACCGTGAGAAAATAAATGCCCACTGCACGGAGCCATCCTCCTGTGAGCCTCTGAGCCAGCACCTCCAGGAATCCAAGACACAGCCCTTTGGGATCTGGCCCTACCTAACCTCAGCTGTCTCAGTTCCGTGAGTGCCGACTTCCTAAAGTCCCTTCGCTCACTATGCTTGTGCCCGCTTCACCCGGCACCTTTCCGCAGCTTGTGAGCTCAGCCTAGACACTTCCTCCTCTCCTGCTGCCAAAAAGGGGCTGGCTGCCCCTCCTCCATTAACCTGCAGCTTCCTCAACACGCTGAAATCAGCTGCCATGGAGTCTATACCGACTTATGGCCCACATGTCAGAGTAGAACTGTTCCACAGGACATCCAGTGGGGGCTCCTCAGGCCCTTTTCCCCTCTTGGACGGGAATCATCAGCCTCACAAATGGTAACTGTTTGCACCAGAACTCCGAGGCCTTCTGCTACCTGTACTCTTACTATCTGCTACTTGAACAGTTGGAGTACCATCTTTGTCCCTCTGGAGCCAGGGGCACATGACCTGTGCTGGTCCTTCAGCCTAAGCCCAGCTCAGAGCCAGCCCATCGTGCAGGGGACTGAGGTCCAGGGCCTTGGAGCTGTTTGGCAGTCAACACATGAGGGAGCCAGTGACCGGGAGCTTTAGCCCCTGACAAACATCCACAGCAAACACCCTCACCAAAAACCCATGGCAAACACCGTGCCAGCTGGCCCCACGAGAAGGGACACATGTCCATGGGGCCAGCAGCATCCAGCCCAGGTCATCCCAACCTCCCGCTGAGTCCTGGCAGGATGAAGGGCCTGACTGCAGTTTTCCCCAAGGTAACATGGTGGCTTTGGACTTAAGAATGATCACATGAGAAAGATACCAAAACCCAAAAAGCTAAACCCATCACCTTTGAGTGATTCCAACTCACAGCGCCCCTGCAGAACAACACAGACAGGCAGCCCTCAGGACAGACAGGCGCCTCCGTAGGACAGAGAGGCACCCCTCAGGACAGACATGCGCCTCCGTAGGACAGCACAGACGGTCCCACAGGGTATCCAAGGAAACCACCTTCATGGAAGTAGGCAGCTTCGTCTTTCTTCTGAAGAGCAGCCGGGGGCTTGGACCACCAGCCCTCTGGTTGGTAACCAAGCACATTAACCCCTGTGCTGTCTGGGCTCTGCAGGAAGAAGGGTGCACAATCCTCTCAAAGTGACTGGAAATGACAGTGCGCTGCCTCCAAACCGGGCAGGAAAATGAGAAGAGCGTCCATCCACTCCGAAGGCGAGGTGTGGGGTTTAGGGCCAGGGAGTCACTGCTTCCAAATGTTTGCAGCTCTAGATTTGCGGTAGGATGGGGAGAACCGTACTGAGGGGTGTCACAGGTGGGCGAGCAGAGGGAGCCCAGGAAGAAGGCATGCTCTCAGTTCAGGCCAAGAGAGCAGCTTTTCCACCGCTACCAGGAACAGGGAAGGGAGCCCTGGAGGCATGGCTGGTAACTGATAGATGCTAACTGGAAGGTTAGCAGTTCAAACCACCAGCCACTCTGAGGGAGTATGATGAGGCGCTCACTCCACATCTGTAAAGATGACAGCCTTGAAGTCAGGTTAGGCTCTTTCGCTCTGTCCCTCAGGGTTCCCACAAGTCAGCACCATCTCTGCAGTGACAGGTGGGCAGAACCAGGCTGCAGGGCCACAGCCACAGAGCCTCAGGGGACACTGGAGAGTGAGAGCCTGGCGTTTCGTTTAAATTCATTCCCTTTTCCTGTTAGGAACACATGACAGAATTGATTCTGTGTTTACTGCGCCAGCAACAGGAAGGGGAACAGTGGTTCTTCCCAGGAGTCTTGGGGGACAGTCCCTGGCCAGGGCCTCTCCCAAGCCAGTGCCCCCTCCTATAAATACTTCATTAATATCAACCCACACAACCCTCCTGGCACCTAAAGTAACACAGCAGCTCCAATGTCTGGGAGTTGCACTTAAAACCTTTCCGTTTTGGTCACCAAGAACGTGTGTGTGTGCTCAGCCATGAACCTAAAGGTTTGCAGTTCTAACGCACCCCGTGGCACCATGGAAGAAAGGTCTGGCAACCTGCTTCTTTAAAAAAGGCAGAAGACTCCCTGGGGCACAGTTCGGCTAGTAACACACAGGACTGCCAGGCCTCAGAATCAGACAGCGTCAGGTGGTTTTGGTGGGAGACTCAAACCTACTGCGGAAGCAGAAGTGGAAGGAGGAGTGAGGGAAGGGGGATCCTGTTTTGTTGAGGGGTGTCTTGTTTCTGAACCCAAGAACGTTGCCCTCTGAGAGTTGGCTCAAATAACAAATAGTGGGTGGACTTCACCAGGAATGTTTACGCTAGGAAATACAAAGATCAAAGTACCACCTTGTGGGCTTGGTGGACCTTCCCTGAAACAATATTCTTCCACCAGAACAAAACCATTGCCAAACCCACTGTCCTCAGCTCGGTGAGAGTCACACCATGAATCACTGAGTGTAGCGGGTTGTCTTTTCATGTCACTCATCAGGGAAGAAAACACCTCAGCAGACCACAGAAAGAGTAAGTGAACCTCTGTGACATGCAGCAGAAAGTGCTTCTGATGGGCTTGCCGATTGTAAGCTTGCCATTTAATCAAGATCTCTCATAAGAAGAAACACTACCCTTCATGGTAAGACAA
Source organism: Elephantulus edwardii (assembly GCF_000299155.1). Taxonomy (NCBI): domain Eukaryota; kingdom Metazoa; phylum Chordata; class Mammalia; order Macroscelidea; family Macroscelididae; genus Elephantulus; species Elephantulus edwardii. The sequence goes on from NW_006399805.1 coordinate 9,149,987, forward strand.
ACAGAAAATAATAAAAGCCTCATCCAGCCCTGTGTTCTTGGAATGAATTTAGTGCTGGGGAACAACTGGTTTCTGGAAGTGGCCATGGAGGCAGACGGACACCTTGGGTAAAGCCAGAGTTCCTTAATGCCTGCCCCTGTCCGGTCCCTGCCCTGCGCCCACCCCAACTGACCCCACAGGATCATGCAGGGGAACTCTGGGGGTTTCCACCTCTCACCTTCTGCCGCTGCTGAATGTTGGCCACGGTGTCCGGCTGGAAGTCCAGCTTGTCCGTCCGGCAGAGCTTCCAGTAGAGGATAACTACGATCACCATGACCACGAGAACCGGGATGACCACGCCCACGATGACCCAGAGGTTGCTGCTCTGGGCCTCCGGGGAAGGCCTCTTCACCCTGTCCACGGCTGCAGGCAGGGAAAGCGTCAGCACGGTGCAGGCGGCCACCCAATGCAGGCATCAGCAATGCAGGCATCAGTCCCAATGCAGGCGGCAGCACAGTGCAGGCGGCCGCCCCAGTGCAGACAGCAGCCCCAGTGCCTGCCTGCACCAGTCCCTGACAGCCACCTTTCCTCCCGGCCTCTCTGCTAAGTGCTGTCTTTTTAGGGAAGCGACCTCTCCTTCTGTAGCTGCAAATGTTCTGCTTCCATCTGTCGAATAGTGATACATCTTTAAATTGTGATTTAAATACATCTTTAAATTGTGGTTAAAATGCACGTGCACAAAGCACATGCCTCTTGACCATTTGGACATGTAGATGTCGTGACATCGATTATGTCTGTTCCCAAATTGTTCTCTTATCTTAGCAGAGACACCGCAGCAAGGGCTCCACTCCCCGTCCACCTGCATCTGCTAACCGCTCCACACCAGACCTGTCTGCTCCGGATAGCACAGCCTCATAGGGCTGGCTGTACGGCGTCTGGGTCTGACCTATTCTGCTCAGCGTGACGTCCCCGATTCCCACCTGCTCGCTTCCTGACTGCATTTCTTCAAATCAAAATCTGAGCCCATTCCAATTTGTGACAAACCACGTAGGGCAGAACAGAACTGCCCACAGGGCCTCTGAGGCTGCACACTTTTCTCGAAGCAGACAGCACATCTATATCCCATGGAGCGGCTGAGGGGGTCAAACTCTCCTTCCACCATCAGCCAAGTGCTTAACCAAACCACCACCAGGGCTCCAGCACTTTCCAGGACCACACCTGTCACTTTAGCTCAGGGTGACTGTCTCCCAGTTACCACTACCTCACAAGGACATCTGCTCACGTTGAGTCCACAGTCCCTCAGCCTCCATCACCACACACTGACCCCTTATCTTGACCACTCACCCCCCCCAAGGGACCCCATGCCCCCACCTCACAGCCCCTTAAACCAAAATGCCCCTCCGTGGACCCCGGTCCTGACTCGCTGCCCGCTCCCTCTTCTAATTCATTCAGACTTGGCTTGGTCTTGTGAGCAACACGTCACTACTCTTTCAAGATGCATCTTACTAGTAGTATACATTTCCATCTCTAATGCACCACGTCTTTGCTCCTGAAAACAGCCATGATTCTAGGTCTCGTCCCTTCAGGGGCCGCGGTGTCCCCATGGGCGGGATCTGCCAGGTGCTCCTGTCATCTCCCACGATGCCAGCATCTGCTGTGACATTGGACGCGCATGATCCGTGGCAAATGCAAGCAAAGGCTCTTGGCACCAGTGTGACCAGATTTATGCCTCTGAAACGGGCTGAGGGGCACTAGAGCAGATGCACTGAGATGCCACTGCACCAGCACCGACCGACACAGCCCGCGTGCAGCAGAAGGAAACCCCGCCGATCCTGCGTCCTCCTCGTAACCTCTGCTCTGCCTACGCCGGCCGTTGCAGCCACTGTGTCTCCCGCAACCAGAAAAGCCATATAAATAGAAATGTAATAAGACTCTGGCCCTTTGTTCTCAAGTGCTTCAGATCAGAATAACATGTCATTATCTCTCAACTACAAGGACAACAAACCATCAAAGATCCTTTGCTTAAAACCATCCATGTAATCAAGACTGGTGGCCACTTGCTCTCATCCTGGCTAGTTCTAAGGGACAAGGACAGACCTTGCAAGGGTCTCCTGCTTGAGCATCACCTCACAGCTGTCATGTGTCAAATCTGCCATTTCTCCTCTGCGTGCGGCAGAAAGAGTTTCCCAGCATTCTTGGAGGCTGAATTCCTCATAAGCACTGACTTCTCTCGAGGACAAGTTCCCACGCACTCATACGAGGATTGCTTTCCAGATCGCAACAGAAAACACCATTTAGATTAAAATAGCAGGCGATCTGGTGGCCTAGTGGCTAAGGAGTTGTGCTGTTAACTCAAAGGTGAGCAGTTCAAACCCACTAATGACTTCCCAAGAGTATGATGGGCAGTCTCCTCCCATGTGATTTACAATCCAAGTTGGAGGGTCAACTGAGTCTGGACTTCACAGCGCCTAATAACAACCACCACCCACCAGGTGGACCCTGGTCAAAAGGAGGAAGATGAGGGCACAGAACTGACTGGATGGACTGAGCCTGGGGAACCCCTACTCTAACGGAAGTGACCTCTAAACCCTGAACCAACACTAACACATGGAGGCTTAAGTGGCACTTTAAAAAGTTTAGCCTCAGGGGAGCTCTGGTGGCCTAGTGGCAAGGAGCTGCAACTACAATCCCAGAGGTACATGGTTCGAATCCACAAGATGCTCTGCCGGGAAAAGGAGGGACAATCTCCTCCTGTACCAATCAGATCTGATTTGCCGGTACACTCACACAAAAATTTAAAAAAAAAAAAATTAAAAAAAAAAGATTAGCCTGAACTAAACAAGCGAAGCCTAATTATACAGAAGGTCTGTCTGCTGTAAGAAATGATCTTTGTCAGTCTAGACTGTCAACAGGCACCACAGCACAGGGGAGAACTTAAAGGGGCAAATGGTCTAAATGGTGAAGAAGCAGAAGGGTAGGTGACAGGTGTGGTGGCACAACGCGAGTCAGTGCTGTTGTCCTGTCACACAAACTAGGAATGGGTGGCTTTGTTGCGGTATATTGCCTCCAAAAAGAATTTTTCCGTATTTTTAAAGTTAGCAGTATGACTCATAAAGGTGTATTTAGAGAAAGACCTCTCTTTGGCTTCCCCGTTTCTTGATTCTAAATACTGCACAGGGCGAGAGCAAACATGAGAAGGGAACAGGAGGCAAGGGCCTTACAGTTGTAATAAAGCATCAGAACACCTCTGTGTGGGCCGTGGAGCGGTGCGGGCCAGGGCAGGGGCAGGGCGGCCAGGCGAGGACCAAGGTCTCTGTGTTCAGAGATCCCGGAGGAGCCAGGCCCCCCAAGGCACCACCCAGCCTCCCGTGTGACTCACTGTCCCCACCCAGCCATGCTCAAAACAGGACATGAAGGATTTTGGAAGGAACACAGAGCTGGCACATCATTTTACATAAAACGCATTTTAAACGGAGAAGAAATAAGGAAAGGGTAGAGAAATGTTGTTACTGTGTCAGTCGGAATTGACCCATTGCTGACCCTCCAGAGGTTTGTGAGAGACGGTAAACCGCACAGGAGACTGTCCATCCTTCTCCCCTGGCAGATTCAAACTGTGTGCCTTTGGGATTGCAGTGCAGGTTATAATCACTAGGCCACCAGAGCCAGGTAGATTGTTGTTGTTGTTATATACCGTCGAGTCACTTGTGACTCTATGTACACTAGCCCTGAAACCTGCTTTGTCCTGTTCCATCCCTATTGTCTCTGACACACCTACTCTCACTACCCCAGTCACTGAATCAATCCATCTCATCTAGGGTCTTCCTCTCCTTCACTGTCCCTCTACCCTTCCAAGCATGATGTCCCTCTCCAAGGACTGACTGGTCCCTCCATGCAATATGCCAAAAGTATGTTAGATGAAGCCTCAGAATCCTTGCCTCCAAGGAGCAGCCTGCCTGTTCACCCTCTCTAGGATGAAACTGTTTGTTCTCCTAGCAGTACCATGCTTCTCCAACACCACAGCTCAAAGGCATCAATTCTCTATTATTCCTAGTCATTGTCCAGCTTTCTGACACATAGCAAGCAATTATGAAGACTGTGGCCTGGATCAGGCACACCTTAGTCTCTAGGCTGACATCATTGCTCTTCAGTACTCCAGAGAGGTCCCTGACAACAGACTTTCCCAGTGCAATTCATCTTTTGCTTTCCTGGCTGCTGGTGTCAAGAGTGTTGATTGTAGAGCCAAACAAACTAAAGCTGTTTACAGTCTCAGTCTCTTTCACCGTCTTGGTGGAGTCGGCCCCAACGCCTGGCAACCTCATGTGTATCAGGGTATAAATTGACCCACAAGACTTGGAATGGCTGAGTCTTTGAAAAGAGGTCAGCAGGCCTTTGTTCTGAGGCCCTGCAGGAATGACTGGAACCGATACCCTCCCAGTGAGCAGACTCACCATCTACACCACCCCCGAAGCACCCAAGCGCACGGTCATTGAGTCGATTCCAACTCATGGTGACCATCCATCAGGTTTACCAGACTTTGAATCTTAGCAGACTGCCTGCCTCCTCGTTCCCCTGCAGAACAACTGGTGGATTTGAATTGCTGCCCATTCAGTAAGCAACCCTACACATTGCACACACTATGCCGTGAGGGCTCCCTGCACCACCCTGAACCTCCCAAAAGAGTAGCACAGGACCGATGGAAAAGGGGAACACAGGGAGGGAGTGGGGAGAGCACTGGGACAGCGTGGTGACAGTGAGCAATGCAAAACAAAAGGTGTGTGATGGCTGAAGGCTAAACAAAACAGCCCTGTAAGCGTTCACTTAAACTGCCCTGTGAAAGTTCACTTAAATGACATTTTTTTTAAAAAGTAGTCAAAGAAGAGATTTGTTTTACAGACCCACCCAGGAGCACTATAAATAACTACAAGACTGAGGCTGTGTGTGAATATAAAATACGGGGTGGAAAGGCAGCTTTGAAGGCTGGACCCACAACTGAAGCCCACAACAAAGGAGGCTGAATGGCCGAGGTCAAAGGCACGAAACCTGCCATGTACTTATCAGGACACCCTCCACTCAGAGCTCCCAGGCGGGAAGACCCAGTGTGGACGTGGCTGCAGCACAGAGCCCCCGGGAAGCAGTCCTTGGGCACTCACGCTGGGCAATGGCGCCCTGGATCCGATAGCCCAGAATGATGGCCGCTCTCTGGACGTCAATCCTGTTGATCAGGTCTGAAGACCTCACAGCGCTGAGTCTCTCTCCGTCTCGTCCCTCCACAAAGTAGATGAGCTGTACAGGATGGTCATCACCCTCCAGCCGGGACACGTTCACCACCTGGGAGACAGCCGACACGGGGCAGCTGAGACTCTGGGTGAGTCTTGGGCTTGAGCTTTGCCTCACCCCACTTCACCCCACCCTGACTCTGAAGTATCACAGCCTCAGGCCCCTTTCCCCTAACATGCCAGCAGTGACCAAGGGGGGAAAAAAATCCCAAGACTATTATTCACATTGCAATGGACATAACACCCTAAGCTTCTCTAAGTAGCAGTGTTATTTAAATGGGTCATTCTGCAATCCAAATGCACTGCTATCTGTGCCCTTCCTGGGGGGGAAAAATGGGGGCCAGAGGAGATGCCTGGAGATGTGAGGAGCAGAGAGGATGACAAGCCAGAAGAGAAGGCCACAGGTTGTCCTTTCTGGTTTCTTAAGGTCTCTTCCCCTCAGTGACTCATTTATATGATGTTATCAATCTTGCTTAGCATTCCACTAAGCATGGAATGGAATACATTTTTTAAAAGCACTGTTCTTTCAAAAGGAACTCCAGTGGTACAGTGTGTTACACCTGAGGCTGTGAACAGCACAGCAGTTGGAAGCTGCTGTGGGAAGAGCTGGGCAGTCTCTCCCCACAGAGATGCACGGAGGAGGGGCACATGGCTTGGCAGGGACTCCAGGCAGGGGGTTTGGGATTTGTATTCCTTAAAGAAGAAAACCAAGTCATCTACTAGCACGGCAGATCAGGACGGATTCCTTAGCTGCTCTTCCACAAGGTCTGCTGGACACTGACCTCTTCCTCAGGGCTCGGTAAATGTTTGCCTAGGTGCTCGCTGACCTGAAAGGCGGCCACGCTGAGCTGCTGTCTAATGGAGCATCCCGCCAAGCTGGGCAGTCTCACTGTGGTTCCCATTAACATGAAATGCAGCTGGTCCCAGAATTGCTCTGCGCTCCCCGCTCCCTCCCAGAGTTTTCTAGGCCCACCTGCACCTCCCTGCTCACCTGCACCCCACAGCTCACCTGCACCCCACAGCTCACCTGCACCTCCCTGCTCACCTACACCCCCCTGCTCACTCGCACCCCACAGCTCACCTGCACCTCCCTGCTCACCTGCACCCCCCTGCTCACTCGCACCCCACAGCTCACCTGCACCTCCCTGCTCACCTGCACCTCCCTGCTCACCCGCACCCCACAGCTCACCTGCACCTTCCTGCTCACCTGCACCTCCCTGCTCACCCGCACCCAACAGCTCACCCGCACCCCACAGCTCACCTGCACCTCCCTGCTCACCCGCACCCCACAGCTCACCCGCACCTCCCTGCTCACCTGTACCCCACAGCTCACCTGCACCCCACACCTCACCTGCACCCCACAGCTCACCTGCACCCCACAGCTCACCTGTACCCCCCTGCTCACC
>NW_006399805.1:9156881-9164328 GCF_000299155.1 Elephantulus edwardii
TACCCCACAGCTCACCTGCAACCCACTGCTCACCTGTACCCCACTGCTCACCTGCACCTCCCTGCTCACCTGCACCTCCCTGCTCACCTGCACCTCCCTGCTCACCTGCACCTCCCTGCTCACCTGTACCCCACTGCTCACCTGCACCCCACTCCTTGCTCACCTGCACTACGCTGCTGCCGGCAGCCATAGTGGCTCTCCTCCACACACGCCGCCGGGAGAGGACCTCACTGATCAGCTGGGCCAGCTTGCGCTCCATCTCAGCTTGGAAGACTTCGTTTTGAAGCTGCTTCTCAAAGACGCCCAGGAGGACTGTGTTCAGAGAGAGACACACAGACCCCAGTAGGCTAGCCAGTAGAGAGGAAGGCAAGGTGGTGTGTGTACATGTGGATGTGCTACATGTATATATGTCTGTGGCCATGTGTACAGGTGTGCATATGAATGAAAGTGTGCCCATGTGCAGTGTAGCACGTTAAAGTGTATTTTGTGCAGGTGCACATGTGTATGCATGCACATATGCATGTGTGTGAGCACATGGAAGAGTATGCACATGTGTGCATGCATATGTGTTTGTGTGTGCGTGTGAATATGTGTAACAGGAATTGCAGGAATTGTTCTGAAATGCTCGCCCTAGAGAGGAGCGAGTGCAGGGAAGGTGAGCATGAACAGGAAGCCATGCCCAGATCTTATCTGCAGCTCTGGATCTGAGTATCATGGAGACTAACGGCCAGAAGGGTCAGAAACTCAGCGCTGCAGACGCTTCAGAGCTACAAGTCCCGACCAAGACCAAATGCTCTGCCTGCCCATCTTCCAAAACACGGAAGGCGCTCAAGGTCCTGCCTGCTCCGAACTGAGAACCTGGACCCACAACCTGCTCGAGATCAAAGGGCCCAAAGGCAGTACCTGCTCTAAACGAGAGGGTCCACCCTGAGGCCCGTCAGCACCACATGGAAAAAGCAAGTGCTTTTCAGCCAGAACAAGTTTAAATCTCTTTGCGAGAGGGCCATGGGCTCAGCACTTTGCAGCTGGGAGAATTATCTGGAACTGAGGCCAACATACTTGTGGAGAATCTTCGGTGGGTGTTAGCAAGGAGCTGAGGCCCCACAACCACTCTGCATGCCTGTTCCCCACAATGGGCACTGCCCGTGTGCCCACCGGTCCAGGAGCAGGTGACCACTGCTCCACTTCTCCACGAGGCTGGAAAGGATACCCCACTCAGGCCACCTCGACAGAAAAGCTTGTGTGCTGGTCCTTCCAAAGCCAAGTGAATAGAAATTTTAGGAAATAAGGGATGCTTACATCTGAACATCACATTGTTCTGGGTCAGAAGACAGCCCAGCTCTGCCTGCAACCAGCACACGGGTTTTAAAGGAATGCTAGTCCTTTCATGTCAGAACCCAGCGGGCAGAGTCCCCCAACCCCCAGCTCCCCACCCCTTCCCGCCGTTCTCTGCCAAGAATTCGAGGGACACGTTGCCCTGGATTTAGATCTGGGAAGCAGCATCAGCTTTGATCTCAATTCCCCCCACAGACCGCTTATCCTTCTGGCTCCCACACGGGACATGAGTTGAGCATACCTGTTCTCACCCAGGAGGACTTCAAGAGCCGGGAAAGGTTGAGCTGTGGATACTGGAAAGCTGGGAAAAGGAAACAGGGCATGAGGGAAGGAGAATCTGTGAACACCATATTTGCAGCAGTCAGAAAGGCTCTTGCTCTGGGGACCAACTGAGTGAGTCGGAACACAGGCTCCCCACACAAACCCACAGCCATCAAGTCGATGCCGACTCACAGCAAGGACGTCAATTTAAAGACTAAGGTACGCCTGATCCAAACAATAATTTCCAGTGCTTCACATGCATGTGAAGGCTGGACAGTGAATCAGGCAGACTGAAGATCTGAATTGTAGTGCTGGAAAAGCGTATCCCTGGGATGGCCAGAAAGCAAACACGTCTGCCTTGGAGGCAATGCCACCCCCTTGGAGGCAAGGATGGTGAGACTTCATCTTACATGCTTTGGGCATGTTGTGAAGAGGAGCCAATCGCTGGAAAAAGACATTGTGGGGAAAGTGAGGGTCAGAGACAGAAAGCCCCTGAACAAGATGGACTAGTCCAGTGACTGTGACAATGGGTTCAACCATGGCAGAGAAGGTAAGGGTGACACAGGACAGGGCACGGCTCAGCTCCGTGTTCAGAGTCACCCTGAGTGGGAGCTGACCTGCCAGCACCCAACAACAAATAGCACAGCCACCCAACAGGCCAGAGCAGAACGGGCCCCTTGGGGTTCCCAGCTGTGAACCTTTATGGAAGAAGACTTCATCATCTTTCTCTTTAGAGCAGCTGGCAGATTTGGGGAGCAGCCCACCTCTTAATACACTGCACCTCAGGGCACCACTCTAGCACCATCGACACCTAAGGATGGGTGCAAGGACACAGGCTGGAAGCTGTTCTGAGACTTGAGGAGAAAGTAAATCCAAATGACTGTCATCAAGTCAATTTCAAGTTACAGTGACCTGGTGGCACAGAGGACAGCAGCTGCATGGGGTTCCCCAGGCTGCGAATCTACAGGAGAATCTTTCTCTCCCAGAGCGGCTGCTGGGTTCACACCACTGGCCTCTCAGTCAGCAGCTGAACACTGCAACCCCTGCAACACCAGGGTTCCTGTCAAGGAGAAAGGGGGTGGGGGAGATGGAGCCACCACTCTGCCTCACAGGCTCTCGGTTTCCCATCGAGATCAGCACCCCGTCCCTGCGAATGTCCTTGTTTTTCACCTCGTTCCTGATCACTCACCCTACGGTTCCCAGGGATGACCCAGGGCAAGGTGACCGCTGGCCCTGCTCACCTGGGATGGTCCTGGCCAATGCCTGCTGTGCCCTTGTCATGGTCACTGTGATTGGGATTGTCATTGTTTCGGCCACACATGTCCTGTGCCTAACTGAAGGCCGTCGTTAAAGCACGCCTCTATTCCTGTCTGTGTACCTTTGTTGCAAGTTATTCCTTATCCTCCAACAAGCACCACACAGCACCCATCAGCAATCACTAGGCCATCTGGTGCTTGATTTTGAAAAAAGAATTTGTGCTCTTTTTCCCTGCCTTCAACTCTGAAATCTGCTATTTTTCTCTTTCAGTGGCATCTGAGAACTGAATATCCCATGGACTGCCAAAAAGCAAACATATACGTCTTGAGGAAAGTGCAGCCAAAGTGCTTATTGGAGGGAGAGATGGTGAAACTCCGTCTCACAGCCGTTGGCTTGCTGCTGTTGTTGTTAAATGCTGTCTAGTCGAGTAGGACTCACAGCCATCCTGTGAACAACAGAATTAACCCTGTCCTGTCCTGAGCCATCCTCACAATCTCTGACATGATCAAGCCCATTGCTGCGGTCACTGTGTCAACCCCCTAGAAAAGGGACATCAGGCTTGAAATGATGGAGGGTCAAAGAGAGAAAGACCTCCAGTGACTGACATGGCGACTGCAGAAACGTGTCAGAGACGGTGGGGACGGCACAGGATAGGATCTGTTGTTCACAGGGTCGCCAAGTCACCCTCAACTGGACGGCACCCAATAACTACAGCCCCTGGGCAGACACAGAACTCCCCCCACTCTAAAGGGGCATAAGGTAGTGGCTTTCTGCACACTTGAAGGTGTGCAGTCATGCTCAGACCCATGCTTCACACCTCCACAAAACATCACTCACAGTGATCACTTTCACAGTACGCCAGCATCACTCTCCCTGCCCCCGACCCGAGGCCCAGCCCGGCCACAGGGGTCAGCTGTGATTCGTCCATCCAACACGCTGCTTATCAATGGAGTAAGACATACGTGGGCTTCTGCAACTGGTTTCTGTTAGTGTTTGCCCTGCTCATACGTGCTGGAGCACGGATCAGTGCTCCCTGCCTACTTAGGAACGAACGACTGGAACAGACCTTTTCCCATGTAAAAAAAGGTCCCTACGCCTGCTACTAGGAGCCCTGGTGTTGCCGTGGTTAAAGCATTAAGCTGATCAAAATGTGAACGGTTCGAATCCACCAGTGACTCTGTGAGAAAGATGACGCCGTCTGCTTCTTCAAGGATGGTGGACTTGAGGATTGCGGGCGTTCTGCTCTGTCCCGCAGTGTCCACTTCAGGATGGTGGATTTGAGAACGGGGGCGGGGGGGCGTTCTGCTCTGTTCTGCAGTGTTGCTGCAAGTTGGGGTGAACTGGACAGCAATGCACTTAGGTTTGGGTTCCCTGACAGTCGCACTGTGGATTTCATTGATTTAAACAGAAAGCAAAGATTTGTTTCCATTGATGATCTGCTTTATTTTCAGGTTTACACAGCAGAATCTACTCTTTCGGGCATGTACTTAGTTTTGTGGGCTCTGTCACCACCACATACTGGACACACAGGCTGTCCCATTGCTCCCCAAAGCTCCCTTCTGCTACGTGCTGTGGTTAAATGCTCCTCCCACCCTCATCCTTGCCACTGCACTTCCATTCTCCATCCTTAAAGGCTGCCTTTTCCAGATCTGGGGGAGGATTTTTCGAGAATCAGGTACTACGTTCCTCAGAATTGGAATACTAGTTTTCCAGAATTAGGGTACTGCCCCCAAGAACTGGGGTATTATTTCTTCCAGAAAGGAGCTATTATTTTTTCCAGAACAGGGGTCATATTTCTGCAAAACTGGGAAATTATTTATCCCCAGAACTGGGGTACCATTTTCATAGAATTAGAATGCTATTTTCTCAATATTGCTCCTTCAGTCTCAAAGAGAACCATCAAGGACCCTGGCTGAATCTACGGAGCTCTCTTCTACCTGACTCACACCCCGGGGTCCAGCCAGGTGTCCCACATGACAACAAGAGTCCCCAGTGAAGTCTGCCTGTGACCTGGCCCCAGGTCCCCTACTCCTGACCCCAGACACACAGGTCTCCTGGCCCACTAGTCACCAGCCCCGAACTCCTGCCCTCTGGCTCCTCCTTCTCCCTGATCACTGACCTCCTAGTCCTCTAGCCCCCTGACCTCCAGCCCCACCCTTGTTTACCACCCACCCCCATCCCTGGTCCCCGAGCCTAGACCTCCAAACCTCTGGTTTCAGCCCCCAGTGCCTACCAGCCCTTGGTTCCCACATCCCCAGCCCCTAGCCTCCAGACCTCCCAGGTTGCTGGTCCCTGCTCCCCAGACTCTGGGTCCCTGACCCCCAGCCCTCAGCCCCCATGTCTCCAGTCCCCACCCCACCCCCAGGTGCCAGTTTCTGCCCCCGGTCTTCTGACTCCCAGCCCCTAGCCTCCCCCCAGGTCCTTGACCTCTGCCCCTTGACCCCATAACCCCCACTCCCGGTACTCACGTTCGGCAATCTGCAGCACAGGATAGCCAAGGTAGAAGCTGAACTCCACCACACTGAGGTTCCGAAGAAGTTCGCTCACCTCCGAGCCGTTGAGATAGCCACTGGGGCTCCGGACAGCAAAGACAATGCTGACGGGGCCCCGCCGTGCTGGCTGGGAGGGGCCCCTGGTGACGTTCAGGACCTGCAGGGGGAGAGCCACAACCCCGCTGCCACCTTCCCCCTCAGGGTACCAGCCCTGGCTCTTCTCTATAAAGACAGGAAACTTTCAAAGTCTCCCCTTTACAAACTGTTTCATTGACTGGAAATGTCACATTAAGAGTTGAATGAAGCACATGCTTATATACCCCCCCACCATCTGTGAAATAACAATAAATTAGATAAAAGGAATAAACCCAGCAGTAATAAGATTGGAAGAAACTAGGTAGAAATGTAGCAGTCTGCTTCCGTAAGTATTCACAGCCTGAGAAATTCCATGGGGGCCTTTGTATTCTCTTTGTTGACTCAACAACAGTGGCTTCTTGGAGAAAGAGAGAGAGAATGTGTGTGTGTGTGTGTGTGTGTGTGTGTGTGTGTGTGTGTGTGTGTCGTGGGGGAACACAAAGGGCAATAATATCCTGGTTCTGCTCTGCACCTGGGGATACTCTCACCTGCACCGTGAGGTTCTGGGCACCCGGCGAGTGCCTCCTCACTTCTGAAAGCGCGACCATCAGGCCCTTCTCAATGCGCTGGGTGAAGTTGCAGAAGCCAGTGTCCACACTCTGCGGCACGAACTGGAGAACTGAAAGGAAGCACAGTCCGTGAGGCAGACGTTCCCTCCATTCCAGAAGGAAGGTGGCAAGAGACAGTATCCATGGCAAACTAACTCCCCCCCAGGAGCGGTGATACCCAGGTACCATGGCATTGACCCTGACCCATGGTGACCTTGTGGCTGTCAGAGCAGAGGTCTGCTGCAGCAGGTTTTAAATGGCTGTGACCTCTACCCTCATAGTAAATATCGGGTAACAATGAGTCAGACCAGCTTGACGGCAGTGGGCTCGGGCTGGTATGATCCATAGGAAGCGACCTCCAGACCTTTCTTCCAAGGTATCTCAAGGTGCACTTGAACTCCCAACTCTGCAGTTAGTGTTCAAGCACACTACCATTTGAGCCACTCAAAGACTCCATGCAATGTTAAGATGATTAAAATGTAAAACAAGCCAAAACCCTCAAAAGCAAGAAAAGTCCCTAAGATAACAATTTGAACATCCCAAGATGCAACCAGTGTAACACTGTAAATACACAGAAATGCATTCGCTCCTAGTGGTATTAAGGTCATTAGGGACTGGGGCCTGGAGAAATGCAGGAAGTCTTCAGTCTCTGAGGTGAAGAAAAGATTTGGAAATGGACAGAAGTGATGAAAGCATGGTATCACTAAACTATATTAAAATGGTTTAAATGGTAGCCTTTTAATGATACACATTTAACCACAATAAAACCTAAGAAAGAAGGGCTGCACTGCAATCTTGAAGCCTCACAGTCCAAATGCTCTGCTGGAGAAGGAGGGGCAATTTCCTCCTGTGCCAGTCAGATCTGACTTGATGGTACACAACAAGAAAAGAAAAAAAGAAGAGGGGAGCTCTGGTTGCCTAGTGGCAAGAAGCTGCAACTACAATCCCAGAGGTGCGCGGTTCGAATCCACCAGATGCTCTGCCGGGGAAGGAGGGGCAATCTCCTCCTGTACCAGTCAGATCTGATTTGACGGTACACGCACACAAAAATAATAAAATAAAATTTAAAAAAAAAGTAAAAAAAAAAAGAAAAAGAAAAAATAAGAGTTCACTAGTCATCACTAGAGATTGCTAAGACATGGATTACTAAAAAAGATTGAGATATAAAGAGAAAGAATCAGGCATTTATTCTGCCTTCCTCTGTGATAACCAAACAGCAGAACTCCAGGGCATCCTCTCTAAGAGTGACTAGTGGATTAGAACTTCCAACCTTTTTGGGGGAGCTCTGGTGGCCTAGTGGTAAGGAGCTGCAACTACAATCCCAGAGGCGCACGGTTCGAATCCACCAGATGCTCTGCCGGGGAAGGAGGGACAATCTCCTCCTGTACCAGTCAGATCTGATTTGACGGTACATGCACA
>NW_006399805.1:9164428-9225731 GCF_000299155.1 Elephantulus edwardii
GAATCCACCAGATGCTCTGCCGGGGAAGGAGGGACAATCTCCTCCTGTACCAGTCAGATCTGATTTGACGGTACATGCACACAAAAATAATAAAAAAAATAAAATTTAATTAAAAAAAAAAAAGAACTTCCAACCTTTCTGGCTAACCAGAATTAGCAAATCACTGCCTTGCAGCCAGTAATCATCCCTGAGTGCACAGAGCATGCACAGATGGAATATTCTGGAACGAAGAGGCAAGCTGGGATTGCCGAGCATCATTTGTTACCATGGGAAAGCCAGACCTCCTATCTCCTGATAAAGGACCCAGAACCACCCACGAAGTGTCCTTGCAAACCCTGCTAATCAAGCCCTTGATCAGGGCTGTTCAGCAGAGCTTCCTGCAATGAAAAAGTGTTTGGAGTTCACCAGTGTTCCATGGGGGGGTCGTTCATTAGTCACAGGGTGACTGAGCCCTTGAAGTGTGGCCAGTGTGACTGCAGGACCGAACTTTAAAGAGTCCTGCGTGGCTGGTGGGAACCTCACTGGACAGTCCAGCTCAGGCTCCAGGAAGACGTTACAGAGCAAAGACAAACAGGTCAGCAGCACCGCAGGAAGTGATCAGCCACGTCCAGACTGTCTTCGTGTTATTAGGTGCCATCGAGTCAACTATGACTCACAGTGACCCCATAAGCCCTGCCGTGTCCTGGACCGTCCTCATCATCTCTGATATTCTCAATCCACCTTGTCGAGGGTCTTCCTCTCTTTCACTGGCCCTCAGTGTTTCCTAAAATATAAGCATGATTGACGTCTTCTTCCAAGGACTGACCCCTCCTGACCATATACCCAAACTATGTGAGACAAGTTTCCCCATTCTTGTCTGTAAGGAGCACTTTGATTTCATTTTGAGACATACTTGTTTGTTCTTTTAGCAGTCCATGGAATACCTATAAATTAATGCCATTCAGAAAGAAAGTAGGAGGATTGTTCTAGAATGTGAGACACTTGGCAACAGAACGATGAAAGATGATACATGCAAACGAACTTAATTATTCCTGATTGTTGTTGTTGTTAGGTGCCGCTGAGAGGGCTCTGGCTCTACGTACGAAAGACTCACACTTCGCCCGCTCCTGCGCCTTCCTTCCTCCCCATCCCTGACGTGTGTCAGCCCACTGCTGCAGTAACAGTGTTACTCCCTCTCATCGAGGGTCTTTCTTTCTTAAACTGACCCTCATTTAAATAAGACAACCAACGAAATTAGAGGAGATGAAAGAATTGTTATCAATTCCACAAGATGTAAAAACATCATGCAAATTTAAACAGTTTAAAAAAGACACAAAGCTATGTCAGTGGGGGAAGCATTCTTAAAGATTTCCAGGTGAAATGTCTTGCTCTCCAGGATTCGTCTTAAACAATCCTTGTCCTCACTCTCCAGCCAGCTCAGTGTGATGGGCATCTCCCGGGACAACTGGCACAAGCGCCGCAGACCAGGGGTAGAGAAAACTGCCCCCCAAGAAGCAGAGTGCAAGCTGGGGCACCCGGCTGCCAGCACTAAGTCTGGGCCCTGCCGTATACGGGTTGTGTGAGAGGAGGCAACAAGAGGTATCGGCCCTAAGACTGGAAATGGGAACTTCTCCAGGGCTCTGCAAAACAAAGATTACTAATGTTGTCTACAGTGCCTCCAAGAGTGAGCTGGCCTGAACCAAGACCCGAGTGAAGAACACCACCATGCTCACTGACAGCCCACCGTACTGCCTGTGCTACGAGTCCCACGTGCACGGCCCCTGGGTCGCAAGAAGGCGGCCAAGCTGATTCCTGAGGAAGATGATATTTCAAACAAAAGGTGATCAAAGAAAATTCAGAAGGAAAAAAAAAACAAAGGAAAAAGAAGGCCAAACTCTTCTAGAAAAGTGGTTCCAGCAGGGCGGGAGGGCTGTGGGAGGGAGGGCTGTGCAGGGGAGGGCTGTGCAGGGGAGGGCTGTGTGTGGAAGGCTATGTATGAGAGGGCAGGGAGCTGGAACTCTGTCAGAGGAAAATCAAGACACAGCAGGCAAATAATCTCCCCCTCCCACTTTAACACATGGATTAAAGGTGTTTATTCTAAAAAATAATGATAATAATAATAATGATACACAACAGTCCTTGTCATTGTTAGGTATTATCAAGTTGACTGACTCCTAACAAACCTCCCCACCCCCACCCATGACACATTCTAACTTCCTTAAATGAGCTTATGGAGGATTGTTGTTGTTGTGAGGTGCCGTCGAGTCGTAGACGACTCACAGTGACCCTATGAACGAAAGGCCTTGAGCACTGTTCGTGCACAGAGTTTCCAGAGGCAAGGCATTTCAGAAATGGATGCCGCTCCTGCTTCCAGGCTTTGTGGAGGATAGGTGAAATAAAACTGACAAGAAGTTGATAATTTTTAAAGTTTAGTGACAACTATATGTGGACTTAATATACTTTTCTATCTACTTTCTTATATGTTTTAAAATACCCATAGTAAAAATGGAAATTATATTAAAAGATAATTGTTAATATTGGAGGTGATGATAATATGCTGCCGATAGCTATTACGCCTGTGTATAAACATACGTAGGGAGCGCTGGTAGCCTAGTGGGGAGGAGCTGAGCTGCCACCAAAGCCACGTAACCCACCAGCTGCTCTAGGGAGAAAGATGGGCAATCTCCTCCCATGTGATTTTCTGCCTCTGAAAACCCACTGGAAAGTCAGCTATGAGCGGGTTCTCACTTGATAGTATGCAACAACAGCAACATAAACACACACATACACACTTGTGTATGCATGCATGTGTGGTTGCTGTTAGGTGCCACTGATTGGAGCAATTATGAACAACAGATCTGAGCTCTGTCCATCCTGTGCCATCCTCACCATCTCTGACACACTGGAGCCCACTGCTGCAGTCACTGCGTCAGACCATCTCGATGGAGGGTCTTCCTCTCTTTGGCTTAGCCCCCCCCCTGCCCCCAGAAACATGTCCAAAGTATGAGAGATGAAGGTTTGGCATCCTTGTTGGAGCTGGCTGATGGCAACATGAGTTTATTAAGCTCTCTGTGCATGTCTGTGTACATCTGAGATTGCACACCGCTGCAAAGCTTTTTAAAGTGAAAGGGAAGCACAACTCGGAGATCTTGTAGGCTCAGTTCCAAATCACTATAGTAAAGTGAATATCGAAATAGAGCAGGTCACATGCATCTTTTCGTTTCCAGTGCATGTCAAAGCAGTACTCGCAGCACATAATGAAACATGCAACAGTGAGTGGAAAGTCTGAAACATTGCAACAATGGCCAGAACGTGCCACAGAGACACTGAGTGAACACACAGAGCTGGAAAGTGGCACCGACAGGCGTGCACGACACAGGATTGCCACAAGTTAAAACAAAACACACAAGATGTGGTACCTGTGAAACACAGTAAAATGAGCACTGCCTGGAACAGTTTTCAATCTATGAAATATAAAACACGATTCTATTTACCCGTCAAAGCAGCCCCTTTTTCTCACCTGTCTGGACTTGGAACCTGGCATCGGGCAGCGAGAAGGATGGTCGCAGGGACAGGATTAGAGGTGTCTGGTCACGCACCAGCTTGCTCCCAACAAGCACGTTTATCACCGATATCGCAGTGTACACAAACGGGCTGGACGTCACCAGGAAAGTGAAGTCGGGGAAGATCTCATAGACCTGAGACACAAAGAGAACAAGGGAAATGCTACCGTTAATTGCAAGGGGGCTGTAAATCAAACCACACAGATGTTGTGTTGATAAAAGAAATCAGAAACTGGTGGTCATGTGAAATGAAGGGAGCAGTGTTTCTTCACATTGTACCTTCGGATTGCAGTGTTGGAGAAGAGACTGAATGCCCCAGGTGCAGACAAAACAGCAAACAAGTCTGTCTTGGGAACACACAGCAAGAGCCTCCGCTCCTTAGAAACAGGATGGTGAAACTTCAGCTCACAGACTTTGTGCGTGTTGTCACGAGGGGTCAGTCCTTGGGAAAGGACATCATGCTGGGGAAGGTGGAGGGTCAGAGAAAGAGGAAGATGTCCAATGAAACAGACTGACAGGATGAGGCTTAGCAGGACAGAGATGGTGAGGACATCACGAGAGCAGACACGGTTTTGTTCCTGTGCATGGTACACAGCGATAAGAGCTGCACTGCAATCCCAAAGGCACAGAGTTCAAACCCACCAGGTGCTCCACTGGGAAGGATGAGCAACCTCCTCTCATGCAATTTACTGCCGCTGAAAACCTGCTGGAGGGTCAGCTAGGAGTTGGTTCAGACTCAACAGCCCACCACACATCTCCCTGGGACAGGCCCTTTCCCACCTTCTTAGTTACCCACAGAGGCTCTCCTCGGGGACATCATAGCATAGAATGTGACTTTCCTGAGCTCATCCAGGTACAAGGAGAAGTAGCATAATGTCACTATACAAGACCCAGAAATTGAATATACAGAAAAATACCATATTTTTGGCAAATAACAGGACAGACTATTTACTAAGCTGACAGAGATGGGAGAACCCTCAAGCCTACAGACCTTGGACACCCTTCAAGCCTGAACTCACCCCTGTAGTTCAATGGTCAGCAAAACAACAGACCAACCTATAAGCCAACAACACCTTAGAAGAGCACAGTCCTGAGAACAATCAAAAGGACCTGTCATCACAGATCAAAAGGAAAGCCAGTGCCTGGGGGCAAAAGTCCGCAGGCAGGAAGGTGTAGGCAAGAGGGACAAACGGGGCCTTTCTATGAAGGTGGCACCGAAAGTGAAGAAGGAAGCCCCTGCCCCTCCCAAAACTGAAGCCAAAGCAAAGGCATTAAAGACCAAGAAGGCGTCCTGAAGGGCGTCCACAGCCAAAAAAAAAAAAAAGAATATCCGCACGTTATCCACCTTCTGGTGACCTAAGACGCTGAGACTCCGACGGCAGCCCAAATACCCCCGGAAGAGGCTCCCAGGAGAAACAAGCTTGACCACTATGCCATCATCAAGTTTCCCCTGACCACTGAGTCGGCCATGAAGAAGGCAGGAGATAACAACACACTTGTGTTCACTGTGGATGTCAAGGCCAACAAGCACCAAATTAAACAAGTTGTACAGATGCTCTGTGACATTGATGTGGCCAAGGTCAACACTTTGATCAGGCCTGATGGAGAGAAGAAGGCCTATGTTCAAACTACTCCTGACTATGATGCTTTGGATGTTGCCAACAAAATTGGGATCATCTAAACTGAGTCCAGCTGGCTAATTCTAAATACAAATTTTTCTCAAAAAAAAAACAACCCATAAATAACCAGCACATGCAGGTGGAAGGCAGGGTGCCATGATAGCGTGGGAACCATGGAGGGCAGGGCACCGTGACGGTGTGGGAACCATGGAGGGCTGGGTGCCATGATGGCTTGGGAACCATGGAGGGCTGGGCGCTGCGACAGTGTGGAAACCGTGGAGGGCAGGGCGCCATGACAGCGTGGGAACCATGGAAGGCAGGGCGCCGTGACGACGTGGGAACTGTGGAGGGCTGGGCGCTGTGACGGCATGGGAACCACGGAGGACAGGACACCCTCACGGTGTGGGAACCATGGAGGACAGGGTGCCCTCACGGTATGGGAACCATGGAAGGCAGGGCACTGTGACGGCGTGGGAACCATGGAGGGCAGGGTGCCCTCACGGTGTGGGAACCATGGAGGGCAGGGCGCCGTGACGGCGTGGGAACCGTGGAGGACAGGGTGCCCTCACGGCGTGGGAACCATGGAAGGCAGGATGCTGTGACGGCGTGGGAACCATGGAGGGCAGAGTGCCCTCACAGCGTGGGAACCGTGGAGGACAGGGTGCCCTTACGGCGTGGGAACCATGGAAGGCAGGGCGCCGTGACGGCGTGGGAACCGTGGAAGGCAGGGTGCCCTCACGGCGTGGGAACCATGGAAGGCAGGGCGCCGTGATGGCGTTGGAACTGTGGAGGGCAGGGCCCCATGACAGTGTGGGAACTGTGGAGGGGAGGACGCCATCACGGCATGGGAACTGCATCAGTGTACGAATTGTTGTCAAAAAATGAATGTGCTCTGTAGACTTTCACCCAATTCAACATAAAAAGTTCGGGGAGAAGTGTCCACATAATTAACACTGGGAAATGACATAATCTGGTAATAAACAGTCTTGGCATACCCCATGTGCATCATTTGCATGAAAAGTATGACACTCGCTCTGAAACATAATGGAACCTCTAATCCTTTCATGTAACCCAGACCAAACAGCCACTTGTCCTCCCACTCACTCTCTCACTAATTAGAAAAACAAACCAAGCCCACACCGCTGCAGCGGCGCCGTCTTGGAATCAAGGCGACCCCCTCCTCACATGTGACTAAGCACAGCAGCTCATGGGGCTTCTTGGTTGACGTCTTCATGGAAGTAAACCACCAAGACTTTCTTCCATGGTGCCACAAGGCAGGACTGAACCAGCAACTTTTGGGTGAGTGACCAGCCTCATTGAGGCACTACTAGGAGACAGAATCTGACCTCAGAGGGTCAGGAAAGGCTGCTCTGAGGAGGCTGAGCAGGGGTTCACCAGGAGAATGGAGAAGCTCGATCAGCCACACTGGTGAGCCTGTACCCGACCCTGCCCTCCATCAGGGACTCACCTTCAGCTCCACAGCCCGGTTGAAGTGGACACGCAGCACCTCCTTGATGGACATGATGATGTACTCCTGCACAGCTCTGCGGGCCAGCACTGCGGTTCAAGCCAAGGACAAGAACATTAGTTTCATCAGGAAGGACGCAGTCCTGGCAGAGGCTCACTGGGCAGTGTGTGCCAGCGGCGCCCACGGCTGCTTTTGGAAACAAAACCCAGATGGAAATCAAGCACTGTAGGTCTAAGTGCTGCTAACAACTTCCACGGAGGTGGAGATCTTGAAGTTAGGGGGGAAACTGCTCCCAGCATCTCAGGGTGCAGCTGGGACAGACGAGCTGGGGCCCACCAGGGCTAAGGTTCTTTGTCCACTTGATCCGAGTAAATGCCAATCCTTCTCTTAGGGAGAGATTGAGATTGCCCTTTTAGGGATTGCACTCTGTCTCTCCCCCCCCAAAAAGGCCTGTTCACTCTGCCTCTGTACCTGCAAACACAATCCCGTTTGGAAATAGGTCTTTGAAAGGTATCAGTTAGGGTAACATGAGGTCAGAGTGGAGCTGGGTGGGTCCTAATCCCATGTGAGTGATGTCCTTATAAAAGAGGAGGAGGGACACAGGGACAGGGAGATAGAAGCAAGGTATCAGGTGACACTGAAGCTGCCTAACAAGGGACGCCTGGAGCCACCAGGAGCCAGGAGAGAGACAGGAGCCTTGGAGGGACCAACTTCCTGCCCTCTGCTGCCCGCCTCCAGGGCTCTGAGACTGTGTTCTCTTAAACCATTCAGCTGTGGCCTTTTGTTCCTGCAGCCCTGGGTAACCAACACAGGCACTCATGGCTAATGGGAGGCTTTAAAACTCTGAGTAAGAACATCAAGGAGTTTGTGCAGTTTTCAACAAAACAGCACTCATGTTATTTCCATAACGTTCCAGTATATTAAAAGACCTTGAGATGTTACCCAACCAAACCAGATCCTGACCACCATCAATGAACACTTGAAAGGAATCACAGAAGATTTTCAGTAGAGTGACACAAAATGTGGGGGGAACTCAAAACACTTGTTAAAATTTGGGAGGGACTGGAGAATATTATGCGGAGTGAACTAACTCAGTCCCATAAGACAAATACTGTATAAGACCATTAGTGTAGAACGAGTATGAGGATCCAAGGGGGGAGAGCAGAGGGATGAGGATTGGGTGGGGGGGTTAATCATAGAGTCACACAATTTGATGGGTGCAGGGAGGGGTGGATAAAGGAAATAGGAAAGATCCGGTGTGAAAAACAATGTATACAAACTCTAAGTAAACCAGTATAAAAGAAAAATTTTGTTTATTAAAAAAGAAGGTCCAGGTTAACTATTCTGAAAGAAACTGGTGGAAAGGCCTCGTCTACAGCCTTTAGACACCCTTAAATGTGGAACAAAACTCACCCTTCTGGCTCCACTTTCAGCTAAACAGTAGACAAGTCTGTAAGGTGAACAGTCACACAGGGAAACACTTACACCCTAGAATAACCAATCATGTACGGTCAGAAGAGCAGTACTTGTCCAAGGAGAATGCCCAGAAGGCACGAAGGGGCAGGGAGGATGGATTAGCAGAAATAAGAATCCCCGCCAGGAAGTGGGAAGTGTCATCACATCACGGAGATAGTTACAAAACAAGATGTAGATGAACCTTGAATGAAAAACCAAGTTCCTCTGAAATTCTCCCTCAAATAATTTTTCTAAATTGATTAGAAAAATAATAAACTACTTCACATTCTCTATAAAAGGTCTTCAACCCTAGGCATTTTGGCGCTTGCTCAAAAAGCTGAACATGGGTGGAGAGGGTGGGCAGGGAGAAGAGTGCAACAATGAATGACTGAAAAACCTAAGTCTCTGTAAATTTTCATTAAAATTAATAACAAAAAAAACCCTGAACATAGAAATTCTATATGACCCAGCTATTCCACTACTTGGAATATACCCTGAGAATATGAGAACTAAGGCACAAACTGAGATTTGTACACCAACATTCATAGCAGCATTATTCACCATCGCAAGAACATGGAAACAGCCCAAATCTCCAACCACAAACAAATGGATTGAGAAAGTATGGTACATTCACACAATGGAATACTATGCAGCATACAGGAGGAATAACTTTGGATCCTAGGGCGGGACTGGAGAACATTATGCCGGGTGAACTCAGTCCCACAAGGATAAATATTGTATAAGACCATTATTGTAGAATGAGTATAAGGATCCAGGAGGGGTGGGAGAGGCTGGAAGCAGAGGGATGTGGATGTGCAGGGGGAAGAGGGAATTAATCATTGGACTGTACAATTTGTTGGGGAGTGTGATGGGGGAAATTGAAAGAATTTGTTTGAATTTGTATTAGAATTTTGTAAATAAACTAGTAGAAAGAATAAAATAAAATAAATTTTAAAAAAAGGTCTTCCAGCCTCACTTTTCAGAGCAGTAAAAAGATCCTACCATTAACCATCAGATGAAAAAGATCGTGACAATTCCTCTGTATTGATGTAGGTAACAAAATATTCCTCATAAAAGAATCTTATTGATATTAAACTTTCTTCGCATCTAAAAAGTTCTACTAAAAATTTGCACTGAGATAAAAGGCTCCTTTCCTAGGTGTCAAAGCCTGTCTCCACACTCCACTTTTTCACCGTTTTGTATGCTTTCCTCGTGTACAAACATCTCGGAAAGCAGAACCAGAAAATGTTACGGCTTTGTGTTCCATTTTTCTTTTTAAGTTTTAAAATTAGTAACAGAGGCATTCTGCCCTCTTTCAACTTGTAAATGACCAAAAATGCAAGCAGGTAACTTAGCAAATGGGGGATCTATGAAGACTGGAGACCAAGTCTATTCTTCCTTTTGGAACTCTGCTTCAGCCATTGTTCCTGCAACCACCAAGGGTTCTCAGAGCATGACCTGTCCCCACTGGAGGCAGAGCTCCTCGAAGGCTGGGACCAAGTCTTCATTCACCCACAGTTTGCTAGCGTTTCCAGAAGCTCCTGACACACGCTAAGTATGTGCGCGCCATGCTTGACTGCACTGCACTCCACTGCACCTTGCAGACGCTGACGGCGGATGACAACCCGGTGTGGAACAAGTCTGCAGGCGCCATGTTTCCAACAGCACAAGCTCACTTCTTGTCTCTCGATCACATTTTAGTCATTCTTACCGTATTCCAAACATCTTCCTCATGCTTTTCCCCACTTAACAGGGAATTAACTTTTACAAGTATGAAGAAACCAAAATTCACTTTATGGCCTTTGGGGGTGATATAGAACTAAACCTGCAGTGTCTATGGGATGTATCCGTCCTGGCTGTCACAAGGTGTCACCGACCACAGAAGTCATGTCCCGTGAAGGCAAAGTGGAGACCCTGGACCAGTGGGCCTGTCAGCAGAAGTTACCCTTCAAGTGAGTCCTGTATCTGCTCACGAGCGCGCGAACCACGGATGATCAGAGCTGAGGCCACCCGCACAACTGTAAGAAAACTGCCCCGTGATCGGCTGGTAACTCGGGCTGCAGACCTAGCAGAGGGCAAGGTCTGAACCAAGTTCAGGTATGATTTGGTCAGTCTGGGTCTTTCTCCCCTCAGGGTGTTGTGGTGTACCACCTAGTCAGAACCGAACCAGAGCTGACCCTCCGGCAGGTTTGCAAAGGCAGCCAATCGCACAAGAGGAGACTGCCCAGCTCTCTCCCATAGGGTAGGTAGCTGGTGGATTTGAACCACATACCTTTGTGCTGGCAGGGCAATTGCTTACCACTAAGCCACCAGAGCTCCCTGTCTAGGGGATTTACAGGACTATATAAAGGCAAAGTTCTCCTCTTTCAGGGAAAAGAAAGACCAGCAAAAGAAGAAGAAATTGCTCTAGGTGCCCGTATACAGCGTCCATCTCGTCAAAGGGGTGAAATGTGAAAGTCTGCTTTAATGATGCCATCTGTGTGCCCAGTGGGTTATAAACACAGGTGCCACCAAGACCTTTCTGGGTGGATTTTAATCTTTTATTCATTCTTGCTGGTTCTCTTATTAATCAGTAGTGGTTTTATGTGTGCTTCTTGCATGCCAGGCCCTGGGGCAGGAAGGCTACCAGCACGTAATACCATCAAATCTTTACGATACCCCAGTGACACAGACATCACTATCATCTTTATCTAATAAGTGAGGAGACTGAGCTCGCAGGGGTGACATTACAGACCATATAACCCAGAAGAGTGGGCAAGGATTGAAGGCTCCCACCCAGGGATTTTCTGACCCCCATCTGCTATGCTAATGCCTCCTAAGCATTTCATGTAGTGGAGGGTGGAGGGAGGGGATTGCTATGTTCTCAACTCCTCTTCATGGAGACCCTACAGGTGTCGGAGTAGAACTGGGCTCCATGGGTGCGGTGTTAAGGGTTTACACAAGCTCCCTTCCTCACTCTGCCACATGGAAGGACAGGAATATGTGACGTGTGTGCTAGCTTATCCACGAGGGACTGGCTAGTCTCATCAAGCCACAAGCAGAGTAGCTAGTGTCCCCATTAAATTGAGTGGATTCAGCAGCACAATTAGAAAAATCTTTCCCACCAGAAAAAGAAGAAGCAAGAGAATGCAACTCATCCTTGAGGACCAGAGACTCTTGTACCAGCCAGACGAGGTCCTAGGGGAGCAACAGACACAACAGCCACAGCAGACGCCGGAGACCTGACGTGAGACAGAGTGGGCTTCGGGACGGCTACGCCACGGAATCGAGCTAGGAGCCTTTGCCCAAGTTTGTAGGAGGACTGGGGAGGGGAGCGCCAGGACTGTCAGGACTAAGAGCTCTGGTGGCCTAGTAGCAACAAGCTGCGTTGCAACTCTGAAGGCACAAGGTTCGAGGCCACCAGCTGCTCCACAAGAGAAGGATGGGCAGTCTCCTCCCATGCTATTAACTCTCTGCAGGGTCAGCTATGGGTCGGTTCCGACTCTACAGTCCACAACAAGAAGCAAGGAGCTTTGTAGCGTGGGTCTAAAGCCGTGAGGCTCAAGGCTGAGGCACCCGCAAGGACGTTTCAGAAGCCATCTTGACTATTTTGCTAGTAACGTGGATTATAACCTTTTGATTCCGAATGGTCTGTGAGCAAGCTCACTGGATTCAGGAACCAGTAAAGCTGTAATAGTGGCGCTGAGATGAGTGAAAAGGTACAGCAGCATGGCGGGCGTGTGTGAGCTCATGGGAATTCGTTTTGTGTTGCTGACACCGCTAAAGGGAACAGTGCCCTTTGTAAAGGTGGTGAAGGTCAGGTATTGCCATCCTCATGTGGCCCTTACCCTTTTTACAATGGGGTTTTCAATGACTGACATTTCAGATGCAGAACACCAAGCCACCTCAGGGTGGACTCAAACCTCCAACCTTTCAGTTAGCCTAGTGTACTAACTACTGATATTACCCAGTTTAGCAGGATCACCCCTCCCCCCAGGAGAAGTGACGTAAGCAGGCGGCCTTACCAGCTGTGATGAGATAGGCATCGGGGACGGTGATATCACACACATACGGCGGCTTGCTGGTGACCACGGCTGGTGTGTCGAGTATGGCTCCAGGAGTGGCTGTGGTCCCCGGAGGAGGTGAGGGCTGGGGAGGAGCTGTGGAGGCCTCGTGCAGATCCTCACTTCCATTCTTGCTGCTCTGGCTGGGAGTGGGGTCAACGGTGCCAACAGCAGCCGCACTGGAATTAGACGGGCTGGGTTCAGTGGAGGTGTTGGCTGGTAAATCTGTGGGTACCAAGGATGGGGCCACAGACATTGGCTCTGTGAGGAACGGTGAAGGGGTCACCTCAGAGACAAATGAGGACATGGGTGGCAGGGACACATCCACTATTGAGGAGGTCATGGTGGGGGTGATGGTGGAAGAGGAGGGGAGGACAGACGTGTGGTAATGTGTGGAGGTGATGCCATCGTCAGGAGGCATGGGAGTTGGAAAGAAAGATGACTGCGTGGACGTGAGTGGAGGATGAGACACAGTCAATGATGTTAAGACAGTCCCATCAACTACAAGGTCAAAGGCAGACGCAGAACTGGAAGGTGCCAGTGTAGTGACTGAAAAGTCATGGGAAATGAGCGAGAACTCAAAATGAGAGGTAGTTTCAGAAAAAACTGAGGTAAGATGAGGGCCAGAGTCTGTCAGCAAAATCGATGGTGCTTCAGAGGACGTGGAAGAATCAGCTGGGAAACTGGACAGCGATGGCGGCATTTCAGAGGGTCCAGGTGGAAGAGGCAACGTGCTAGAAAGAAGATCCTCACTTGGCCAGAGCTGGGAAGAGCCAAGGTGCGTGGAATTAGGGGGAGACGGAGAAGGCCACCAGCTGACAGAGGCAGACGACGTGAAGGACTCCGCCAGTACAGACGAGGCCTGAGAAGTGGGTGTCCACCGTCCACTGGGCACAGAGGACGTGGACGCCAGAACTCGTGAGGACGGAGACTCCAAGCCGCTGAGCTCCAGCGAAGGCCTTGAGAAGAAGCCAGAGACAAAATCCAAAGTACTTGTGATTTCGTGCTGGGAAAAATGAGATGATTCTTGGTGAGAGAAAAGCCAAGAGTCAACTGAAGGGTCCAGACTCTGGGGCATGGAAGGGCCTGGCTCTGTGGTCTCAAGCCTCAGGGTGCTTACGTCCATCGTGATCGAGGAAGATGAGTGGAGGTGAACGCTGTTGAGGACGGAGGGAAGCATGGACGCCACGCTGGACAGCATGACTTCTGAGGCCACAAGCCAGGGGGGGCTGAAGGCCACAGTGTCCAGCGACGTAGTGACAGAAGGGCTGTCATGCAGCGGAGGAATGAGAGTGGAGACGACACCACGCGTGTCCACCTCTGCTGTTCCGAGGCTCAAGTCTGAGGTCACCACTGGTGGAGAAGAGAGAGAGACCACAGGCCGCAAGGGGAAAAGCGTGTTAAACTCAGGAGGGTTCTCCTCAAACTCAGGGAAGCCTGTCATGTCTACACTGGCTGGTGGGCCGAGGCTGCTCGCTTGCCAGCTGGTCAAGGTCAAGGTCTCCGGACCGTCACCTGAGCCCATGTCTTTCTCCAAGAGACTCGAGGACAGAGGCCACTGAGGCAACGGGTCACAGGATGAGACCCAGGCCTGCACTTCAGAGAGTGGTGTGGGGCTCAGGATGGGCACCTCGGCCACTTGACTGGGGACCCCCGAGGTATCGGGCAATGCAGACATGGCACTGGAAGTGTCAGCAAGAAACAGGTGACGGGAAACATCAGCCGATAAAGTAGAAAACGGTTCAAACGCCAAAGGGGCTGAAAACCAAGTGTCATTTGTGTGGCTGCGGGAAGTGAAGGCTGTGTCAGGGAGGTGGGTGGCCAGGTACATCCACGGGTAAATGGTGCCCACGAGGCCATAGCTGGACGTGGGGGTCACCTCCACATAGCTGTCATCCTTACTTGCTTCTAGAACCTGCTCGGGGAGCTGGGTGGCCTCCACCGAGGGAAGAAATGGCTGCCGAGTAAGGCCATGGACCATTGTCTCAGGCACTGAAGACAGGACACTGAAGGCTGGGGTCACCCCAGCCTCCCCATCTGAAGCCACCATCTCAGGCACAGTCCCACTGGACCAGAGCCCAACGCTGTGGGTGGGATAGAGCACCAAGTTCCCGCTCAGGGTCGGAGCCAAGCCCTTGGAGGTGGCGAGGGCTGATGGAGTCGGGCTGGAATGGCCAGCCTGGGGGTCAGCGTCTGTGGGGGCTGGCTGTGTGCTGGGGTACCAAGCAGATGCCACCTTTTGGACATGAAGAGAACTGAGGGGTATGGATGGGGTCAGCACAGCTCCTGGGATGTCTGTGGGCAGTCCTCGTGGGCTGGCTGTGACATCCTCTGCGGGAGGGAGGGCCTGCGTTGTGGTCCAGGGGGCGTCTGGCAGAAAGTTGTCCATCTCGTCATCTTCTGGGACCACCTCCTTGTTCCTCAGTGACACGTAGTTCCCCATGAGGATGCTGGGGGCCGTTTGTCCTTGGTCAAAAAAGGTGGTGTGAGAAGCGGGGAGGAGCGGTGAGCTGCTTTCTGTTAAGGCCACGTGTGTGGTGCTGGGCAGGGGGCTGCCCTCCAGCGGGGGCTCCGAGCGCTGTGACGAGGGCGTGGGGGCATCCAGGGAGGCCTCGTCCACTGAGGAGACAGAGGGGCTAGTCACACACAGAGAAGACACTGAACCTCTACTCACCCACCACAACCACTAGCTGAACCCACATTCCCCAATTCAACATAGCACCCGCTCATCCACCCAGCACCCACATTCCCTGATGCCACATAACAACCTCTAGCCACCCAGCACCCACGTTCCCTGATTCCGTGTAACATCATCCACCTAGCACCCACATTCCTTGATGCCACGTAACATCACCTTGTGCACCCAGCACCCATGTTCCCTGATTCCACATAACATCCTCCATCCATCCAGCACCCACATTCCCTGATTCAACATAACATCCTCCACCCACCCAGCACCCACGTTCCCTGGTTCTGCATAGCATCCTCCATCCACCCAGCACGCACCGCACCCACATTCCCGGTTAGAGACGGGGACAGCCTGAGTGGAAGCCAGAGCTGCCAGACCACCATCTGGACAGCACTGTGGACAGTCCTTCATTCGTGCTTCAGCTGTTCAGTGTGTGTGTGTGGATGTGTGTGTGGTGTGGATGCAGGGCGGTGGGGGTGGAGGAAGTGTCTGTGGTATGTACAGGTGGAGTGTGTGGTGTGCTGGGATGTGGTATTTGTGGTATGGATGTGTGTGGCATGTGTATGTGTGTGGTGTGTATGTACGCTGGCTTTGGTAGGTGTATATTGTGTGTACAACTGTGTTGCGTGTATGTGTATTTGCATTATGGTATATGTGTATATATGGTGCAGTATTTGTGTTTTTATGAGGAGTGTGTGGTGTGCATAGGTGGTGGTGGTATGTACACACACACACACACACACACACAAATATGTACATATTTCTGTTTGATTTTCCAGCACCTCACACTCACGTCCGCAGAACCATCCGTGGAGTATGTGTGGTCTGTGATTGACACGCATGTGTATGGGGGGGTGTGTACACACAGCTATAGATTTATCTATGACTTTTCTGATGATTCGTATTCACGCCTACAGAACCCTGTGTTACATGAATGTGTATCTGTGGGGTCTGCAGGGGGCAGTGTGTGTGCATATATTGACATACATGTTGTTTTGTACCATCACGTCAGAACTGACTCATAGCTAAGCCTCCAGTGGGTTTTCAGAGACAGTAAATCACATGGATGGAGACTGCCCATCTTTCTCCCACTGAGCAGCTGGTGGATTTGAACCACCTACCTTTTGGTTGGTAGCACAGGTCCTTTTCCTCCAAGCCACGAGAGCTCCCTGTTGACATATGTATCGCTACATGTATTCCTGTCTGGCTCTGTGAGGATGCACACTCACTCTCACAGAACCACATGTGGGGGTTTGCATGTGTGTTCTACGTATGTCTGTGTGTGTGAGGATGTTGACGTAGATGTTTCTCTCTGACTTCCTGACGTCACATGCTCAAGCCCACGAACTGGAATCCTGGAGGAGAAGGAGACCTCAGGAGCGTCCAGTCCATGATTTTGTGCACCACAGGACGAATAGGGGTCAGCACACCAATGACAAGACCACACGCTGGTAAGAGGTGAAGCTGAGCCTCACACGTGCACCCCTCGACTCTGGAGCAAGCCCCCCTATGCTCTCCCTTCCCAGTGACGGGAACACACACAGTGCCTCTGATGGCAGCACGCACCCCAGCCCCCCAGTCTCCAGACCAGGGTTAGGCTATGCCCTGTCGGCCCAGGCTAATTCCACGTCTGGCCTTCACCTCTCCTGGCCCCTCCTCAACTCTGCTCCGGCCATGGTGCCACCTTCATATGGGAGTCTCACTCTTTGCCCATCACACTCTGAGTTTGCATCAAACTGAACGTAATACTGACGACAGGATACCGATGGTGAGTGTGATGGGCTGTCACTTTTCCTTAGTAAACGTTGTGGCTGTCGTTGGGGACCATCAAGCCGAGGTCAGCAGAGTCACTGCACAGAGTTTCCCCAGCCGTCACCATCAAGGACGCTGCCTTCCAGATCCTTCTCCCTGAGAAATGCTGGCAGGGTTCTACCCACCAACCCTCACTGGACTGATCAAGTTCAGTGGGCACAAGTTTAAGCAACGCGCCACCAGAGTTCCTTATAAGCAACAGAAAGAAAAGAGGAAAAAAAGGAGGCAACCCCCCTGCTAGCATGTAGACCCTAACTCACCCTCGACCATGTTTCCCAGGCTGTAAATCGTAACTTACTGGAAGAGACAGCCTCCTTTTCCTCCATCAGAACTGTGGGTGGATTGGAACCACCAACCTTCAGTTACTAGTTAGACACATACACACTATACCACCAGAGGTCCTCGTACCAAAGCCAGGCCCTCAGCCATCAAGGCGGTCATGACTCTTAGCGACCCTCCGTCACGTTTCTGAGGCGGTAAATCTTAACAGGAAGACACTGCCCATCCTTCTCTCATTTGCCACCACGGCTCCTTTAAAATAAAGGCTAAAACATCTTACACTTCAGAAGTGGTACAATCAAACTATCCAGGATTTAAAGCAGCTCTGATGGCAGAGTTTCTAATGTGTTGGACTCTTAACCCAAATGTCAGCAGTTCAAATCCACCAGTTGCTCCGAGGGTAAGATGAGCAGTTGGCTGCTGTGAAGATTTACAAGCCTGGAGACCTGACGGGGAATCCCTGTGAGGCAGAGCTGGTTCTCGGCAAGCAGGTTTGGGGTTTTAACATTTAGAAAGTTTTCCTAAGGACAGATTATACTTAGTGTCTGTTTGAAAATTCTGCAAAGATAAAATTCGTTTTGCAATCTAAGCTCTGAAGAAGGAGCCAGATCTCTCTCTAAATGAATCAGGGACAATCTGTAAGCAAACCGGAAGCCTGTGAGAGATAAAACACAGAGAAGCCTTGCCGAGTGACTAATTCATGACCCCAAGTATCTGATGTGAATTAGAAGCAAATCCACCCAGCCTTCTGAGGACAGGATGCCAAGGAAGGCACGGCAGTCGGGGGAGGAAAATGCTCCCCACTAGGACAGCCAGTGCCAGGGCTGCCCCCTGAGAAACACAGGGGCAGCGGGCAGAGAAGCTTTTTCCTACCTCTTTGCTGCCAGCCCCAGCAAAGGCAGCTGGAAAGCCCAAGGGAATTTTGTATTCTATTCAGGAAGCGTTGGGAAAGCCGGGCATGCCTCTCTCTCAGCATAAAGGCATCATGGACTCTGATTTCAGGCCCTGGAGATCAATTTCCAAGCTCTAAAGCGTTGGTTCAGCAAAGAGTGAAAGGTTCTCTCTAGGGAGAAAGGACAGGGCCTGGCACGGTTCCAGCCTGTCTCAAACACTCTCCTGTGTGTGCAGACATCATTGCACAGGCCTTGGGGGCCCTGACCCCCAGCTCCCCAGAGGACTCGCCACTCAGCGTTTCTGTCCACAATGAGTGGTCCTCACTCGAGCCCTGGACACACATACTGGAATGCCTGTTGTGTCTTCCCGCCTCCATCTTTCGGCATCTCCTTGCACCATGGTGGTTTGCAAAGACTGTGATGCTGCAAGCTACACCATCCGTATGTCAAACACCAGCCGGGTTACCCAGGTGGGACACGTTTCAGCAGGCCTTCAGATTAAGAGAGACTAGGAAGAAAGGCCTGGCAATCTACTTCCAAAATAGAGCCAATGAAAACCCTATGGATCAGAACAGACTACTGACATTTGTGTCTTTAAGAGTTAAAACTGACTAGACCATACAGGCAGCAGTTAACAACCTCCACCGTGTCTTGACCTACCCAGGTTCTAAACAAAAAAAAGTTTGCTAACTTTTTAAAACCCCAAGTTCACTGCCTTTGGGTCAAGTTCAGTTCATACGGGCTCTCCACCAGCTTTCCAAAGCTGTACATATTTATGAGAGGAAAATGCCCATCTTTCTCCCAAAATGTGGCTAATGAATTTGAGCCGATGACCTTTTAGATAGTAGCCCGCCCGGTTACACGCCACTAGGGCTCCCTGGCCGGTTCTGGCTGCACAGAAGTTAGCACAGCAGGAACCACACCCACCCGGTCATTTCAGACTCAGAGCCCCAGAACCATGAGAGAAGGTGTGTCCATTGTCCCAAGCACTCTGTCGTCGATGGCACTGTCCAGGACACCTATAAGCTACCGAAAGGCCTGCGAGGCCTCTGGTCTACCTGGGGACTGTTTACGGCAGCAGCCTGGGCTCTGGGAAACGGCCTCCTGTGAAGCTGGGCCCTGAGCCCTGGGGGCTCTCTGTCAGACTGAACTGTCATCCATGCTGCTTTGCTAAACTGGCTTTTCAAAATACGATGCGTCATCTTCTCCAGTCCCTGTGGGTGTCAAGTTAACTGCAGAACAAGAGGCCCTGGTACATCTAAGCGCTCAGAACAAAAGTCTGCAAATAACGAAACCACTCCCGAGTCAGCAAGTCTGAGTCGTCCATCCTCTTCCAGTTCTCAGGCGCCACCAGGGATTTTAGTACAAGATTAAAATCATCCAGAGCTGCCACAAAGCTGCAAACGGTTAAGCACTCACCTACTAGCTGACAGGATGGTGGTTCAAAACCCACAGAGAGGCACCGCGGCAGACAGGCCCGGTGATGGCTTCTGAAAGACAAAGTACTAGAGTGCAGGTCTGTTCTGCCCACACGGGTGGGCGTGGGGCACCAGGAATCAAGTGAACGAAAGCTGAGGACAGCAGCCAGCACCGCTCATCCTCCCCCTCTCCTGCTCTCCAACTTTCCTCTTTGGTTTGGAAAACAGTGCCCAGCTGTACGCCACTGTCTCCTCCAGGTACCCGTTTACTTATAATCAAACATCACAAGAATAAAAAACACAATTTAAAAAAAAATACATATCAGTTCTACAACCAGGAGAAGATAAAATATATGAATGGGACCTTCTAAGAATCAAATCCCTATGCACATCCAAAAACTTCAACAGGGTAAAAAGGGGAAGCCACAAATTGGGAAAAAGTATTTGGTAATGACATGTCAGATAAGGGACTTATATCTAGAATTTATAAAATACTTGAGCACAAGATAAATAATCCAATTGAAAAATGGGTTCAGGATATAAACAGACACTTCACCAAAGAAGACATCCAGATGACCACAAGCACATGAAGAAATGTTCAAAATCCATAGCTCTAAGAGAGATGCAAATCAAAACAACTATGAGATATCATCTCACCCCAGTCAGAATAGCAAAATTTAACAGACAGCAAACAACAAATGCTGGCAAGGTTGTGGAGAAACTGGAACCCTTATTCACTGTTGGTGGGAGAGTAAAGTGGTACAACCACTATGAAAGGTGGTATGGCGCTTTCTCAAAAAGTTGCAAATATAAATACCATTTGACCCAGCAATTCCAATACTGGGAATATATCCTAAAGAGATCATAACCAACATCCAAGCAGATATATGCACACCCATGTTTATTGCAGCTTTGTTCACAATAGCAAGGAGTTGGAAACAACCCAAGGGCCCATCAACAAATGAATGGACAGAGAAACTGTGTTATATTCACACAATGGAATACTACGCTGCATTGAAAAACAAGGAACTCATGCAATATTATTCAAAATGGGTGACCCTGGAGGACATTATGCTGAGTGAAATATCTTAGTCAAAAAAGGACAAATACTACATGGTGCCACTGTGGTAGAATGGGACTGACATCAGGATTGGGGTAAGACTGAGAAAAACTGGATAAATTATGTATAATGTATTGAAACAGATGAGGAAGAGAACAATTTAAAAGCAATATATGATAGGGTATTATGGTAAAAGCAACATATGATAGGGTATTATGGTTATCACAAGAGTTCAGAATTAAGTTTGCATATTGATGGAAAGGGAATTGATGCCTTTGAGCTGTGGTGCTGGAGAAGAGTGTTGAATATACCATGGACTGCTAGGAGAACGAACAGGTTTGTCCTGGAGAAGGTGAAGCCATAATGCTCTCCTTGGAGTCAAGGATTCTGAAGCTTCGTCTGACATACTTTGGGCATGTTGCAAGGAGGGACTGGTCCTTGGAGAGGGACATCATGTTTGGGAGAGTGGAGGGGCGGTGAAGGAGAGGAAGACCTTCGATGAGATGAATCGATTCTGTGACTGAAGCGGTGGGAATAAGTGCGTTTGAGATAGCTAGGTTGGCACAGGATAGATAGAACAGCGTTTAGAGCTCTTGTACATAGGGTCGCTATGAGTCGCAAACGATTCGATGGCACATAACAACAACAACAACAGTGGAGTGTACTCGAGGCAGTGTGGGTGTGGGGTGTGCGGGGGTACTGTATACCAATGAAAGAATTTTTCTTTTACTTTTCAAAGAGAGGAGCAAACTGGGGCAGGGAGGGCTGGGCAGGAAGAAAAGTGCAACAATGAATGAATGGAAATCCAAAATCTCTGTAAATGTTCATTGAAATTAATAAAATTTAAAAAAAAATTTTTTAAAATGCATATCGGGTATAAAACCACTACCATCAAGTCTATTCTAACCCTTAGCAGCCCCGTAGGACAGAGTAGACCTGACCCACAGGGCTTCCAAGGATGTGCACCTTTATAGAAGCCGACAGCCTCGCTTTTCGCCCACTGGTGGGTTCAAACCGCCAACCATTAGGACAGCAGCCCAGTGTTCAATCCACAGCTTCACGATGGATACAGATGATAACACAAAGAGCAACACACACTCACCACCCCTGTGAGGAGAAGAACATTACACTCTCCCTGTAATATTACACTCTCCCTGGAGTCCCTGGCCATTGACGGAGGTAGACACTCGCTTGGATGCAGCCCGTCCCAGGCCCTGACTTTTCTTTAGTCTTTGCTGTTGTTCGGTTCTGTGGAGTCACTTCCTGCTGGCAAAGGCTCCATATGGAACAGAAGGAAATCCTGCCAGTCCCGTGCCATCCTCACAATCCCTGGGCGCCCAAAGTCACAGTCGATCCACCTCGTCCTCTCTTTGACTGACCTTCTGTCCTACCAAGCAGGGACAGGCCCTGCTTTCTTTCTTTTCACCCTGGGCTATGGTAGATGGATTCTTTACTGTGGCTTTTTCTCGCCATCACTGTCTATTAACTTTGCAAAGCTGGGCAGCTCTTCTAGATGTTGTCCAGAGCCCTCAACTCACAGCAATGCCATGAACAACAGATCAGAGTCGGCCCGTTTCTGCACCAGCCTGTGCTTCCGCTGGACAAATGTGAAAACAAAAACAGGAAACCCTAGGGAACTCTGGACTGTAAATAACAGGCTGGATGCTTCACTAAATAGGGAATAAGATGTGCAGGACGCTAAAAAGGAGACAGACGGTCATTTTGCCATGCTGTCACCTACACTGAGTGGTCCCAGAAGTGGAAAAAAGGGATCTTACTATTATCAAGAAAGAACCAGAGAGAGCAGCGTGTCCGTGGACTTGAGATCTCGGAGACACCAGAAATGAGAGCGAATCACAGCCCTGAGAAGACGGCATGGGTGGCAACAGAGAAGCAGAGACCAGTGTGGACAGAGCGAGGGCCTCAGAGATGTGGGCTCAGGGACCCAGGAAGAAGCTGGGGAGCCAGGTCTGTGGTTCCCAGAGTCAACCCAGGAGCCAGAGCAGGGCTGCTACAGCAGTGTCTGCCCCACCAGACTGCACGCTCTCTTCAGCCGACCAGGCAGAACCAGCCGTCGCCGATGCCAGCTCAGTCACGGACATGATGAGCTAGTCAAGGAGGAAGAGGATTATGAAGTGATGCAGGACCCTGAGTTCCTCCGAGTATCTCGGAGAACTCTCCAGGTGTGGATGCCAATAATGAGGCCGTTCAAAATGCCCTGGGCTCACTGGCCTCACAGGCCACCAGGTAAGGCAGGAAGGACAAGGAAAAAGAGGACTAGAGGTGAGTCTAGAAGGAGAGGACAGCTGATCCCGGAGCTCACAGGACTACACAGGATGGAGTGGGGTAGGGCTGGACATGCTGTATCTAACTTGTTGTTGTTGTTGTTGTTGTTGTTGATTGCCTTCAAGTGAGCACAACTCACAGTGACCCCATGAGCAAAAGGCCTGAAGCCCCTCTACAACTATCATCATTTATCAACGTTCACAGAGTTTCCAGAGGCACAGTATTTAAGAAGTGGATGCCACTCCTGCTTCCAATATATCTGACTAAATAAAACTTAGCAACTTTAAAAACAAAAGACTCTTCTCCAGCACAACTCAAAGCCATCGATCCTTCTTCTGTCTTCCTTAGTCACTGTCCAGCTCTTTGATGCATAGCAAATAATTGTGAAGATCATGGCCTGGATCAGGTGCACCTTAGTCTCCAGATTGACAAAATTGCTCTTTTGTACTTTGGAGAGGCCCCTGACAGCAGATTTCCCTAATGTGATTCATCTTTTGATTTTCTAACTCCTGGTGCCAAGAGTGGTGATTGTGGAGCCAAGCAAGCTGAAATTGTTAACAATCTCAATCTCATCTCCATCTCTCATGGTGCTGCCAATTGGCCCAGCGCAAAACCTACACTTGGACCAGGAAGCAGTAGAGCTAGGAATCCCTGCATGGTTCAAAATCAGGAAAGGAGTGCACGAAGGATGTGTCCCATCTCTGTACCTTTTCGATCTATATGTGGAACAGATCATTCAGGAGGCTGGAATTTATGGGGAGGAATGTGGCATTGGGATTGGAGGAAGACTCATCAACAACCTACATTATGCAGATGACACTGCTGAAACTGAGGCAGACCTGAAGGGCTTGCAGCAGAAGGTCAAGGACTGCAGTCTTCAATATGGATTGAAGCTCAACATCAGGAAGACAAAGATTCTCACCACCGAACCGACTGGCAGCTATGAGGTGATTCCAGCTCTTGACGCCAAAGAACAAATCTTTATGGGAGATGATCCATCCTTTTCCCGAGGAACTCTTGACGGATTTGAACTGCTAACCTTTCAGTTAGTGGCTCAACACACTACACCATCAGGGCTTCATCTGGGGACTCGAGGTCTGCTGGTTTTGCATGAGTTTATCACGTGAGGCGAGGACGAGAATCAAATGAAGCTTTCACAGGAGCATGGGACAGAGGAGGAGCGGGAGATGCCTGGCTCCACTCGGCGGCGGCCTCTTTTCTGTAGTGAAGTCTTTTTTGACCATCCTCACAGGTCAGCCTGTCAGCACTTAAAACAACCAAAACAAACAACGTTAAATGCCCAGATCGCTCGGAAAAAGTCTCAGTCTGCCATCTGCTCCTAAAACCATTTCATTCACAGCTCAGTCCCATAACGATGGCAAGAGGACACCGCTGGCTCAGATAGTCTCCCAGCTCCGGTTTCGCTCAGCCCGAGTGGAACATGCGACCGTGACGTGGCATGAAGTGGCATTTCCTTCCACGCCAGGAGCCACCCGAACGCAGACATCCGCCCTCATCCTGGGGCCAGGAGGAGAGGCTGCAGCACAGCCCCCCCCCGCCCCCGATGAAGCCTCCTTCGGGTTTTCGAAGCTGCAGACCTTTACAGAGATGGCCTATCTTTCCCTACAGAGCAGCTGGTGGATTTGAAGTGCCGACCTTTCGGTTAGCAGCCTGATGCCTTTACACAAAACATCAGCGCTTCCCAGTGGCCACAGGTAGGCTGACTCCCTCGGGTCAGCTCTGACTTGGGCTTGTTTTCTATTCTGAAAGAAAAAAATATGGAGTGAAGCAGCCTGCAGAGAAGTTCCAAGACTGGACAACGGGGCATCGCACAGCCTGACCACAGAGAACAGAAGAGGTGGCTGACGGTGTGAGAGGCACAGACGGGAACCCGGGAGCCTTTTTATCGAAGCAGGCCTGCAGAACTGTCAGCCAGCAAAAACCCAACACCCTCTGTAAACCTTCACCCACACAGGGAAAGGAGGTTTGAGGTAGATCCATGCACTCTGCTGGGCTAAGTCAGTGCAGTGGCCGCTGGTGGTGGAGGGAGAAGGGAGAGGAGGGAGGAGCTGAGATACGCCGGATGTGAGGAGGAGGGAAGGCCTGGCGGGGAGTGATGGGATTCAGACTTCCAGCCTCCTAACTAAAGGACAAGAGAATGCATCTCTGTTCAACAGAGCCACCTCGTTGTGGTATTTCTGTGATGAGAGAATGCATCTCTGTTCAACAGAGCCACCTCCTTGTGGTATTTCTGTGAGGAGAGAACACATTTCTGCTTGTTAAAGCCACCTCTTTGTGGCATTTCTGTTACAAAAGAATGCATTTCTGTTCGTTAAAGCCACCTCCTTGTGGTATTTCTGTGAGGAGAGAATGCACCTCTGTTCAACAGAGCCACCTCCTTTGTAGCGTTTCTGTCACAGCCTCATTAGACAACTAGGACACCCATCCTCTACCGTCTTCTGTACCATCTCATTTCAATCCTTCCCACCTCCCACAAACTTGTTTTTAAACAAAGGTGAAACTAATGCCAGACACCATGCATTCCACCAGTAAAATACTTCAGTACTGTAGTGGGTAAAGTTTTTCATAAACCTTAACAAGGGTATTACCTTCATCACACCCAGCAAAGTGAAAAACAACGCTCCCCCCTCACCACGTTATCCAGGCCATACACCGTTCTCAGCCGTCACGAAATCTGCTACATAATCGCCTGTTACCAATTCAGGGTCCCAATTCTCAGGTAGCTCTGGTTGGCATGTCTCCTAAGATGCCTTTACTCTCTAACCACTTCCCCCTCCTTCTCCTGGACTTCTTTCCAAGCTCTCAGGATCGATGTGTTGAGGCAAAGGCACCATTTGTCCAGGTACAGAGTCCATCTTCTGTGCCTGGTCACTATGCTTCTATGGTCTTGTTTAGCACCACCCTCTTTCCCCCACAATTTCTACAAACTGGTAGATAGAGAAGCTCGATTAGGTCCAGTTAGGTCCAGACTGGGTATAACTGGCAAGAATATTTCATAGACGATGCTTTGCACATCTGTTTCACAACATCCAAACTAAAGCCAAACCCTTGTCGCCAAGTGGACTGGCTATAGCATTTCCAAGGCCGTTCATCTTAGGGAAACAGATGGCCTCCCTCCCAATGAGTGGCTGGCGGACTTGAACTTCAGCCTGGTTGCTCTACTTCCAGTGCCTCTGAAATTGATCAGGGGTCCAGGTGGTGGAAGTCTGGACCAACCTTGATAAGGCTTTCCGTCAACCTTCCCTCGAATGATTACGCATCAGTGGTGATCACTGCCTACATCCATTAACCCATTAAGGAGGCTGGGCTTTTGACAGAATATGGTAATTAGTGGGATTCCAAAACTCGGCATTTGAATTACAGAAAGAATAGTAATTATTTGCTATCTGAAACAATAATCTATTTGTGTGTGCTTTAAAACATATCATGAGTCACTTGATTAAAAATTCAATAAAAAACAGAGATCCAGTTCTTTGGGGGAATCACAAATAAATCACTGACTTGGGAAGTGCATTTAGATTAAGCCCATACCTGTCTCCTCTCTCTGTGTCTCTCTCCTCTCTCCTCTTTCTCTCCTCTCCTCTCTCTGTGTCTCTCTCCTCTCTCCTCTTTCTCTCCTCT
This sequence comes from Elephantulus edwardii, assembly GCF_000299155.1. NCBI lineage: Eukaryota > Metazoa > Chordata > Mammalia > Macroscelidea > Macroscelididae > Elephantulus > Elephantulus edwardii. Next base: position 9,190,635 of record NW_006399805.1, read on the forward strand.
CCTCTCTGTTTCTCTCTGTGTCTCCTCTCTCCCTGTCCCTGTCTCTGACTCTCTCATTTTCAAAGGTTCAAAGAAGGTCATAGACAGAGAATGAAGCACATCTTGGAAATTATGACAATCTTGAAGCAGGAAGGGAGGAGGAAATGAGAATGTCAGAATATTTCCCGAGAAGTGTACTTATTTTAAGCCCTTTCCAAAGACCAGATTAATGAAGCACTAAAATACTCCTGAACTATGATGGTTAAGCCACTTCAATGTCTGCTTCTTCCCAAATCCTTTAACTAGGGCTTCTAGAAACAGCAGCAGAGCTCCACGCTGGGTCCTTTCTGCTGCCTGCACACTCCAGGTGTGAACGAGCTAAGGGTGGTACCCTGGAGAACACAGCGGGATCCTCCCTGCTCAGAGACTCCCTAAGGCCCTCACCTAATCACTTAATGCTCCTGAGAAAGACTATTAATAGTCCTCCCCTCTGGGGAGGGAGCTGCCAGCTCAAAGGGCAGCAGCCGGGCTCTCCCCAGAATTCTACCATGTTGGCACTCTGGTGAAGGAAGGTTTTCAATTCTTTTTTTTTAAGGTTGCAATGGTCACTTTGGAGACCAACAGGACATTTCAGGGTACCACACCACATGATCTTCCGCTTAGCAAGCCCTGAGGCTGGTGTCACCATTCTCACCTTCCTGGTGAAGAAATGAAGGTTAACTTGCTCAAGATTCTACCACTGCTAAGTACCAGAGCCAGGGCTCGAACCGGAGTCTACTCATCGTGAAAACCCCTCGCTGCTTCCACGGCGCCACATCACCACTCTCAGAAACAGGCACCTTGGATGGTACTTGAATGTTCTCATGGGAAATTTCTGCATTGTTGCACTTGAACAGCTATGCACAACAGTCCTCCTTATCACACAGCCGGCACTAACTTCACACATTCAACACAGCCTCCCAGTTTGAAAAGGGAGACTGCCGGCTTCTTTCCCCAGGCTGAGCCACTTAGGAAGCAGGAAGCAACATGAGAAAAGGCAATGCAAGCATTCTTTTACTCATGAGAATTTTAAATTCTGTTCTGTATTTCCTCCCTTTTGACCAGGATACAGAATCTATGATCAAAACATTCACCATTGTTAGCCTAGCATCAGGCAATTCTTCTGGTCTCGTGGCAAAGGGGCAGAAGAAGGAAGAGAATGAATGAGGGCATGACTTGAGCAATGTAATCCGTGTCACTGAATTGTACAGGTAGATACTGCTGAGTTGAATGGGGCGACAGGACAGAAACTATCAGGACACTGACACAGCGTGAAAAGTGTAACCAATGTCACAGACTGACAGGCATCAAAATTGTTAGATGAGAAGCTGGTTTGCTAACTAGGTTCTAACTATACATTTTCTCCAAAAATCACAATAGAATCTTTTTTTCAATATTTAGATGCTTTATACACTGCTGTGTATTCTACCAACAACAATAATTTTTTGTTTTTATTTAAAGGACAACACAGTGAAAATCGTATCTGTACCTTGAGGTGATGGGCACCTGAGGCTTGTTTCTGTGAGCTTCCTGCCAGAAGGAAACTTGACATTGAGTAATTTTTTTATACTGAGAGTTTTTTAAACATAGTTGTTTTTTGACAATCATTATCAACACAATCCAAAAAAACCAATTCATTACCATCAAGTCAACTGTGACTGCAGGTGATTCTAAAGGGCAGAGTAGGACTGCCCACAGGGTCTGCTAGCCGAGGAGCAGACTGACAGAGCTTTCTCCTGTGGATCAGCTGGTGGGTTTGAACCACCAACCTCTAAGTTAGCAAGGGTGCTCCAGCCACATGCCATCAGAACTCCTTCACTGCCTACATGATTAAAAGGGATTTGATAGTATCCTTGTGAAGACCACCTATGTGTCAGAAAAGAACTATACTCAGTAAAGTGTTCAAAGGCTGGGTTTTTTGGCAACTAGACTGACAGGGCTTCCTTCTGAGGTGACTCATGGACTAGAACATCCAGCCTCAGCCTTTCAGGGAGCACCTCCACCTCCTCAAAAAGTGTGTCGTAGATCCCAGTGCCCATATCTGTAGTTAATCCAGCTTGAACAAGACATGGAATAAAGGACAGCATTGCTGACATCAAATGGATCTTGGATGAAAGCAGAGACATCAGGAAGACGTTTCTCTGGGTTTTATTGACTAAGCAAAGTGTCTGACTGTGATTCATAACAAATTATGGATAAGAATGGGCTTGGATGCATCATCTCATCTGAGAGTGCTGAAGCAGCTGTCAGACTCAACAAGGAAGACGCGGGGCTGTAATATCGGATCATCTCACGTGCGACTACAGCGTTGACAACAATGACTCCAGAGGGCTCACCCTGTACCAGGACGCTCCAGCAGCACTGCGCAGACAATGGTCCCCCATCCCAGGTGAGGGGCTGCTCTCATCTCCACTCACAGAAGGAGGAGCCCCCAGGGAGGAAGCTGGAGTCAGGATGGGACACCCGCACCCTCCTCCAGCTGCAGACCCAGCCGCAGCATGCCAACCGCACCCTGCAAACAACTCTCAGTATAAAAGCCACCTAACTGTTGGCCTGGAGGTGGACAGATACTTAAACGTCATTAGCCACCAAACCCCCAAAAGCCACTGCCCTCAGAGGGATGCGGGTGCAGGACAAGATGAACTGCCCCAGAGGGTCCCCACGTTGTCATCCTCACACAAGCAGACTGCCTCATTCCCCCTCCCAAGCCCCACCCCAGAGTGGGCAGTGTGTTCATACCAAAAGCTGCTGACTGCTTCATCACTGCACCACCTTCCTGTAAACCACCCTCCTTCCCGTTACCCCTGAGACAAAGGCCCAGGCCACATGGGAGAGCACTTCACCCTCTGCAGGGAGCCCATAGTAGAGGGAACATTAATAGAAAAATCCCAAGCATTAAAAACTCTCAAGAGAAACTGGAGCTCTCACCCATTGCTGGTGGATCGTAAATTGGCACAGAATGACGATGCTTCACTAAGAATTACCATAGGACCCTCAAAACTGGTGTTCAGACACAGACACAAAGGTTCACAGCAGCATTATTCAGAAAAGTCAGAGTGGAATCGGCCACATGTCCACTGACTCATGAATTAACAACAGGTGCTGCATGCATATAATATGAGCTACTCAGTCCTAAGAAATGAAGACCTATGACATGAACAACTCTTGAAAACATCATGATGAGTGAAAGAAGCCACTAGAACCCTTTCACGACCAAATTGCTTTCTGCTTTGATAGCTTTGTTGAAACTATGTATTTTCAGTAATGGAAGGAATTTTCAATGGAATACAAAAATGTTTTAAGTAGTAAAAATGTTGATACAACTAGTGGGATCCATATGTCCCAAGGAACCTCTGGGCCCAGAAGTGCTGGAATGAGACCTGGAGTCTTCAAATTTACAGTCATACAAGCCACCACCAGGGGACAGTGTGCACTGGAAATGGGACAGCCCACTCCCACTAAACTTCGGTGGCAAAGAAGTGGGCACTGAATGTTCCACATGTCATGAAAGGGATAAAAGGTCACATACCTTATAACTGCATTTATATTAAGGACCTGGAAAAGGCAAAGCCTTAGAGCCAGGAGTGGAAGGGTGGTTTCCGGGAAGCTGGGGGAGGAGTGGGGAGAATGGAGAATGGATGCTTGCTGGGCATGAGGGTCCCCCTCCACTCTGAAGTGAAGAAAAGCTCTGTACTAGACCAATATCTAACTAGATCAAGAAGCATGATGGTTGTATAACACCATGAATACCGTTAATGTCACTAAATCAAACCCTTTGAGATGGTTAACACTGTAAATATTATGTCTATCTTGCCACATTTACAGTCACTATTTTTTAAAACCTCCATTAATTCAAGGGCTCAAATATAAAAATTCTTAGAGCGCTCTGTTGGCCTAGTGGATAGAAAGTGATGCTACAAAGCCCAAGGTGGGTGATTTTCATCTGCGGCACTCAAGCCTGGTTTTAATTGTATTTTTGTCAAACATTTTTTTAGGTGGTATTGCAATGGTCTGTCCATTTGCTGTACAGAGGTAACTCGTGGTTGCTGTGAAGCTGACCACTGTGACACTGATGTGTCAAATGTGATAATGGTTACCCATGGTGGACAGTGTTTGCTGGAGCTCCCCGATTAAAACAAGCTTGGAAGCAGGAGTGGCATCCACTTTGAAAATGGCTTGCCTCCAGAAACCCTATGAACAGTGCTCAGGCCTTTTGCTCATAGGGTTGCTATGAGTCGTCTGTGACTGGACAGCACCTAACAACAACAACAACATCTCAATTTACAGTAACTGGGGCAATGGGATTAGGCGTGTCAGAGTCAGTGAGACTGGCTCAGGAGAGGGCGGGGTTCAGAGCTATTGTACACAGGGTCGCTATGAGTTGCAGGCAACTTGATGGCACGTAACAGTAACGTCTCAATTTAAAGGTGGCTGAGTGGCAAGGAGTTACGCTGCCAACCCAAAGGCACACAGTTCAAATCCACCAGCTATTGTGCAGGAGACACACCACGCAGCCTCTGACAACCTGACGGAGGGTCAGATATGGGTGGGCTCTGACTTGAAGGCACCCAACAACAACATCCCAATTCAAAGGAGCCCTGGGGGCATAGGGCCTTAACTGTTGTTCTGTTGTTGTGCACCGTTGAGTCGGAACTGACCCACAGCTGACCCTCCAGTGAGTTTTCAGAGGCTGTTAGTTGCACAGGAGGAAACTGCCCCTCCTCCTCCCATAGAGGAGCTGGTGGACTTGATCGCCATGCTTTCAGGACTGCAGTGCAGCTTTGCACCACTAGGCCACCAGAGCTCCCTAAATGTTGTTCTGCTGATCAAAAGTGAGTTCAAATCCACCAGGTCCTCCAGAGAAGAAAGATGGGCAGTCTCGGCCAGTGCAGATCAGAAAACCTGATTGGGGGTGGGGGTGGGGTGTGGTCACTACAAGTAGGATTCCCGTGGACAGTAGTGAGCTTGGCCTTGGCATTCCCGTCAGGAACGAGCAGCAGTGGCACAGTGCCGAAGCTCTGGACGGCTAACCCCAAGTGTGACGTTAAAACCAACAGCCCCTCGGTGGGAGGAAGGGGGAAGGGGACCAGTCTGCTTCCATAACGATCAACAGTTCTGGAATCCCACGGGACAGCTGTGTTCCTGGCTAGTAGGAGTTAGACCTGACTCAGGGGCAAGAGATTTCACCCCAATTTAAGGAGCCCTGAAGTCACAGTTCAGGCAGCGTAGTCTCTAGGGAGCTGTGCTTAACCTAAAGGTGACCAGTTCAAATCCACTAGCAGCTGAGCAGGAGAAACACGGGCAGTCTCCTCCTGGTCAACTGACAGCCGCTGACAGTCCCGCAGAGCTGGCTCCCGCTTCACAGCAATGAGCTGAGTTGCACTGGGTTGGCGGCACAGCACTAACCAAAACACTGACAGTCTAAGGACCCAGGAGTAAGATCAGGAGAAAGGGGGCGGATCTGGCTCTCTGCTCCTCTACCCATTACAGCCGGGAACACCCAGGACACAGCTCTAGTCTGTCAGTGCGTTTGCCATGAGCCAGAATCGACTAGACAGCACTGAACAACAGTACGTCTTCTATTTCACCTGTTGAAGTGTGACTGAACTTGCAACCTATTGCTCAAAGAGGGTGCTGCTCCTCAGTCACCTCTATTTTAAAACCAGATCCCTCCCACGCTTCTTCCAGGCATATACACATCATGCTTTAAAGCAGAATGGCTTTGAAATAAGATTGCAAACGTGGTTTTGTTTCTGCCATACGATGTGTAACTTTTTTTATTTTCTTTTTTATTATTATTCTTTTTCTGTGTGTACCATCAAATTGGATCTGACCGGTACAGGAGAAGATTGTCCCTCCTTCCCCAGCAAAGCATCTGGTAGATTCAAACTATGCATCTCTGGGAACGATGTGTAACTTTTAAAAACACCCATGGTCTAGGTCAACTGCAACTTGTCACAGTGTTGCCGATACTTGCTGTCAAGTTGGGTCTGATTGTAGTGACCTTCTGTTTAACAGCCAAGCAGTACCCAGCCCTGCTCTTCTCCACGACAGCTGGAGGTGACTCCACTGCCACAGCCTCCTGGGCCAGACCTGACTTGCTGTCCTTTCCTGAGGATGTGCCGTGCCGGCAGTAAGACAGCTGCAGAACTGCCACCCTCACCGCTGAGGGGCGTCCTGGCTGTCGTTACTCCGAGATGGGTAAGGTCGACGCGAACATGCTCCCTCTCAGAGCCTTCCTCTCCTGCCCTCCCCAGCCCCACCTCCTCATCTTCTTCCTCCCCACCTTCACTGGCTTAACACTGAGTAATGTCAGCAAACAGAATGACATCTTACACTCAGTCCTGCACTTACTGAAGGGCAGTTTGTAAGCTCTGCAGTTTGCTCTTTAAGACATTGTTTCCACTTGTTGAAAGCCCTTGGCTGATGTCGCCTCCTGGGGAGTTGGTGCCTTTGAGAGAAAGAGACTGTTGACAACTGGTTCTCTTTAACCAGCGAGCACAGAGCCCTCTCAGTGAGCAACCACACCACGTCACTGGTGGGAGACAATCCCCCTTCTTCTGCTTGGCAATAGGAGGTGAGAAGAACGGTCTCTCACAGGCCAAAGACATTCTAAAACAAGAACTTCATTTTCTTTTTAATGTCTTATAATATCACTCCCTTAACTGTGATGCTTATGTGTTGCTGAGATGCTGGAAATTATGCTACCCATATTTTAAATCCAAGTAGAGTTACCCAGGGTGGACGGGTTTCAGTGGGCTTCCATACAAAGAAAGATTAGAAACAAAGGCCTGAGGATTTACTTCTGGAAATCAGCCAGTAAAAACCTACAGATGACAGAATATTGCATATAGTGTCGAAGGAGAACACACTTGGAGCGTAGTAGACTCAAACATCCAAGGATCACGAGGTGTGTTGAACCCAGAAATGTGTCCTTCCATCGTGCGTGAGGCTGCCAACTAAACAGTAATTCACAGAAGTTGTCATACAGATTGCATCACATCAAGACAAAGATTCTCACCCCTCGGCCAACTGGCAGCGCCTTGATAGATGGAGAAGAGACTGAGACTGTTAACAATTTCCACTTACTCAGTTCCACAATCAACACCCCTGGCACCAGCAGTCAGGAAATCAAAAGATGAATTGCATTGGGAAAATCTGCATTCAGGGATGTCTCCAAAGTGCTAAAGAGCAACAATGTCAGTCTAGAGACTAAGGTGTGCCTGATCTAGGCCATGGTATTTGCAATTACTTTCTATGCATCAGAAAGCTGGGCAATGAATAAGGATGACAGATGAGTAATTGATGCTTTGAGTTGTGGGACTGGAGAAGAGCATTGAATATACCATGGACTGTCAAGAGAACAAACAGGTTTGTCCTGGAGAGGGTGAAACCCAGGCTCCTTGGAAGCAAGGATTTTGAAGCTCCATCTTACATAATTTAGGCATGCGGCCAGGACAGACCAGTCTTTGGAGAAGGATAACATGCTTGGAAGGATAGAGGGATAGTGCAAGAGAGGAAGACTCCAGATGAGAGGGATTGATACAGTGACTGGGGTAATGGGTACCGGGGTGTCAGAGACAGTGAGATTCGCTCAGGATAGAGCAGGTTTCAGAACTACGGTGCACAGGATCACTGTGAGTTGCAGGCAACTAGCCAGCACATAACAACAACAACGTGTCCACTCCTAGTGGGATGTAGTAACCCTGATGCACTGAGAGCCAGCCGCAGACCCGAGTCTTGTCCACCACCTATCCGGCTCAAGGCAGCATATGGGCAGTCAATACACTACACGGACCAGAGTATGCACGTCCACCACTGGCAGGGGCCTGGGGCAGACACAGCAGTAAGCAGGCCTGCATTCAAAGACTGGGGCCACGTCACAGTCACAGTGAACACCAGATTCTTTTTTACAAGATGACTGAGGACATCTCATGTCAAGATTTATACAAAAACATGTTGGGCCAGTGATGTGTAACCACGTGCTGGTTTCCATGGCGATGAGATGAGTTCGGCATGGCGTCATGTGCTGAGTGTGTCATCCGGCAGCACTGCTACTGTCATCAGCCTGGGGAAGCTATAGTATCTATATATGAAGGGAGCTCGAGAGGCCTAATAGGTAAGAAGTTGCACTGCCAACCCAAAAGCAAGCAGTTTGAGTCCACCAGCGGCTCCAAGGGATAAAGACAGACAATCTCCTCCTGTGCAGTTTATATCCTTGAAAACCTGCTGGAGGCTCAGCTATGAACAGCAACAATATATACACATGTTTTGTGTGCCCTTCTGCATGTCATAAACCTGCGTGTACCCTTCTGCATGTCATAAACCTGTGTGTACCTTCTGCATGTCATAAACCCACGTGTACCCTTCTGCATGTCATAAACCTGTGTATACCCTTCTGTACGTCATAAACCCTCCATGTACTCTTCTGCATGTCATAAACCTGCATGTACCCTTCTGTACGTTATAAACCTTCCGTGTACCCTTCTGCATGTCCTCAGCCACTGAGTCAACGCTCAGCCAGAGAAGCTTCCATCAAGTCTTCGCTGCTGCTCTTAGCAGCAGGAGCTGCCTCACCTTCCTCCTGAGGACAAGCCAGTGGATTCAAACCAATACCCTTTCCATTAGCTCCTTGATATCGTACTCTACACTCCAAGGGAAAGAGAACTTTAATGTGTGTGACTCACTCGATTCCTGAAAAATTGTATGGAAATCACATCTGGAACCTCAAGTCCATTTGAAATGCTTTAGGGAACACCTGCCACTCACAGACTATTTAGGACAAAGGTCATTTCCCATGTATCTTTCACATCAATTGTCAAGCTGGCTTATGCAGCACACACCCCACTGCTGCTCCCAGGTCCCAGGGAGGCAAAGCAGCTCCCCCCGCAGTTCCTCTCAGGCCCTGTGAAGGCAAAGCAGGCAGCCCCCCAGGTCCTCCCAGGAAGCAGCTGGCCCCCCAGCTTCCCTCAGTTCCCCCAGCTCCTCCCAGGCTACCCAGCTCACCCCAAGCCCCCCAGCTCCTTACTGTGTTTCCATCACTGCTGAGCTCCCCCCTCAGAAACTGCTTTGCTCTCCCTTGAGAATGAAACTTTATACTCACAAGGTAACCTCTTCTCTGTGGAATTATCAGCCATCAGACACATCGGCTCCTGCCCCGCCACCATACTCGATCCATTTCTGTCCCCAACTACCGTTCCACATTCCTTCATCCCCAGGACCAGGTGGCCTCTCTCCCCACATCCATTCACTCTCCCTTTCACCCCGCCAGCGGTGTCAGAGGGGTGACACCAAAAAGGCCATTGGAAAAATATCTGTGCCAAGTATCAGCAGAAATTTACGATTTTAAATATAAAGAATCCTGTGGTTCGTTACCCCAACAAAGACATTTCTCATTAACCCAGCTTATGTATCAATATTACTACAACGCTAAAACGCTATGCTAATTTACTTTGCTTTTTCCCTAATTTACTTTTTAAACCTTTTCATGTCTTCTGTCTGCTAAGCAAATAATTCAAGAAGCTAGGCTACTTGGTGGTCTAATGGCAGAAGCTGCACTGCAGGGAGGAGGGGGTGGGCAGGGAGAAAAGTGCAACAGTGAATGACTGGAAACCCTAAGTCTCTGTAAACTTTCATTAAAATTAATTTTAAAAAATAAAAAGAAAAAAAAACAAAACACCAAAACCCAAAGTGCACTGCAATCCCCAAAGCAGGCAGTTTGAACCCTCCAGCTACTCCGTGGGAAAAGGACGAGCAATCTCCTCCCTCCCCTCCCCTCCCTCCCGTGTGATTAACTGTCTCTGAAAACCCACCAGGGGGTCAGCTATGGGTCAGCTCTGACTCGACAGTAAACAACAAGGCTACCTGAAAAGAGCTCTGATGGCCGAGTGGTAAGAAAAGTGCTGCAAGTCCAAAGGTGTGAGATTCGAATCCACCAGCTGCAAACAATGTGTAATCTCTTCCCTTGCGATTTACTGCCTCTGAAAACCTGCTGGAGGGTCAGCTATGAGTCAGTTCTAACTCCACGGCACACAGCAACAGGCTGCTTGAAGAAGATCGTCAAGATCCGAGGAAGACTTCTTTGAAACTTCTCATACACGGATCACACAGCCTTGTCAACTGAAAGCAAAGAGGACTTGGAGCACTTCCTGATGAAGATCAAAGACTGGAGCCTGAGGTACCGATTACATCTCAACACCAAGAAAACAAAAATCCTCACAACTGGACCAACGAACAACAGCACAATCAACAGAGAAATTATTGAATTGTCAAGGACTTCGTTTAACTTGGATCCACCATTAATGCCATGGAAATGGCAGTCAAGAAGTCAAATGACAGATTTTGCACTAGGTGAATCTGTAGGAAAAGACCTCTTTATAGTAGTAAAGAGTAAGAACACCACATTGAAGAGTAAGGTGTGCTTGACCCAAGGCACGGTATGTTCAAATTTTTCATATGAACAAGAAAGACAGTGAATAAAGAAGACCAAAGAAGAATATGATATGCGAGGATTTCTTTCTCATTGTGATGATGTTGAAGAATATTGACTAGATCATGAGCTGCATGCACATATACCCACCCTGGAAGAAATGCTTCTAGAAGGGGATAGATACTCTTAGGAAGAGGGTGACAAGACTTCATCTGGGGCACACTGAGCTGCTTGTCAGGAAGGGCCAGTCCCTGGAGGAAGGCATTACAATTTTTTTTAAAGGTGAAAGGTCATCAAAAAAGGAGATCCTCAACAAGACAGAGTGACACAGTGACTACAACAATGGTCTCCAAAAAGGGAGCTGTGTCTTTGTAACTCCCAGTTGTTCCCTGATGAGGGACTGTGGGGTGGTGGCTGCTGTTGTTACTGCTGTGGACACCAGTGGAATCACTGTCAACTCACAGTGACCTCATGTGACAGAAAATACTTGCTGTATGGCACTTCTCTGTTTTTAACTTTCCTCAACCCGTGCATGTCTAACCTCCATTCAACATAGTTACACTTGAGGGTTTAACTTTGTGTGTGTGTGTGTGTGTGTGTGTGTGTGTGTGCGTGTGTGTACAGAAGTATAAACAACTCGTTGCCAGTCAGACCTGAGTCATAAATGACCTGACACCACCACCACCTCCCCACCCCCCAGCCCCAAGGGTTTTCAGAGGCTGTAAAGCTCACAGGAGGAAACTACCCATCACCCTCCCACAGAGCAGCTGGTAGACTCCAATGGCTTGCCTTTGAATTGGCAGTGCCGCTCCTTATTCTCTAGACCAGTGCTAATTACACATTTTTCCCTCCCTTTTCCCTCTCCACCCATCCTGGGAGGCATCATACGTCATTTCATTCTGTCTGTACACTTCTCTTGATTATGTTCTCGTAATCAAGGACTGACACCGCAGCTGCCCTGTGCATCTGGCCTATTTCACTCACATGGTGTCCTCCAGCATTTCCCGTTATGTGCTGTCTGTTTGGCTGCCATATTTTTTTTAATTCACTTTAATGAAAGTTAACAGAGACTTAGGGTTTCCAGTCATTGTGGCACTTTTCTCCCTGCCCACCCTCTCCCCCCGCCCAATTCACTCTTCTCCTCAAAAAGTAAAAGAAAAACTCTTTCATTGTTATGCAATCCCTCCCCCCAAGTCCACTCCACTATGCAGCCTTCACTCTGGACTCCTGTAATGACAAGAATACCCATGCATATGTCCCTTTTATACAGTTCTCTCCCTCATCTGTTTCAATGGAATATACATCATTCCTCCCCTCCTTTTCTGTCTTCCCTCAACCCTGATGTCAGTCCCATTTTACAGCAGTGGCCCTTTGCAATATTTGTCCTTTTGTAACTGAGATCCTTCACTCAGCATAATGTCCTCCAGGGTCACCCATTTGCATAATATTTCATGAGTTCCTTGTTTGCGCTTGGCTGCCGTTTTTACAGCAGCAGATCATGAGGTCTTGTCCCTCAGAGCAGCTCATTGTTTCAAAGCGTCAAGTTTTCAGTTCGTAGCCTGCGGCTTCACCACTGCACCACCAAGCCTTCCATGCGTAACTTGTTAGGTCAATGAGTTTGTTCTGACCTGTAAAGATGTCGTCCTTCCGTGTAACAGAACGAGCCATCCCCGGTCCTGAGCCGTCCTCACAATCCCCCGTGCTTACCCCCAGTTCTGTAGCCACTGCCTCAGTCCATCTTGTCAAGGATCTTTCTCTCTCCCCATGGACCTCACTTTGCCAACCATGACGACCTTATCCAGGAACTGGACCCTCCTGATAACTCTCCAAAGGACAAGAGGCAAGGCCTTGACAGCCCGCTTCTGAGGAGAAATCTAGCTGCACTTCTGCCAAGACAGTCTTCATTCTTCTGGTGTAATTAGCACATGTTACAGACCGGGCTCTGGAATCAGAAAGGCTGGGGTTGCCCCTCACCGGCCTCTGTTGTTAGAGCCCTCGATCTTGTCCTCAGTCCCCACTATGAAACAAGGACCAGAGAACACCCCAGATATGTCCTCATATAATTAAAGGAGACAGCAGACAGGAGGAACTGTGGCTCAGTGCAGAACCACTAGCGTGTGACACAGAGCACTGATGTCTGGGTCCCACCCCATCCTAAGACGGTGATGCCAGTTTTGTGGGTTTGTTTTTTAGCTAGTCTGGAATCCACTGGCATGGTCAAGATCAAGAGCCCTGAACTCATCTGAATCCCCAGCCAGTTAATAGTACCATTGTCAGTGGCATGTTCTAGAAAAGTAAGAATTCAGAGCTCTACATCCAAACAAGATTGTTGTGGTTGTGGTTGTTGTTATATGCCACTGAGTACGACTCATCGCAACATTGCAAACAACAGATCTGAACCTTGTCCTGTCCCGTGCCGTCCTCATCATCTCTGGCACACTTGAGCCCATGGCTAGTCACTACGTGAATCCACCTGGTGACTGAGGGTCTTCCTTCACTGTCCCTCCACCTTTACAAGTAAGGTGTCCCTTTCCAAGGAACAGCCTCTCCTAACAACATGCCCAAAGTATGTGAGATGAAGCTTCACCATCTCAGCCTCCAAGGAGCGTGCTGGCTGCAACTTCAAGACTACGTTATGCACTTTAAATTAAAAAAAGGGGAAAAAATCAAGCTACATCAAATGAGTGTTTTAATAACTCACTCCTCACTTGGATTTCCAAGTCATTTTGATGCCAAGCTTCTGGGTACGTTTGAACCACCAACCTTGGCTAACAGCCAAGCACTTAACCACTGGGCTGTCAGGGCTCCCTCATTAAGTAGCTTGTACTTCTACTCACTGCTGTGGAGTTGGCCGACTCAGACCTGACTCTGCACTGATGTACAAGGCTGTAAATCGTAGAGGGGAGACTGCCCGTTTTTCTCCCATGGAGCAGCTGGTGGATTCAAACTGCCTTTGGAGTTAGCAGTTCATACTCCCTGTGGACTATGTCTCTAGAGCCCCATAGTTAAGTGGCAGGAACTGTAAACTGTTCAATTCCCAAGGCCTGAGGCTCTAACCTGCTGCTAATGTAACAATCACCTGAGGGGCATGTTTAGCAACATTGTTATACTCAGAGTCTAGGAATGTCTTTTCCAAGCACTCAAATCTGCAAGTGGCATCAGCTCTTATTCACACCACTTCTGTCACTTTGTGATCATCTTGACAAGACTCTGGATCCAGGGCACGTTTTCTAGAAAGGAGGGGTCTCTAGGATGGGGTCATTCTTTCTGCAGCAGGAAAAAAACCACCACCGCAAACAAACTGAAATAGCTCTTGTGAAAAAAAAAAAAAACCCACAAGTAAAGTAGAACCAAGAAAGCCACTGCTATGGGTGAGCTAGAGTTTCCAGCAGAGCACGGTTCCCAGTGCCTGTGAATGAGAGCTTTTGAAAATGAAATCAAAGATGAGGCCACTGGGGTGGATTTGAATTCAAAATGAGTGATGGGAAAAGAGATGAGACACAGACACAGGGTAGACACCATGCACAGGACAGTCCCTTTCAGGAAAACAGGGTGAGCAAATTGTCACAAACGAACCCCAGTCACAACAACTAAAAGCATTAACTATTAACCAAAAGGTTGGCAGTTCAAATCCACTCAGCAGCTCTTTAGAGAAAAGACCTAGTGATCACTCCCGTAAAGACTGTGGCCACTGGGGCAGGTCTGCCCTGCCCCTGAGTCACCGAGAGTCAGAACCAGCTGTCAGGCACCCAGCACAGCAGTCAGTAAGGTGAAGCCAGAGAGGTTTCTGAGGGGTGGCGGTGAACAGGAAAGGCAGAGCAGGAAAGTGTACTGCATTCAACTGTGTCCCCCGTCACAGTCTGGTCACTAATAATATTTCTAACTTTTCTATCACACAATACGCCACAGACAAACCAAACACACTGCCATTAAGTCAACTCTGCCTTATGATGAGGCTCCATTGGCTTCTTGCTTGACAAGTGCTGGACAATGACTAAGGACGACAGAAGAAGAATCAGCACCCTTGAGCTGTGGGGTTGGAGAAGAGTACCGAATACCCCACAGACTTTCAAAAGAACAAGCACGTGTTGGGGAAAGCACAGCCAAAATGCTCCTTGGAAGTAAAGATGATAAAGCTTCATCTCACATACTTTGGGTATGTTACAAGAAGAGGCTATTCCCTGGGAAGGGGTTTCACGCTTGAGAAGGTGGAGGGGGTCAGTAAAAGAGAGGAAGCCCCTCCAGCAGACGGACTGGCACGGTGACTGCAGCAATGCGCTCACGCGGGTCTGAGGTGGTAAGGCTGGTGCAGGACGGGACGCGGTTCAGGCCTGCTGGGCTGATGGCTGTTCTTAGTTGTACTCGACTCAACAGCACTTAACAACCATCTAGTTGCTACAACTACACAAATATAACAGGAGCAGACTGCCTCACCCTTCTCCAACGGAGGCGCATCAGATGGTTTTGAACTGCTGAACTTTCAGCAGCCAAACACCCTACTAGATGGCAGAGAGTTGCGCTGGTTGTTATGTACCAAGTCAACCAGAACTCACAGTGAGCGCTGACCCTCTACCCTTCCAAGCATGATGTCCTTCTCCAAGGACTAGCCCTCCTGGCAACATGCCCAAAGTATGGGAGACAGAGCTTCAAAATCCCTCCTCTAAGGAGTAAATTGGTTTCACTAGCTCCAGGACAGACCTGTTTGTCCTCTTGACAGTCCATGGTATGCTCAATACACCATGATGCCCAATGCTCCAGCACCACAACTCAAAGGCATCAATTTCTTCTCCTGTCATGCTCATTCACTGTACAGCTCTCAGATGCACAGCAAGCAAATCAGAAGGCCATGACCTGAATCAAGCACACCTTAGTCTCTAAAATGACATCATTGCTCTGTAACACTCTGGAGAGAAACTTGCCAGCAGATTTTCTCAATGCATCTCATCCTTTGAATCCCTGACTGCTGGTGATTAGAATGTTGATTGTGAATTCAAGAAAGGTTAAATCATTAACAACCGCAACCCTTTCTCCACCTTTCATGATAGTACCTATTGGTCCAGTGGTGAGGACCTTTGTTTTCCTGACATTGAAATGTAATCCATATTAAAGGCTTTGACCTTCTGCAACAAACACTTCAGGTCTTCCTCAATAGCAAGGATTCTGAGGCTCCGTCTAACACACTTTGGACATGTTGTAAGGAAGTACCGGTCCTTGGAGAAGGACATCATGCTTGGGAGGGTGGAGGGACAGCGCAGGAGGGGAAGGCCCTCTATGAGGTGGATTGATTCAGTGACTAGGGTAATCGGGATGGGTGTTTCAGAGACGGTGCGATTGGCACAGGACAGAGCAGAGTTTAGGGCTGTTGTACATAGGGTCGCTATGAGTTGTAAGCGACTCGACGGCACATAACAACAACAACAACCACAACCTGTGGAGAACTGCCTCTCCTTCAGGCTGAGAGCTCCCCCAGGCCAGGACTCCTTCTCTCCCTCAGGCTGAGGGCTCCCCCAGGCCAGGACTCCTAGTGGTCATGGAGCCACATTGGTCGTAGAATCCCCACTTTGTACACGGGACTGGGTCCATGATGGTGGGCACCTAATAGCTGTTAACTAATACACAGGTGCCCGAGTGGGTACGCTGTCCACGGGCATGCACCTGACCCCAGGGAACCCTGAACAACAAAGAATAAACAAAGTCGGGATTCAAGTAAGCAACAGTTCCAGAACCGGACAAACATAATAGGTTCTACATAATAGGTGCCGCGAAGGAACGAAAGGTAAGGTCAGCTCAGGGGAGGCAGAACTCCCGAGATAGATGCGGTAACTGCACAGCCTGGCTCAGTTATCCTCACTGGCCAGGGTGAACGCCACATGGCCCTCTGACCACTGGAAGAGAGGCCAGGGATTACTGGGGAATCACAGGCCAAGTCAACAGAAGCTGCAAACATGCAATTTCTGGGAAGTATTTGCCTCTGGAAATTCGATGAACTTTGATAAATGTCCATAGTTACAGAAAGGCTTCAGGCCTTTTGTTCATAGGGTCGCTGTAAGTTGTGCTCGATTCAAGGCAATCAACAACAACCACATTCAGGTTAAAACTCAAGCAGCAGATCAAGCTAGAATTCAAGGTGGGCTCTACTACAGTGTGTTTAGGAAGAGCTGAAGAGACTCAAGGGGCAGATAAAACACTAGGAGGACCGCTTGGTGCACTGGGGGCCCTCAGCAAGGGGCCCATTTTAAGGCATCACCTTCCACCCACTCAGATCCCCAAGTTAAAGAGGAATTGATTCCTGGGCCCCTGGCAGACAGCGAATTTATTAACAAGGAAGAAGCACTGCCACCACAGGCTCGGCTCTTGGCAGCAGACGCAGAACAATCACACAGGAGACGCAAAGCGAAAAGTGCTACAGAAACCTCAGGGCTGTGATCCCAGACAGGACGGCACAGAAAACGCCCTGAGACAGTGTCACTCTGCATTAGGAGGGATAGACTCCTTGGTGCTGGAGGAAATGACTAGTTACATTAAAAAAAAAAATAATCTGTTGAAATGAAACAAAATGACAGCTCCATGTAACAGTGTGGCTTCTGGAAGCCTGCTAAGCACTGCAGCTTCCAGAAGCCTGTTTAACCATGTTCAAGGATTGTCTGCTGAGACCTGTTGGCATAGTGCATTTACTGCACAAGCTGCTAGCATGGTAGCAGTTCTAAGCCACCAGCTGCTCTGAGGGAGAAAGGGGAGCAGTCTCCCCTCGTAAAGCTTTAGGGTCTCAAAAGCCCAACGGTGGGTCACCATGAACCACATGGACAGCGACTGAGGATGGCTGGTTGGTTTTTACACCCCAACCAGGCACATCATGGAGCAGCTGACCCACAGGGGGTGTGACTATTCTTCAGGCTTTTCTAGGTCCCTCGGTAACGTGAGTTTGGGGCAGACTCTGGAAGAGCGGGGAGCAGTAAATCGCACAGATAATATCTGAGGAGAGACTGTTCTAGGCTGAGGGAACAGCCAGTACAAAGGTTTGCAATGAACACAGATAATTTTTAAAATCAGGGAAACAAAACAGCAGTGAACACCATTATCTTGGAAATGCACCCAAGTACTTAAGGGCCTAATTCTCAGGGCTCGGGAGAAGAAGCTGGCTTTCTAAACTCCACAGTCAACACTCTTGGCACCAGCAGCCTGGAAATTAAAAGACACATTGTAATGGGAAAGTCTGCTGTTAGGGACCTCTCCAAAATAATCAAGAGTAATGGTGTCACTCTGGAGACTGAGGTGCATCTGATACAGGCCATGGTCTTTGCAATCACTTGCTATGCGTCAGAGAGCTGGACAATGACTAAAGAGGATAGAAGGAGAATGGATGTCTTTGAGCTGTGGTGTTGGGGAAGAGTATTAAATATACCATGGACTGCTAAGAAAACGAACAGGTTTTTCCAAGAGAGTGTTAAACCAGGCTGCTCCTTGGAGGCAAGGATTCTGAAGCTTCGACTGACATACTTTGGACATGCTGCAAAGAGGGACCAGTCCTTGAAGAGGGACGTCATGCTTGGGAGGGTGGAGGGACAGTGAAGGTGAGGAAGACCCTCTATGAGGTGCACTGGTTCAGTGACTGGGGTAATCAGGATGGGTGTGTCAGAGGCAATGAGATTGGCACAGGACAGAGCAGGGTCTAGCGCTGTTGTACACAGGGTCGCTATGAGTCGCAGGCGACTTGACGTCACTTAACAACAAGCCTGTCACAGGATGGTGAGGAGGGAGGGGTTTGGATCTATCATTCATAGGCTTACTGTGAGTCCAAGTCCCCTTGACTGCACATAACAACAAGCCCACAGCTGTCAAGTTAGAACCCGGCTCCTGGAGACCCTCACCATGTGGCCCAAAGCGTGGCTGGTCCTGCCTCGTCCCCACAGAGGAGGACAGTGAGACCAGGGGGTCCCTGGGGCTTTCACTGGCTGAGGGTCAGCAGTAGGTGGCCAGGCCATTCTTACTCGTCTGAGTGAGAAGCACTGCGGAAACCTATTCAGCATCGTGTAGCCCACGAGCCTCCAGCAACGGACCAGTGGTGACTGCACATGAGGTGCACTGGCCAGTAATCCAGCAGGGACGGTAAGAACTCGACGGCCAGCCACTGCTCAACGGCCTGTCCTCCCAACAGTCCCTTCAACACCGCTGCCCTCCCTAACACCACCCAGCAATCCTGCCTCCCCGAGACTCTTCCTGTGGGGGCGCTCTGGTGGCCTAGTGGTCTGGAGCTGCACTGACAACCCAAAGGCACATGGTTTGAGTCCACCAGCTGCTCTGTGGGGAAAAAATGTACACTATCCTCTCGTACAATTTAGTCTCTGAAAACCTACTACTGTGTCAGCCATGAGGCAGTTCCAACAGGACAGGACACAGTCACCACCACCCTCCCTAAGCTCCTACCCTCCAGCTGTGTCCTCCCGAAGAACAACGACAGCCTGTGCCTACAGCCTCACACTGAAACCCGGCCAGCCTACAGCCTCCTGCCCAGCTCTGTCCTTCATCACATTCCATTACCCAGCTGTCCAGGAGACAAAACACCCCACACAAGAGGTTTAAGGCTGGGGAGGAGGGAGATGTGAGGGGAGGGGAGAGGAGAGGAGAGGAGAGAGGAGAAGAGATGTGAGGTTAGGGGAGGTTAGGGGAGGGGAGAGGGTAGAAGGGGAGATGTGAGGTTAGGAGAGGGGAGAGGAAGGAGGGGAAGAGAGGAGAGGGGAGGCACTGCAGTCCTGGGGACAGAAGGGCATGGACAGCCTTGGGTCACAGCACCAATGGCTGAGTGGCACTGTGGTCCTGATGCTGGATGCCGCCTGCCCCTTCTGGTCTGGCCTGGCCTGCACGGGCACCTGCCCATCCCACTTTCACCTGTGTTCCTGCCAGGTCGACTACTGCTCACTCCTCGCACTTTGCCAGCCAGCTCCCATCTGAAGTTTGCTTCAACCCCACCAGACAGTTCCTCTGTAGTTTTGGTCACCCATTCGGATTCCTACCAAGGTCAGGACAAGGAACCAAGAACAGAACAAAAGGCTTCCAACACAAACGGCTCGGTGGTGAATTTCTGCGTGGCACACCCACGTGAGCCAGGTCAGCCCACCAGCCACCACCCTGTCCTCAGCTCCCGTCTGGAAGCTGGCTGAGCTGCTGGGCACTGGGCACTGCCATCGGTTAGGGCTGGGTTGGCCCCACTCTCTGACGTTCAGTGGACACAGAAGGAAGCCACGCCCGACCTGCACAGCTTCCCTCTCAGCTGTGCTTCACCCAGTCACAGCCTTGTGTGGAACCAGCTCATCGAGGGTCTTCTTCTCTTTCTCGGATCCTCAGCTGTGCCATCAGGGGTCCTCCTTCAAGGGCTGACCCCTCTCGACAACATGTGCACGGTATGTGAGAGGTGGTCCCACCATCCTTGTCTCCGAGGGGCTGGCTGGCCTCTTTCCAGGCCCAGGGGGTGTGCCCGTTACCATCCAGCTGCGGAAGGGCGGCAGTTGGAATCTGGAAGCTGCTCTGCGGGAGGAAGGTGGGCAGCTCTGCTTGTAGAGATTTCCAGCCTCGGGGACTAGGAGGGCGGTTCTGAGCCAGAGGCCCTTCGACAGCCCTAATTAGACACCAAGCTGCAATCTCGGTGCACTGACCACATGAGCCAGAGCTTCTTCTGTGCTGAAGTTTGATTCCGACCCAGCAGCAGGTATGAGTGGACGGCCATATGCCAGGGGTGGTCCCACTGCTGCTGGCCCAGGACCACCCTCGGGCAGCAAAGGCCAAGGAGACAGTCAACCTCCAGGACACCACCTAACCCCACCTGGTCCCCAGAGCTTTGGTCAAGGCCCTCTTGCACAGGCTTCTCCACCCATTTGATGTCAGCGGCTCCACCTCAAAGGCTCCATGGTCCTTTCCCAGATTCCCTGCCCCAGAGAGAATCAGCACAGGAACCCAGAGCAGCTAACAAAGGCTTCCCTCCACCAGCCCAAACGGACAGCAGAGAACAAAGAGCAAGACTGCTCACAAAGGACTCCAAGAGCGCTCTGGGGGCCTAGTGGGAAGAAGCTGGCTGCAATCCCAAAGGCTCATGGTTCAAATCCACTAGCTGCTGCACAGAAGGATGAACAATCTCCTCTCGTGCGATCTACTGCTCCGTGTCAGTTATGGATCAGCTAGGGGTCAGTTCCAACCTGAAACTCACAACAAGCTCAGGGCTGAGACCACCTGTCAGTCACCAGGGAACCTCCAGGCCGCTCCACTCTCCCCAGGTGTGCCCAGTGTCTCTGTCCTTCCAGGCTCTGGGCCACCAGGGCTTTGAGGGGCAAGCCCAGCACTTCCCACTGGCCTGCTCCCAAGCCACCCTTCCAGCTTCCACTGGGCCCTGCCCAGCCTGGTAGCTCTTCAGCCGTCATCTCTGATTCCTGGGGAGACTAAGCGTGTTTTCTCAAGCTCCTCTCCACAGATCTTCTCATCACGCCTCCTCCAAGAATCAGCATCTGCCCACACACAGCTCTGTCCCCAGACCCAGCCTCCTCTCCCTCCTTCTGTTCTCCTCTCTAAAACTTTCCCTCCACTCCAGAGCAAACCTGCTACAACCGGCCTCTTTAGAGGTGACCAAGGCCATCTGAGTTGCTGAGCCTTCTCCTGAGGGGGTCCCTGGCCTTGGTCATCTCCAAACAGAAGGTTCCAAACACTGCCTTCCCTCACCGTTTGCTGGCCCGTTGGTTCTCTGAGTGGGTGGCTGAACTATGAACAAATCAGATTAATAAAATGAGAGTTTGCACTGTCAAAAAAAAAGGGTCTCTTTAAAGTTCTAGAAAGCAAAGAGGGCGAAGGAGCATTCAGCCAATCCATGGGCTCTTCACCTGCCTCATTTACAAGCAAGAGCTGAATGAATGGCAGAAAGGGAAGCGAGAAGAGGAACTGATGGATTTGCCCTGTGGTTCTGGTGAAGAATACAGAGCCCACCACAGACT
Organism: Elephantulus edwardii; assembly: GCF_000299155.1. NCBI lineage: Eukaryota > Metazoa > Chordata > Mammalia > Macroscelidea > Macroscelididae > Elephantulus > Elephantulus edwardii. The sequence continues at coordinate 9,212,055 of NW_006399805.1, forward strand.
GTCAGTCCAACAAGCCACACTTAGAATAGATGCAACCAGAAAGCTCCTTAGAAGGGCGGATGGGGAGCATCAGGAAAGGCCAACGGCTAAAACGGGAGCCTGTGTGTGTAACAGAGGTCAGCAAGTCAGGGAGCCCCTCAAGGAGACGACCAGCATCCAGCTGCCACATGGACCCAAGAATAGCAACAAGTGTGGGGCCAGCACTGGCCCGGCCAATGCTGCCCTCTGTTATGCATGGTCACTGAGTCAGAGCCGGAGGGACAGGCCCTAACCCTCCCAGGCTCTGCCCTCCCTCCCTCCTCCCTTTCCTGCAATCAGACTTCTGTGGAGCTTACGGGACATTCCTGACACAGGCTCTAGGGCTCCACCCATTTCAGTGGGTCTAGCTCAAGCACCAGGAATGCTAAGCTCTCGACTGTTATCCAAAAGGAGGGCTGTTCAAACCCACCTGCATAAGGAAAAGCCTGAAGACCTGCTCCTGTAGAGATCACAGCTGAGGTCACAGAACTACCCTGTCACCTGAGGTGACAAGCACAGCCTGACCAGGAGGAGGGGTGTTCTATGTGCTGAGTGGGTGGTACGCGTGTCCCCATCTTTGGGAAACCATTGAGTACAGGAGAAGCTGACAGATGGGTGGCTCACCTCCACAACTCCCCTTGCCTCTGACTTCCGTGTGGTGCTTGTGTCATGAGAACCAGCTTGTTTTATGGGCTCACTTTCCCCCTTCCCCTTTAAGTCCAATTTTATCATGCCAGCTTGGACACCTGAACAGGTGAATGGACTAACGTATCATGTGTGGATGGACGAATGCATAGAGAACAGGTGGATGGAAGAACAGATGTGTACACACGGATGGGTAGATGGATGGATGAACGGATGGGTGGGTGAGTAGGTGGGTAGATGGGCTGATAGCTGGATGCACAGATGAGTAAGTGGATGAGTAATTGGATAGATGAGCAGATGGATGGATACATATATGAATAGATGGGTGGACAGACGGGTAAGTGGATAGGAGGGTGGTTGGGTGAGTGAGTAGATAAGTGCACGGCTAAGTGGATGGGTGGCTGAGTACGAGTTTAGGTGAGAGGATAGGTGGATGGGTGAGTGGATGGACAGGTGGGTGAGTAAATAGGTGGATGGGTAGGTGAGTGAGGGGATGGGTGAGTGGATGGGTAGATAGGTGGATAGAGGAGTGGGTGGGTGAGTGGATGGGTAGGTGAGTGAGTAAAGAGGTGGATGGGTAGGTGGATAGGTAGGTGGGTGAATGGACAGAAGAGTGAGTGGATGGGTGGATGGGGAAGTGGATGGATGGATGGATGGATGGATGGATGGATGGATGGATGGATGGAGGTTAGAGGCATACAAAAGTAGGTGGAGAGATGACTGTATAGACAGATGGATGAATGGATAAATACATGCATCGATGGATCAATGGAAGGACACATGGATGAAGAGGTGACCAGTTGAATGGGTTGTTGTTGTTATGTGCCGAGTCGTTTGTGACTCATAGCGACCCTATGTACAACAACCCTAAACTCTGCTCTGTCCTGTGCCAATCGCACCGTCTCTGATACACCCATTCCGATTACCCCAGTCACTGAATCAATCCACCTCATAGAGGGCCTTCCCCTCCTGCTCCGTCCCTCCATCCTCCCAAGCATGATGTCCTTCTCCAAGGACCAGTCTCTCCTCACAACATGTCCAAAGTATGTCAGACGAGCCTCAGAATCCTTACCTCCAAGGAGCCACCCGGTTTAACCCTTTCCAGGATGAATCTGTTGGTTTTCCTAGTAGTCCACAGTACTCTCAATACTCTTCTCCAGCACCACAGCTCAAAGGCATCAATTCTCCTTCTATCCTCCTTGGTCATTGTTCAACTCTCTGATGCATAACAAGTGATTGTGAAGACCATGGCCTGTATCAGACGCACTTTAGTCTCCAGAAAGACACCACTGCTCTACGGTACTTTGGAGAGGTCCCTAACAGCAGACTTTCCCATGGCAATGCGCTTTTTAATTTCCTGGCTACTGGTGCCAAGAGTGTTGACTGTGGAGCCAAGCAAACTAAAGCTGTGAAGAATCTCAATGGGTAGATGGGAATATCACACACAATTAATGGCCAACTGATAGCACCAAGCAGGAAATGTGCTCTCATAAAGCAGAGTCCTGGGGCCCTGATATGCTAAGGTTAACCTTTCAGTCACTTCCAGGGCAGGAGAAGGAAGTCCTGGAGGAAGTTCCTGAAGGATAGAGACTCTGCGGCAATTGAAGGGCGGTAGGTGGGAGGCTCTTCTCGGTCTAACAGCCCAGCTGCAGTCAAGTCAGCTTCTCCTGACGACACCCACCCACCGAGTGTTAGAGCAGAACCGTGCTCCACAGGGTTTTCAGAAGATCGCCACTCCTTTCTTCCGGGGTCTCTGTGGGTGGACTGCCCACTCTTTGGGTCAGCAGTCAAGTGCATTGACCAGTTGCACACCCAGAGGCTGGTGCACCGTGCACAGCATCACAGCTATTTAAAACCAGGACGGCAGCACGCCACTATTTTCTCAACCAGCCAAGTGTCAGAGATAAATGAAGGGGTTAGAACGAGGGCATGCCTGGATAAAGAACCATCTTGCTCTGAAAACGCTTGGCCAGTCACAAAGATTCAGTCCACGAGCAGGTGCAGCTCAAGGTCCCTGAAGGTCTGGACGAGCTCCAGGGTTGGTGAGAGCTGGATCGGGCTCTGCAGTGCTCCGATGGACTTCCTCCCAGAAGGCACCCAGCAGCCATCACCTCGGAGCCAGGCTTCCCCCAGTGGCTCTGAGCATGTGCGGTCACTTGGGGAGCTTGTTAAGACACAGGTACTGGTTCAAATGGTCAGTCTGCCAGGGGCCTGGGACTCTGCACCTCTCACAAGCTCCCAGGGCCTGGGGTGCTTCAGGAGCCTTTAGTAGTAGGCATGGACTGTGCCAGGCAGAGACCACCGGCCACAGAGCAGCAAACATAAGGCAGCGTGGAAAGAGATGGGACAAAGGAGAGACACAGAGAAGTGTTCTGGTTTCCCAGAGATGGAATCAGAGGTGACTAAGGTGTTAGAAGACAGGCTGAAGGCAGTGCTAAGAGGCAGACACCCCACAGGCACTGGTCAAGTATCTGCAGGCAGAACTACACTCACAGACACCCCACCCTTTCCTATAACAAGTGTAAGAGGCCCTGTTGGCTCTGAAGTTAGGCACTCACTCAGCTGCTAGCCAGAAGGTAAGGGGTTCAAACCTACCCTCTAGCTACAGGAGAAAATATGGCAGCCTGCTCCTATAAAGATTTACTGCCTCAGAGACCATGGGGGACAGTTCTAGTCTGTCCTACAAGGCTACAATGAGTCAGAATTGACTTCCCCCATATGATAATTACTTTACATTATGTTTCATTCATATGCACTGTGTTCCATACAATCCTTCATTTACATTGTTTCATAAAACCAGATCATTCTACTTTACATTATTCTTTAATTGGTTTGCTTACAAAGTTTGTACACATCATGTTTTACACTATTCTCCATTCACATTGAGTTTCATACAATCATTCTAAGACATTATGTTTTATAAAATCAATTACCATTGGGCCTTGCCCGTCATTAGCCTGTCTTTTCGTCCAGATCCTTCTCCTTTGCTTCCCTCCCCCTCCAGAATTGACTCGTGCTGTTAGGCAGCTGTCAAATGGCTACAAATCATAGCAACCCTGTGAACAACAGATCTGAACCCTATCTTCTGCCATCCTCACCACCTCTGGCTCACTTGAACCTACTGCTGTAGTCACTGTTTCAATTCATCTGATTTGAGGGTCTTCATCTCTGTCACTGATGCTCCAAGCATGACATCCCTCACATCCAAGGACTGATCCCTCATAACAACGTGCCCAACGTCTATGAGCCAAAGTTCGTCATCTCTGCCTCTCAAGAGCACTCTGGCTGCACCTTCTCCAAGACATATCTGTTCTTCTGGGCATCCACAGGACACTCAGTACTCTTCTCCAGCACCACCACTCAAAGGCATCAATTCTTTTGTAATCTTTATTCACTGTCCAGCTCTCAGATGCACAGCAAGCGACTGAAAAAGTCACAGCCTGGTTCAGGCACACCTTACTCTTTAAACTGACATCATTGCTCTTCAATACCTTGGAGAGGTTCCCAAGTGCGGATTTTGCAACACAATACATCTTTTCATTTCTTGATAACCATTAACAACCTCAATCTTTTATCCAACTGCCATGATGTCACCTATCAGCCCTATCAGTTGCCTATCAGCACTGCCTATCAGTGACTGTTTGCTAGCTGTTGGGATGTAACTGGTACTGAAGGCTGTAGCCACGACTCCTAGTCTGTAGGTTTGTTTTGGATTTTAACAGGTGCATTCTAAGACAAGATGTCAAACCACTGTTGTCACTGTTGTTTGCATTCAAGTCGATTCCCATTCACAGCAACTTTGCAGGATAGAGAACTGCCCCCGAAGGGGTGTCCAGGCTGTGATCCCTATGGAGGGAGCTGTGCATCTAACTCTAAGCCCACCTCTCTCACACAGCTCAAACCCACCAGCAGCTCCACTGGAGAAACATGGGCAGTCTCCTCTCATGCGATTTACAGCCTCGGAAACCCACCAGGGTTAGCAATGAGTGAGTGAGCGAACGAGTGGGTCTTTACAAGAGCAGGCTGCCAGGTCTCTGCTCCAGCAGATCCGCCATGGGCTTAGATCTGAAAGGGACCAGTTAAGTTGGCACCTAAAGGCCATCTCACTTACTCCTCTCCTTCAACTGAGGGGACAGAAAGGACAGTCACAAAGCAAGTTACAGGCAGAAGGAGTGGGCTTGGCTTTGTACCTCACAGGCTCAACGTGCACCCCCCCAACAGAGCACCAGGAAGACAAGGAGGTCAGTGGGAGCCCAGGAAGGAAGGTAGCCACACTTGACAGCAGTCAGAAGGCAGGGACAGTCACCAGGATAGTGAGGCTCACAGTGGCTGGCCACCTTTCTGCCCCACCCCAGGAGAGGCCAGCTCCCGCCTATCTGTCCACCTGTCCGGGGCTTCTAACAAGCCTCTGTCTGGGCTCAGCTTTCATCATTAAGGTGCTGTCTCCAGACAAGAGCTGGAACTTGTCCCATGTCTCCCATGGGACAAGAAGACAAGGGCCACGGATCTGTCCCCACGTGGCCAGGAGGAAGGACTAAGGATGAAGTCCTCCGCATACTTTCAAAAAAAAAAAAAGAAGAAGAAGAAGCCTCAGTGGTGCAACAATGAGGTGCTCAGCTGCTAATGGAATGGTTGCGAGTTCAAACCCAGGAGTGATCCCGGACCCAGGAGCCAGTCCCGGACCTGCCCCTATAAGGACTGTAGCTGGGGGCCAGTGAGCCAGGCTTGACTCACAGCTCAGGTGACAGAGGATAGCTGCCCCCTGGGGTTTCCTAGGCTGCAGCCTTTCCAGGAAGGAGAGCTGGTTCCATGCTCACTGCCAAACACAAGGTCAGCAGTTTAAATCCACAAGTTGTTCTACAGCAAAGAAACGGGCATGCTGGGAAACAAGGAAGAGGGGGGCCACAACTCAGAAGCAACTAGATGGCACTGAGTAATGTTTACAGGAAGGAGTCCTGCAGCGCACTGGTTATATCCGCAGCTGCTAACTGGGAGGTGGGTAGTTCATATCTCCCAGTGCTCCCTCAGGAGAAAGATGTGCCAGTCTGTCTCCACAAAGAAGCACTGGGGTGGCTCTACTCTGTCACACGGGGCCACTACGAGTCAGAATTGACTCACCAAGCACTCGAAATCTCTCCAGGAACAGTCAGGGTTTTCTCCCGTGGAGCCAAGGGTGAGTTCCAATAGTGAACCTCTGTGAACCCCAGAGAGCTTACCTACCGCACCACCTGGCGCCACCCTTAAAACTTAAACCCCAAACCAAATTTCTTAACACCAAATCCCAAAGTACAACAAACATTCCCCTCAAAATAATCAATAGTAAACTAGCACATTGTTGTTGCTGTTGTTAGATGCTGTCAAGTCGCCTACGACTCACAGTGACCCTGTGGGCAACAGATCTGAACCCCATCCCGTCCTGTGCCATCCCCACAATCTCCAACACCCTCGAGCCCATTGCTGCAGTCACCGGGTCAATCCACCTGGGTGAGGGTCTTTCTCTCTTCTCTGTCCCTCCACCTTCCCAAGCATCATGTCCCACAACAAGGAATAGCCTCTTCTAGCAACAGGCCCAAAGTAAGTGAGACAAAGCTTTGTCATGTTTGCCTCCAAGGAGCACCCTGGTGGCACCTTCTCCAACACATATCTGCTTGTTCTTTTGGCCGTCCATGGGATAGCTGGCACTCTTCTTCAAACAGCACATTAAGTAAGACACAATTTTAACACACTATAAAACACCCCAAAAACACAATACAAACACCTACAAAAAGAAAAACCAAACGGTAAATTTTGCTAATGAAAAAATTCTGGTTTTCAAAATGATACAAAAATGTATAAGAAAGCTTGTCAGAGGGGGGTGGAAGGAAAAACGGTGACTGTGATTTGTAAAGACTGGTTTCTAAATACAAACAGACCACAACAGATAAATAAGCAAGTACACATAAAGAAAATCTGCAGTGTAAGTACAAACAGAAGAGGAACATGAAGGACATTCAACTCAAAAGTCATCCAAAAATGCCAGCGAAAAGAATGCACTACAAATTTATTTAACACAGATTTTTTTAAAAAAGAAAAAAGAATAGTCAATGTTTCTAAGGATGACGTCAAATAGGTACATCATAAACTGCTAGAGTCGACTTCAGTATTTCAACATTCAAAAAAGTCGACTCACTCAAAACCTCTTATGAAGCACCTACTATGTGGCACGGTAGCTGGAGCGAAGGGCGCCGCAGGGTAGGACAGGGTTCAGGTCAGCTGCTCACAGAATCACGCTGAGTCTCAGGCAGCTGAAGGCACCTCACAGCATCACGTGCTCAACGAGGAACCAAACATGCAGAGATGCTGTAGGCTAGGCTGACATTTCTACTGCATCTGAATCTCTTTCTAGAAAACAACAAAAACCCCAGCCCACTGCAGTTAAGCATAACAACACTCTAGGTCTCGTACAACCCTGCAGAACCTCCCCACAGGCACATTTTTACTGAAGCAGTCAGCCTCTTCTGTCTTCTGCGGAGAAGTGGGAGGGGTTCAAACCACGGACCTGCCCGGTGCCAGCTGAATTCTTAAAAGTGCTGCACCACCATGAAAAATACAACAAAATACAGACGCAACTTTACAAACAAAGAAATTCACCAGATGGTTATTTATAACTGGCAAAAATGCTAGGGGAAAAAAACCACAAAGGAAAATAAGTAAGCTCTTAGTTTGGAGAACTGTTTTCAAATAGTATTAGTGAACGGGAAATTCCTAAGTAAAATATTAAATGGAAAAATCGTTATATACAATGGTGCTTAAACTTCAATTCCCATTTTTCAAAAAAAAATATTAATGCTAACTAGCAATGGGAATCCCAGAATGCTTACTTGTGCTCGTGAGAAATCTATATACACAGACCAAGAAGCTGTCGTCCAAAAACAAGGGCTCACAGTATGTTGTAAATAAGAAAAGATGTACAGCAGGGTTGCATCCTTCTCCAGACCTCCTCAATCTATATGATGATGTTGTTGTTGTTGTTGTTGTTGTTATGTGCCATCAAGTCGCCTGCAACTCATAGCAACCCTGTCCCTTGACAATCTTATTGTCTCCAACACGCCCATCCCCATTAACCCAGTGACTGAGTCATTCCATCTCATCGAGGGTCTTCCTCTCCTGCACTGTCCTTCCACCCTCCCAAGCATGACGTCTCTCTCCAAGAACTGATCTGGCTTGCAACATGTCCAAAGTATGTCAGATGGAGTTTCAGAATCCTTGCCTCCAAGGACCAGCCTGCCTTCACCCTCTCCAGGATGAACTAGTTTGTTCTCCTAGCAGTCCATGGTATATTCAATACTCTTCTCCAGCACCACAGCTCAAAGGCATCAACTCTCAATCTGTATGCTGAATAAATTATTCAAGCAGCTAAATTATATGAAGAAGAGGGGGAGCTCTGGTGGCCTAGTGGCAAGAAGCTGCACTGCAATCCCAGAGGAACACGGTTCGAATCCACCAGATGCTCTGCCAGAGAAGGAGGCGCAATATCCTCCTGTACCAGTCAGATCTGATTTGACGGTACACACACACAAAATAATAAAAAAAAATTTTAAAAAAAATTAGAAAAAGAAAAAAAAATTATATGAAGAAGAATGTGGCATCAGCATTGGGGGAAGACTCACCAACAACCTGCATTATGCAGATGCCATAACCTTACACACACAAAGTGCTGTGGATGATCAAAGACTATAGCCTTCAATAAAAATTACAGCTCAATAGCAAGAAAACAAAACTCTCCACCACTGGACCAAAAAGCAACATCGTGATAGATGGAGAAAAGATTGGTGGTGTCAAGGATTTTTCATTTTACTTGACTCCACAATCAACACCCAGGAAGCAGCAGTCAAGAAATCAAAAGACATTTTGCACCGGGAAAATCTGTTGTCAAGGACCTCTCAAAGTGGTAAAGTGCAAGGATATCAGTTTAAAGACTAAGGTGCACCTGGTCCAAGCCATGGCCTTTTCAATTGCTTCATATGCATGTGAAAGTCAGAAAATGTAAAAGAAATACCGAAGAAGAATGCACATCTTTGAACTGTGGTGTTGGAGAAGACACTTAATATCCCATCTACTGACACAAGAGTAAACAAACGTGTCTTGGAGGAATTGCAACCAGAGTGCTCCTTAGAGTCACGGATGGTGAAACTTCATCTCACAGACTCCGGGTATGCTGTCAGGAGGGGCAAGACCTCTGAACAAAGACATCATGCTGCCAAAGAGTCAGCAAGAGAGAGGAAGACCGTCCGTGAGCTGGACTGACAGAGCCAGCGACAAGGGGCTCAAGATAGGTGGCACAGGACAGAGCAGGGTTCAGATCTGTCGTGTATAGGGTTGTTCTGAGTCACAGTCAGCTCCATACAACCTAATGGCAACAACAGCAATACTAACAAATAAACCAAAAACAAAAGTATCAAACTACTGACAGTCACAGCCTTGGATCACCAGGGCTGCTTTTCCCCCGCATCATTCAGCAGCTTCCAGAAAGCTGTCACTTTCACAGCAACTATTATTTTAAGGAAATGTGTCCCTGGATAAGGGTCAAAAGGGGGCATATGTCTTCCTTTCATATTGTGGACATCGGATCTCCTTCAAAAGCTTGTGTGAAACTTTACAAGCGGTTTTCCCACAACAGGAAACAATCAAGACCAAACCTATAAATGTAAAATTTTTTTAAAAAGGGAAAAGGGCAGAAGGGAACACACATACAAAATGTTGAATGAGACAGATAGAGAAAGACAAGAAATCAATACAAACGTAAAAAAATCCAGAAAGCTTGAATTAAAAGGATAAATTTGAAGGTGGACTTATATAAGCAAAATAACCAAGAACACAGAAGCTTCTGACAACAGAGGAGGCTGTGGAAGAAACTGCTGCCTAACATTCAGTACCTAAAAGAGAAAAAAACCCCAAACCCCGTCTCGGCCGCCCTGGGGAGGGGGCAGAGCAGAAATGCCCACAGGACTTCCTGGGCATCATTAAAGGGGAAACAGCCTCATCAGTCTCCCACGGAGCAGCTGGAGGGTTTGAACCCCTGACCTCTTGCTTAACAGCTCAATGCTTAAGCTCTGCACCTCCAGAACTCCTAAAAGCAAAAATGTGCCTTTTTCTAACCCCACCTTTCAGTTCGCATCACCCTGGCAAGCTCCAGGCCCCTCACTGCTGTGGCAACAATCCCTGGAGAGCAACACGAGTCCCAGTGGCCCAAGAGCAGACACCACCTTGCAGGGTGGGGGCCATTTATCACCCAGGTGTTCACCTTGTGGCCTGACCACAGTAGGAAGCTCTGCCCATTAATTCAGCTTCTCAGTTTGCAGAAATGGACCACCGTGAGTGGCGTTGCCTTGAAGACATCTGTCAGCAGGTCACACCTCCCAGGCCTGGGCTGGTCTGCATTTGCCCACCTCCTCCACTTAGCTTCCAATTAGATGCTTGTGGACAGTGGTCACTTCAGAAAAGATAGGGCTACTTCCTTAGCAACCTATTGGGTTACCCAGCCCAAATCAGCTGTCCAAAGCACAGGCCAGCCCAGAGCACAGCGTGGCGATCAGCGGAGGGGCCCTGATGCGGTCCCGCAGAAGTATGGCCAGACCCAGCCAGAGTCTCAGATTCAGTTCCAGATCATCACAGTGAATACCAAAACGAGCCTAATACAGCAACAAAAAGCTAGCTGTGTGTGTATTTTGGTTTCTTAGTGCATTGCAGGGAGCTCTCATGGCTTAGTGGTAAGGACCTGCACTAACAATCCAAAAGTATGCAGTTCAAATCCCCAAGCTGCTCCATGGGAGAAGAAAGATGGGGAACCTCCTCCCATGCAATTTATAGCCTGTGAAAACCTGCTGGAACCTCAGCTGTGAGTCAGTTCCAGCTCAACAGTGCACAACAGCAGTGCATTCCAGGGAGCTCTGGTAGCCTAGTGGGTGAGGAGTTGTGCTCCTAACCCATGGTAAGTGGTTCAAATCCATCAGCTGTTCAAAGGGAGAGAAATAGGCCATCTTCTCCTGCGCAAATTACAGCCTTTGAAGAACCTGCTTGAGGATCACCTGTGCACCAGTTCTGACTCAATAGCAATGAATCTGAGCTCATTATAAATGTTGACATTATACTGTAGTGTATTAATGTGACAGGGCAGGGGATGGGGAGAGGGCAGGGAGAGAGATGGCATCCAAGGTGCTGAATGAGACAGAAATAGGCAAGAAGTCAGTATAACATAGAAATATCCAGAAAGATTGAACCATGGAGATAAATTACAATGTTGTTCCTTTGTATGGTCAAGCTGGAATCGACCCACAGCTCACCCTCCAGTGAGTTTTCAAAGGCAGTAAATCACACTGGAGGAGACTGCCCATCATTCTCCCATGGAACAGCTAGTGGATTCGAACCACAGAACTTTGGGATCCCAACACAGTTTCTTACCACTAAGCCACCAGAGCTCCCTTGAACTCAGAATGTTGTGGTTGTTGTTTGTTATTATTGTTGTGGTGTTGTTGTTGTTGTTGTTAGATGCTGTCAAGTAGTGACCTTATGAACAACAAATCAGAACGCTGACTTAATCCTGTGTCATCTTCAACCTTTCTGACACTCTTGAGCCCAGAGCTGTAGTCACCGTGTCAATCCACTTTGACGGGGGTCTTCCTTTCATCAACCACCTTTCCAAGAATGAGAATCCTCTCCAAGGAATGGCCTCTCCTAGCAGTATGCCCAGAAGATGGGAGTCAAAGCCTCACCAGCCTTGCCTCCAAGCTCACTGTGGCTGCACTTTTTCCAAGACAAACCTGTTTAATGAGGAAACAGTCTGAAATCCTGTGAGGATGATCAAAGCAAGACACAGGGACACCAAGTAAGCACGAGTTGCTGGGGAAATGGATGGACCTGCTGGACACAATGTTGCCACAGACCTTCACTTTAAAAGAGAAACAAGAAAAACCCACAAAACCTCACTATCTCTGAAAAGCAATACAGCAGGGTGCTCTAATCTAGTCAATCTTGTATCTCCAACTGGTGGTGGTGCTGTGTACTGTCCAATCAGAACCAACTCATAGCTGACCCTCCAGTGGGTTTTCAGAGACAGCAAAACCCATGGGAGGAGAGTGTCCATAGTTTTCCCACCCAGTTAGTCTGTCCTGCTGTGGAACCTTGTGTGATGTGGAAGCGATGCTTCCAGGGCTGCAGATACCAGAGGGCCAGTCATTGGTGGGCGGGCTTCGGTGGGAATCCCTGACTAAGGCACATGGGGAAGGAAGGCTCCAGGGAACCAGTGACTAAAGGAAGACCCCTGTGACAGCACATCTTGGTCAGATGCAGCACAGGAGACCCCTGTGACAGCACAGCTGGTCAAATGCGGCATGGGACGTCAAGGCTCCGGCCAAATGGTGCTCAAAACACAATGGCTGAACCAACGGCCTCCAGCAGATGAGGACTGTGAGGATGGCTCTGTGAGAGTCAACACCAGGGCAACTCCCAACAACAAGAAAAAGAAAAGGCTGAATATTTGCACTGAGGGGACAGGGCAGGGGAAAGGCCGTATAAACAGGAGGACGTCAGGAAGAATGGAAACAGGAAGGGAACACAGCTCCGCCACTCCTTTTCAATTTCTCTACATAATCTGTCTTTTTCACAACATCTGCAGGTAGCCACACTCATAAGAAGCAACAGAGAAGACATTAAGTGCAGTTGGGAGCCAAACCAACTTCTGTTGTTGTTATTGCTGGGTGCCACTGAGTCGAGTACGACTCACAGCATCTGAACATCTGAACTCTGTCCTGTCCCGTGCCATCCTCACCGTCTGACACACCTGGGTCCATTACTGTGTCAATTCCATCTCGTGAAGGATCTCCACCTCCTTTGCCAACGCTCCACTTTTCCAGGCATATCTTTCTCCAAGGACTGGATGTCCAAACAAATCTAGAGGCAAGTATATTCTTAGAGCCTTAGTTTCCTCATCTGTAAAATGGGATCGAGTGTACAGAACACAGCACCAGGCACATAACTAAGTAAACTGACATAATTAACTGATGGTATCATTCCAGATTGGCCCCCTGGTCTCCACGGTCTGGCAGTGCTGAGGCCAAGGGGACCCATCATAGTGTCCATCTCTCAGACAGCCCACGCCCCTCTCCACTGGATATCCATGGCTGGAGTTCACACAGAAATGGATGGAGGACTCAAGTCCTGGAAGAAACCAAGCTGTTTGTGCCCCCTTCTCAACTGCCTGAGAGTCCCATTCTGTGCAGCTCAGCTCTGGCCCAGCAGGGTGCCAGCTAGGGTAAGCTCTGTGGCAATGTCTGCAGGTCAAAAGTGGTAGGGAGCAAGGTCAAGGGGTGACTTTGCACGCCCCCAAGCTGTGACCTTGACTCAATCCCTCCGGCCTCTGTTTCCCACTCATAGCAGTGGGTGCACTGTGGAATAACTGAAGTCTCCTAAATGTGGCACTGGTGACAGCTGGGGCAGTTGATCCCCAGGGGCAACTCCTAACGTGCTCCGCTCCCTCTGAGGCCCCCGCCCCTGACAAGGGAGAGCCCACCAAGGAGCTTGCCTGCCTTTCTGGGTTTTGTTCTGGGCGGGGTCGCTCCCCACTCACTGTGACCCACCTATCTTCCCTGCTTGGTCCCTACCAGCGGTCAAGTGTGTGCTGGAGAGGCCACTGGCCTGCTGGGCGTCAGCCAGAGAGGTTTCCAGACCAACGGTCACCCTGGCCACGCAGGGGACCCCAGAGAAGCTGCCGAGTCCACACCAACACCCACCCTGCCGCTCTTAGGAACAGTGCCCCGGGTGCCGGCGCAGACAGGCGCTAAGTTGCATCTCCGAGCAGAGCAGCCCTCCCTTCCCGCCGGCATCGGATACCGGACTCTCCCGCTCCATTGTGCTAAGCCCGTGCGCAGAGCGGCCGGATCGCAGCTCCCGGCTCCCTGCAAAGACCCGGAGCCAGGGCGCGTTCCCGGAGGCTTCCACGCCGTCTTTGTGTCCCGGTGCACGGGGCGGGGGCCCAGC
>NW_006399805.1:9226415-9227452 GCF_000299155.1 Elephantulus edwardii
GGGCCTGCGCCACGCGGACACCGGCCGGCACCGGGGAGGACGGCTGGGACCGCGTGCGGGCTCCGAGTCCCCCGGGAAAGGAGGCGAGTGACGAAGGGAGACCCTGGCGTGCGCAGGACCCGGCGAGTGCGGCGTGCGCTCGGAGCGGGGTGAGGGGCGTGCGGGGGAGATGGGCAGTGTGGACGGCGTGGCCTGCCCTGAGCCGGGTAGGACTAAGCCCTGAGTGGGGGCTCTGTCTCATTGTCCAGAAAACGGTGGTGGACGTGGTCAATCACCCACATAGAGCCCCGGGGCCCGGCCATCCAGTGGCCTAGAAGGTGACTTGGGGACTCAGAGGGGAATCCCTGTGGCCGGCCCTCCTGGGATACCTGTTAGATTCAAGGAAGACCCTGGTTACTTAAGGATAAAGATGGCTCTGGGCCCCACCAACAGTCAGCAGCTCACCTTCCCCCATAAGCCGAGGGCTTTACCGGCCTGGTGGGCAGCTCTCAGGAGGTGGACAACATGCACCTGGAAATTCTCTTGTTCATAGGTATCTGCCCCTAGATTCGGGCAGAACACAAACCCACGGCCTCCCAGTCCTTCCTCCTCAAGGTGGTGGTTGTCAGATGCCATCAAAGTGGCTCCAGCTCATAGTGACCCTGTGAACAAGCCTGAACCTTGCCGTTTCTAAGCCATCCTCACAATCTCCGCTATGACTGAGCCCACTCTTACAGGCACTGTGTCTCCATCTTACTGAGATGCATCTCCTTTCTCTCACCCTCCACCTGCCCCAGCATGACTGATGTCCCCACCTGACAACATGTCCAAAGAAGGTGACGTGAGGTTCCACCATCCTGGTCTCTAAGCAGCACCTTAGTTGCACTTACTCTAAGACTGACTTGTTTGTTCTTTTCAAACCCCATGGAATATTCAGTACTCTTCTCGAGCACCACAACTCAAAGGCATTGATTCTTCTTCAGGCATCCTGACTTATTATCCAGCTTTTCACATGCTTAGGAAACCATTAAAAATATTGTGGCTTGGGTAAGGTTTAT
>NW_006399805.1:9227552-9246390 GCF_000299155.1 Elephantulus edwardii
GCAATCCTAGAGGCACATGGTTCGAATCCACCAGATGCTCTGCTGGAGAAGGAGGGGCAATCTCCTCCTGTACCAGTCAGATCTGATTTGATGGTACACATACACAAAATTTAAAAAAGAACAAAACAACAAACAAACCTGTGGCTTGGATCAGGTGCTCCTTGGTCATTAAGTCGACATCCTTGCTCTTTAGAACTTTGTTTTTCTTTTTTTTTTTGCTCTTTAGAACTTTGAAAAAGTCTTTGGGGAGCTCAGGTGGACTAGTGGCAAGAAGCTGCACTGTAATCCCAGAGATATGTGGTTTGAATCCACCAGATGCTCTGCCGGAAAAGGAGGGGCAATCTCCTCCTGTACCTGTCGGATCTGATTTGACGGTACAGACACACACAAAATAATAAAATAAATTTTAAAAAAAAAGAAAAAGTCTTCAACAGCAGATTTTCCTAGAGCAATATGTCTTTTGACTGGTGGTACCAAGGGTGTCAATTGTGAGTTCAAGTAAAATGAAATCATGGACAATTTCAGTCTTTGCTCTTCTATAATGATGCCTCTTGGGCCAGGGGTGAGGGTTTTTTCTGTCTTGATGTTGAGATGTAATCCATACTGATGGTTGTGTAGTCTTTGATCTTATGCAACAAATGCTTCAAGTCCTCTTCACTTTCTGCATGCAAGGTTGTAGCATCTGCATAAAGCAGGTTGTTGAATCTTCCTCCAATCTTGATGTCACGTCCTTCTTCATATAGCCCAGCTTCTCGAATGATTCACATACAGATTGAATAGGGGAAGAGAAAGGATACAACCCTGGTGTACACCTTTCTTCATTTTAAACCATGCCATCAGTATCCCTTTGTTCTATTCAGGCAGCTGCTTCTTAATATAGGTGTAGGTCTCTCATGAGCACAATTACATATTCCGGGATTCCCATTCTTTTCAATGTTAGTCTTAACTTGTTGTGATTTAGAGTCAAATGTCCTTGCATAATCAGTAAGATACAAGTAAACATCTTTCTGGTATTCCCTGCTTTCAGCCAAGATCCATGTGACATCAGTTGTGATATCCCTCAAGCAATAGCCTCTATGGAATCTAGCTTGAATTTCTGGAAGTTCCAATCATTTTTAAATTATTTTCAGAAAGATTTTAATTGCATGCAATATTGTTTGATCATTTTTACATTCTGTCAGATAACTTTTTTTGGAATGGGAACAAATATGGATCTCTTCCAATCAATTAGGCAGGGAGCTATCTTCCAGATTTTTTTATTTAGGCAATTGAACTCATCCAGGGTTGAGTCCGTTTGTTGAAACATGTCAGCTGGTATCCCATCAACTCCTGGGACCTTATTTTTGGTGAGTGCCTTCAATACACCTTGAACTTCTTCATTACCTTTGGTTCTTGATCACAGGCTACTTCCTATGAGATGATTCTGTGTTGTCTAGTTCTTTTAGTGGCTCTGGGTGTTCCTTCCATCTTCTTTTAGTGTTTTCCGGCATCATTCAAGATTTTGCCTACAGAATCCTGCAGTATTGCAAATTGGGATTTGAATTTGCTCTTCAGTGCTTCCACCTTGAGGGATGCCGAACATGTTCTTCCTGTTGGTTTTCTAACTCCGGGTCTTTGCACATTTCATTGTAATATTTGGACCTGAATCCTTGTAAAAGCAAATGCATTGCCACTCAGCTGATGCTCACTCATCGCAGCCCTGTCGGACATAGTAGAACCACCCTACAGAGTCCCAAGGCTGCCCTCTTTATGGAGGAAGACTGCCTCTTCGTTCTTCCGAGGAGCAGATGCTAGGTTTGAACTACCAACCTTCAAGTACTTAACCACCACCATCCCACAGCAATGATTCTAAGTTCATTTCCCCCCAAAGTCACCAAAGCAAATAATTAAGTGGAGTGAGGCGTGTCTTCAGAATCTATGCTGAAATGCCAAGAAATCCTAATTAAAAAGAAAAGAAAATTAAACTCAACCCCTCCCTCCCCAGACCAGGCATGGGAGGAAGTTCATTCAATGAAGATGGAGTGTACCCTACTGATGACGGGGGCACAAAGCACTTGGAGAAGAAAGTGTCGGGGAGCAGTTTGTGATCTGGGGGTAAGTGAAGATTTTTTTCAGACAAAAAGCAACCCCGTGACTCAGGATTTGGCCACCAAGCTTTTAGTGTGACGGTCCTGAGGGCTTCTCGGCCTTGGATCAAACCAAAGCCCAAAGCCGCAGCCCTTGTGCGGTTCTGCTCACAGCATCTGTCCTTCAGGTTCCCAGGCTGCACATTTTTGTGGAGGAAACGGCTCATCTTTCTCCTGAGCAGCTAATAGATTTGAACCGCCAACGTTTCACTAAGCAGTGCAACATGGAACGCAGTGCACCACCAGGCCTCCTGCCCTGGATCCGGGACCTTTTATTCACACCTTTTATTTCTCATCCTCTGCGCTTGCTGTGTAAACACCTTACCTGACCACAAACCGCTGACTTGGAGAGATTCTTGAATTATTCCGTCACATTATTTTCTTTTTAATGGATTTATGTTCTGCCTCCCAGCCAAATCAATATGATATCCCAGAGTGGGGTCACCCTGCTGGGCTTCCCCTTGGCACCATGTGCCCTGTTGAGAAAGAGCACCTGCTGCCCAGTGGAAAGGTCTCCCCGGCACCTCCAGGAGCCCTCCTTCCACTGGGACATGAGGGTCAGGGTCCAGCCTCCCTCCCCCTACCCAAGATACAGGTGGTTCATGCTGCATTGGCCCAGCCATTAGGAAGAGTTTGAATTCAGTCAGGAACAAATGTCACAAGTTGGGGCAACAGCCACCAACTCTCTAAGGAGAGTGAGGGGCCCCAGGGAACCCCACTTCCAAAAGCTCAGAACTATGGTCCATGAGGAATTAGACACATGCCTCTGGGGACCTGAGAAGGCCAGTGTGAATATGCCTTGGGTTCAGGAGGGACTGTGTGTGTGTGTGTGTGTGTGTGTGTGTGTGTGTGTACCTACACACATTCGTGTCTGAAAAGACAAGATCTTAGGGTGTTATACCAAATGATGCAACCAGAAAATGTCGCAAACATGTGTGCACCCCTACAAACTACACCAAACCTGCCTCTGAAAACCCACTGGAGGGTCCGCCATGGGTTGGTTCCGACTCTATACAACAACAACAATGATGTCAGTTTGAGGACTAAAGTGTGTCTGATTCAGGCCATAGTCTTTCCGATTACTAGTTATGTATCAGAGAGCTGGACAATGAATTAGGATGGCAGATGAAGAATTGACACCTTTGAGTTGTGGTGTTGGAGAAGAGCACTGAACATCCCATGGACGACCAAGAGAACAAACAGATAATGTCTTGGAGAGGGTGCAGCAAGAGTGCACTTCAGGGGAGCTCTGGTGGCCTAGTGGCAAGAAGCTGCACTGAAATCCCAGAGGCGCACGGTTCAAATCCACCAGATGCTCTGCTGAGGAAGGAGGGACAATCTCCTCCTGTACCAGTCAGATCTGATTTGACAGTACACACACACATAAATAATAAAATAAAAGTAATTTTTTTTTAAAAAAAAGAGTGCACTTCAGAGACAAGGATGATGAGGACGGCCAAGAGAACAAACAGATAATGTCCTGGAGAGGGTGCAACCAGAGTGCTCTTTGGAGGCAAGGATGTTGAGGCTTCACCTCACGTACTTTGGGTGTGTTGTTGTTAGGAGGTGCTGTTCCTTGGAGAGGGACATGATGCTGGGAAGGGTGGAGGGTTAGCAAAAGAGAGGAAGACCCTTGACCAGGTGGATTGACATGGTGACTGCTGTAATGAACTCTTGTGTGTCAGGAAGTGTGAGGATGGCACGGGACAGGACAGGGTTCAGATCTTTAGTTCATAGGGTCGCTATGAGTCGTACTCAACTTGACGGCACCTAATTACAACAACAGGGAAGCGGACTGCCCTGTCTCTCCACCAGAAATCAGCTGGTGAGTTAAAACAGGCACTTTGACTAGCAGCTGAGCGCTCCACCACTGCGCCACCAGAGCTGTTATTATTGTTGTTGTTGTTGTTGTTGTTGTTAGGTGCTTTCCAGTCAACTACAACTCACAACGACCCTATGAACAATAGATCTGAGCCTTTCCTGTCCTACGCCATCGTCTCTGACCACTCGAGCCCATTGATGCAGTCACTGTGTCAGTCCACCTCATTGAACGTCTTCTCTTTCGCTGACCCTCCACCTTTCCAAGTTTCTCCTAGCAACATGCCCAAAATACATGAGGTGAAGTTTGCCATCCTTGAATCTAAGGAGCATTCTGGCTGCATGTTCTCTTAGACCTACCTATTTGTTCTCTTGGCATGTTCAGTACTCTTCTCCAACACCACATCTCAAAGGCATCAATTCTTCTTCTGTCACCTTTATTCATTGTCCAGCTCTCAGATTCGCAACAAGTGAGTGGAAAGACTGTGGCCTGAATCAGGCACACCTTAGTCTTCAAACTGGCATCATTGCTCCTCAGGAATCTGAAGAGAATACTTTCCCAGTGCAGCACGCCTCCTACTGCAGACCTGATATTGCCAGGGGCAGGAGAGATGTGAGAGAGAATGGAATGGAGGCACTTTTCTTGCCCACCTTTGTTTTGTAGACCAGAAGAAACAAGTCAGAGAGGTTGACTTGATTCCCTGCAGCTCAGCCCCACCCAGAACTCTCAGTATATCATATATTGTGTTGCTAACCAAAAGGTCAGCAGTTTGAACCCAGCAGACACTCCTGAGGAGAAAGATGGGGCCATCTCCTCTTGAAAAGGTTTACAGTCCCAGAATCCTGGCAGGGGGGTCACCATGAGCAGAGCCTGACTGGATGGCAGTGGGTTTGGTCTTCAGGCTTCATATTCAGTTAGACCCACAACCGCTAGGAAAGGGTCCCAGGCCTCAAAGGAAAGACAGCGGCTAGGGGCCCAAGGGTGGGGCAGGTGTGTTCCCTTGTCTTGGGTAAATGCTTAAATATATGGTTCACTTTAAGGAGCCTTTGTGGTACAGGGATGAAAGTACAAAAAGTCCTGGTTTCAAACACACCAGTCTCTCCAAGGAGAACGAGGGGGAATTCTGTTGCCATAAAGATTCACCTGCTCACTCTCATCTAGTCAGTTCCAAATCAAATTGCTTCTCCAGTGGATTTCCAACACTGTATATATGAACAGAGGGGAATGCCCATCTTTCTCCACTGGAGCAGCTAATGGATTCAACCCTTCGGAGCACACCACACCACAGACTGTTCCACCATCCTCTAGGGTCACTGTGAGTTGAAGTGGGCTCAGTGAGATGATTGTAGGGTTTATGGATGATGATCTTTATAAACCAATTGCCCAAACAATGGGTTTTCCAGAGTGGCTGGACCACCTTAGAGTTCCAACGGAAACAGGGATCCATCCCTGGATCTAGGCAGAAACAGGTCCTGGTTTTAGAGGGCCCCGTTCTAGCCTTTGTCACACTGCACCTCTCCTGCTAGGGCAAGGAGAACCCACCAAGAGTCCTTTCCCTCCAGACTCAGGTACCCAAAGCCAAGCCCACTGCTGTAGACTTGATTATAATTAATATCATGATCTTCTTTATTTTAGTCTTCGTAAAGTAGATCACCAGGGCCTTTCTTCTATAAAAACCTTGAAAGGTGCCACTGGGCAGGTTGGAACTGCCAGTCTTTAGGTTAGGAATTGTGTACAGCCAGGGACTTAATTGTGCCCCAAACTGCGTATCATGGCTGGGCCATGATTCTCAAAGTTTTGGCAGTTAAATAATGACAAATTATACCATTTTTCAGTTGTTGTTGTTGTTGTGTGCTGTCAGGTCACAACCAACCCGTTGCTGACCTTCCAGTGGATTTTCAGAGGCAGTAAACTGCATGGGAGGACACTGCCCATCCTTCTTCTGCAGGGCAGCTGTTGGATTCGAACTGCATGATTTTAGGATTGCAGTGCAGTAACCATCAGGCCACCCGTACTGTGTAATTAGATTAAAACATGATCATTCCTTATTGTGTGACAAGCCAGTCAGCTATAAGGGGACTGGGTGGGAGATGAATACTCTCCCCCAAGTTACAGCCTGATCTAATGTAAGAGGGGTTACCCTGCAGTGTGGCCTGTACCACCTTTCCCTTATAAGAGAGGAAGGAGAAAGAAGCAGAGAGAAAGAAAGAGAACCACACCACCAGGAAGAAGAGATGGGAGTGGAGCATAACCTTTGGACCTGGATCCCTTTGCTAAGAAACTCCTAGACCTAGGAAAAGATTGGTGCCAAGATACATGCCAGCCAGGCCCACAAATATCAAAAGGGGATGCAGACAGAGAGCACTTTACCTTAGAGCCAGCACCCCAAATCCAGACTTCCTGCCTCCCAGAGTGTGAGAGAATATGTTTCTGTTTGTCAAAGCCATCAGCTTGTGGTGTTTTTGTTACAGCAACACTGGGTAAACTGAGATACGCTCACTTGTGGTATTTCTGTTACCATAGCACAAGGTAACTGAGACACACCCACTTGTGGGATTTCTGTGATAGAACACAAGGTAACTAAGACACGTGCAGTACATTTGCACCATCCAGGCACCTCTCAGGTACCCAGAACTTCTGCCCTGAGGGCCCAAGCTCACCAGCATGGCCTCTGTCCTACTGCGTGGCTGCCACACCTGGTGTATGCTCCTGACCCAGAGGTAGCCAAGAGGTGGTGGCTTTCAGGGGAGCCAGGTAATGTGGACACCAGACAGGTGTCTCCAGATGTGCACCTGAAACAGAGAGAAGAGCCAGAGACACCTGGCCCAGACACACACAGGCAACATTCCAGATCTGCACTTGAATCTGGTGTATTTGTCACAGGAGGGCGTAAGCGTACTCTATCCATGCCTGTTTGCTTGTCACATAGCTTCATACCAGCTTTCTACAATACGTGGTATGTGGGCCCACTCTGCCCACTCCTGCCCGGTCCTCACAGCCTCTGCCATGCTGAAACCCACTGTGCAGTCATTGTGTCAGTCTCTCCCATTGAAAAGAGGGTCTTCAATCCATCCCGTTGAGAAGAGGGTCTTCCTCTTTTTTGATGAGCCTCCACCTTTCCAAGCACGCTGGCCTTCTTCAGGGACTGGCCCTTCTTGACAACATGCCCAACGTGTATGAGAGAAAGTCTTACCATCCTTGACCCTAAGGAGCAGCCTGACTGCCCCTCTTCTAAGACAGGTTGGTTTGTTCCTTTGGCAATCCGTGGGGCATTCGATACTCTTCACCAACATCCCAGTTCAAAGGCATCAGTTTTTCCTTGGTCTTCAGAAGACACCAAAGAACACAGCAGGGAGGACAGATGCTCCATGAGGCTCTCCTAGGAAGGAATTAACACAGCCATGACCTTGAGTGGATGTCCAGTTGCCAGATTTTGGAGAAAATAAAGTTCTGTTCATGATAACCACTCCCTTGTGCTCTCTGTGTTATAGCAGCACCGAGACAAGTCTTAGGAATACAGTCAGACCCACAATTCTATATGTACCCTGACTCCCTGTCCTTGTCATTTAGATCCCCAGAACAGGGACTCCTGACCCCTTGGATGCAGGCTCCATGGCTCTAAAAAATGCTCCAGGGTCACCAGTAGGACTGTGCTTTCTTCCGTGCCCGTGTGAGCCCCTGCATCACGTCGGCTAGTCCCCACAGGTCAGATCCTCACGTCCTCTCTCTCACCACGTCCTCTCTCTCACCACCTGTGACTCCACAAGGACACAGCCTTGGCATTTGTTTCTTTATCCTCCAGTGACTGGTGCAGGGTGTGCAGGTCATGGGTTCAATGAATGACGGAAGGGGTTTGATGACGGAGCTCCAGGCCAGTCAGTCCTCACCTCACTCCCTGCCCACCGTGGAGGTGAAGATTTAGAGGAGCAGATACAAGAGCTTTTCCTCACTCCTGAGCACCACAGCCAGGGCGTGTCGATGCACGTGCCACAAAGGCCACCTCTGAAAACATCAAACACGTCAAATCCCGCAGCCAACACAAGGTGCCAACAGGAGCAGCCACATCACTGGGCAGGAGCTCAGACTTGTACAGAGTGGGGCGTGCTGGACCCACTGACACCAACACACACCTCTTACATCCAGTTAACCAAGACACTTCCCAGAAACCCAGGAAGAACACAGGCGACTGCTTAGTAAATGCCAGACTCCAGCTGATCAAACATGGTCACCAGCACTGAGTTCTCGTGTGTGCCTTAATTTTTAGATGTTTTTGAAGACTCTGAAAACTTGCTGGAAGGTTAACTATCAGTCAGTTCCAACCTGATGGCACAATAAAACTTTTTTTTCTTTTTTCTTTTGTTGTTGAGAATATTCACAATGAAAACGTTGTTGTTGGGTGTGTGTAAAGTCAACTCTGACTCACAGTGACCCTGTGAACCACAGGTCTGAACTGTGCCCTATCGTAGGCCCTCATCATCTCTGATCGATTCAGCCCATTGGTGTGATCACTATGTCAGTCCATATTGTTAAGGGTTGTTCACTGACCCTCCACCTTGCCCAGCATCCAAGGACTGGCCCCTCCCAACACCATGCCTGAAGCACACGAGACCATCTCACCATGCTGGCCTCGAAGGGCCACTCTGCATCCCCTTCCTCCAAGACAGACATGTCTGTTCTTTCGGAAGTCCGTGGGATATTCAGTCATACTCTTCATCAGCACTGCAGTTCAAAGGCTTCAATCCTTCCTCTGTCGTCCTTATTCATTGCCCGACTTTCTAATGCATGGGAAGCGACTAAAATACCATGACTTGGATCGGCACACCTTAGTCTTCAAACTGAAACCCTTGCTCTTTAGTACTTTAAAGAGGTCCTTGACAGCAGATTTCTATACTGTAACATGTTTTTTATTTGAGCATAACCACTTTGAACCTATACCCGATTCCCTGCTTCTCCAGAAATGTCCTTTCCATTCAGACCCTGAGGACAGAGACTCCTGGTCTCTCAGATGCAGGCTCTACACCTCCAGGAAGTCCTCCATGATCCCATATGGAGTCTGTGCCTTCCTCTGTGGCCCCCCTGAGCTCCTGTGTCACCTCGGCCACACAGAATCAGTAAGTACAGTATGTACTGGTCCGTGACGCTGACCCCACTCAAGTTGTGTCACTGTTCTCACTCAGTTTTCAGAATTGTCCCTTCATCAGCATAAACTCCCTGCTCCCTAACGCTCCTAGCAAACCTTTCAAGTTGCTGGTGTCACTTTGATCCAGTACTCAGAGATCTTAAAATAGCACAATTCTCAAGGTAGGCATTCTTTACTGGGGAAGCTAAACATTTCAAGAAGACTTATTTTTGCTTTCAGGTTTTAAAGGTGGTCTCAGGATGACAGTTTTGGGTTTATTCATCATAAATCCTGCTCGGGACTATGGTGGCCTTGGACACCACAGCAAACAAAACTGCCCCTCCGAAGGTGTCTTCCCCTGTGATGGGAGTGGTAGGAACAGTGACCACCACATCACCCGCATCCACAATCAGTGCCCACGGAAACAACAGTCAAGAAGTCAAACCAAGAGTTTGTTGAGTTTTTTTAATTGTGATTGTAACAAGTTTACAGAAAAGTTGAATTTTCATTCATTGTTGCACATTTTCCTCCCTCTCAAACCAACTACTGCATTGGGCACATCTGTGAGGGGGCCTCGAAAGTGTCAGAGAGCAAGGATGTCACTTGGAGGACTCGGATGAACCTGACCCGAGTCACAGAGTTCACTTCCCTCATATGCGGGTAAAACTTGGACCAGGAGTGAGGAAGACACTGACGAAGATTGATGCCTTTGAACTGTGGTGTTGGAGAAGCTTATGTCACACACCAGGGACAAGCAGGAGGAAGAACAGCTCTGCACAGGGAGATGCAGCCTAAGTGCTTGTTAAGAGCTAGGACAGCGAGACCTTATTTCACACTGTAGACCTGTTGTCAGGAGGAAGCAGTCCCCACAGGACGACATCGTGCTTGATAAAATCGAGGGTCAGTGAAAAGGAGGAAGGTTCTCCTCAAGGTGGCGGACACGGTGACTGTGACGATGGCGTCATGCCCAGCAGAGGGGTGAGGATGGCACAGGACCGGCCTGGGGGTTGTTCTGTTGTACACAGTATCCTCTATGAGGCAGACAGGACCCAGTGGTGCCCAGCATCGCCTCAGCCCACCCTGGGCTTGTGTCCTCACAATATTCTGAGGATCAAACTGGGCTTGGGAGTTTGAGTGAGGCGGTGTGTGTGCTCGAGAAAAGGGCCAAGGTCAAAGTTGGCTGCCATGACCCAGGCCCAGGGAGGATGACTGAGGTGTCTCATGCCCAGATCGCCAGGTGAATTAGAAAGAAAAGACATCATGGATATGTGATCTGCAGTGGAAAAGAGGCTTCATCAACATAGAAACACGTTGAAAGGTCTTTATCACCCTCCAGATAAAACACCTTGCTTGGCATGCCCAGCAGATGCTCTCAGACTTCACCACTGGGTCTGTCCTTCTGTTCCCAAGTCAGCCAGACACTGCCCAGGCCTCTTCCCAGCTCACCCTTTGTCCTCATCTACCTCTGATGGGTCCTGTCCAGCAGTGACTTGTACCCTCAAAATATACGTCAACTTGGCTAGATCACAATCCTCAGTGATTTGGCCTGATGGTGATGTAATCTGGCCGTTATGTAATGATGTAATCATTCCCTAGGATGAGATCTGGTATGGTCAGCCAGCCAGTGGTATGGTATTTACAGTGAGATATACACTCAGGTCACAGCCCTGATCTGATGTCAGGGGAGTGTCCCTACACTGTGGCCTCGATCACCTTCTATCTTATAAGAGATAAAAGGGGAGAGAAGTGGAAAAGGAGGGCGTTCACTGTCACCAGGTGGGTCCTGACTCATAGCAACCCCACATGAACCAGGAGAGCTGTTTAAGTAGGTAGTGTCTCCTAAGTTGGCACCTTTATAGGTGCCGATCATAGGGTAGTACTTCTCTCTCTGGGTGAGTTCAAACCATCAGACTTAGCAGACAATCACAAGGCACTTGGGCCACCCAAGGACAAACAATTAAGATGGCAACCAATTAATTTATTGCTAATATGAAACTGAGGAGGACATGAAGCACTTGCTGCAGAATGTCAAGGACTGCAGCCTTCAATATGGATTGAAGCTCAACATCAAGAAAACAAAGATTCTCACCACTGGGCCAATTAGCAGCATCAGTATGAATGGTGAAGAAATTGAAGATAGTTAACAGTTTTAGTTTGCTTGGCTTCACAGTCAACACTTTTGATACCAGCAGCCAGGAAAGCAAGAGATGAATTGTATTGGGAAAGTCAGCTGTGAGTGATTTCTCAAGAGTACTGAAGAGCAACGACATCAGGCTGGAGACTAAGGTTCACCTGTTCTAGGCTATAGTCTTCGCAATTTCATGTTATGCATCGGAGAGTTGGACAGTGAATAGGGATGAGAGAATTGATGCCTTTGGGCTGTGGTGCTGGCGAAGAGTGTTGAATATACCATGGACTACTAGGAGAACAAACAGGTTTGACCTGGAGAGGGTGAAGCTGGAATGCTCCTTGGAGTCAAGGATTCTGAAGCTTCGTCTGACATACTTTGGGCATGTTGCAAGGAGGGACCGGTCCTTGGAGAGGGACATCATGTTTGGGAGAGTGGAGGGATGGTACAGGAGAGGAAGATGCTCAATGAAATGGATAGGTTCTGTGATTGGCATGGTGGGAATGAGTGTGTCAGAAACGGTGAGGTTGGCACAGGCAGGGTTTAGGGCTCTTGTATGTAGGGTCGCTATGAGTCACAAGCGACTCGACAGCACATAACAACATGATACTGAATTTAAAATTGAAGTCTTCTGCTTCTAACTTCCGATGCAACAAATGCCCCTTGGCCATGCCTTTGCCGTGTTAGAAGGTTATCTTAGAATACTCGCTACTCATGCAGTTGATATGACAGGACGCATTCCAGGTTTCCTCTTGAGCTGCTCATCTTGTGTTCAGAGAAGGCAGACTTGGTGACGGGGCATCTAGCATAGTGGTTGAGAACATCGGCTTTAGACAGACACCTGCCTTTGGATGTCTAAGTCAACACTTAAGGACAGTGTACCTTTGGGCATAATGTTTCTAAACCTTGATTTCTTACCACAGAATAGAGAAGTTAATACATATTTCATAGCGTTGTGTGACAAGAGCTTAGACACTCAGGTAAATCACTCTGGATTAGAATTTGCATCTCATTAAATATGCAGTGATAACAATCATTAAATAGGCGGTGATAACAATTATTATGGTTTAAGTCTTTGCTAAAATTACAATTTAAGGATTTCACAGCTGTCTTCATAAAGTATGTTGGCTTCTTTTTTAAAAGAAATATTTTGTGGTGTTGTAGTTGGAGGTGTATCTAAGGAGTGGGGTTCTCACTTGATGATTTTCATGTGAATTGCTCTGTGGCACTGGTTACATGTGACAGAGGGGTCAGTGGTCTCATGATCTCCACTGTTTATTGTTTCTATTGGTCTAGTTTCCTTGATGCTTTCCACCTTCTCATCGTCACTTTTGGGCAAATGTTGGCAGTTTTAGGTTTGGTACAGTTGGTTGTTTAAGGGAGCATATTCTCCATGGGATAATGTTTATCTTACAAACCCATCTATTTTTTTGAATGAAAGATGACCTCCAGCAGTGGCTTCAGTGCCAAGGTCGAAGAGTGTCTTGAGGCCTTCGACTCTGGGTTCCTCTAGCCTCGATCAGTCCATACATCTGGTTGGTTTTAGACATTTGTATTCCCCCCGTCATTTCTCCCATCCTTTCAGGAGTCTTCCGCTGCATTCCTGGTCAGAATGGTCAGTAGTGGTCTCTGCGCACCGTGGAGAGCTCTGGTCTTGTCATGGTTTATGTGTCTCACATACTTTGTGGCATGTTCTCGATATGCTGTCCAAGGTCCAGTCCCTAGAGGACATCTCGCATGGTGAAACAGAGGGTTAGTGAAAGAGAGGAAGACCCTCAACGAGATGGAGTGACACTCATTGCTGTGAAATCAAAACTGACTCATAGCTGGCCCTCCACTGGGTTTCGGAGGCTGTGAATCACATGACAGGAAATGGCCCATGAAAATGCTTGATTATGGAAGAATGAGGAAATGTGGAGCTCATGGAGTTTGAACCTGGCCTTGGTTTTTAAATTCAGTTGGACCCTCAGGCCTGGTTTTAATTGTTTTTGATCAAACATTCTTCTAGGTCATATAGCCCTGGTCTATCCACTTGCTGCACAGAGGTAAGTAACTTGTGGTTGCTGTGATGCTGAACACTGTGACACTGATGTATCAAATGCAATAATGGTTATCCATGATTGACAGTGTTTGGTGGAGCTCCCCGATTAAAACAAGCTTGGAAGCAGGAGTGGCATCCACTTCCGAGATGGCTTGCCTCTAGAAACTCTATGAACTTGGAGAAACAATGAAAGTTATATTAAGTGTTCAGGTCTTTCATTCATAGGGTCGCTTTGAGTCTTCTACAACTCGACAGCACTTAACAATAACAACAACAACAATAATAATAAACTTTTTAAAGCTTTTTTTTAAAAAAAAATAATTCTAATGAGCATTTACAGAGATTTTGGATTTCCATTCATTCATTGCTGCACTTCTCTCCCCGCCCAGCCTCCACGCCCCGCCCCCGCCCCCGCCCCCGCCCCCAGTTTGCTCCTCTCTTTCAAAAGTAAAAGAAACACTCCTTCCCTGAGACACAATCCCCCCACACGCCTCCCGCCGCCCCAAGTACATTCCACTATGCAACCTTAATTGTGGACTCTTGTAATAATATACTTTATTACACACAACAGAAACTCCTGTCACTGAAGAACATGTTTTCACTTCTTTTAAGAAAGGCCTTGGGTTCCTGAATGAGGTGACTGAGATCTGGCTTCTGTCTGAGAACGCACACAGGCTCAGTTGGTGATTCCTGGGAGAGTCTGCAAGGGGGAGCCGACCCACCAGGTCCTGTGTGAGCCTTTTCCCTGCACCCGGCTCAACGTGGCGACAGCCACGGTAACCGAAACCTCTCCCGGCTCTTCCCACTGTCATTCTAAAACGTGCCTTATGTTTAGCAAAGCAGCGTGTATATGCAAGTACTGTTTCTTCCTGTTCTTCTTAAAGCTTGAGTAATTTCACCAACTTTTACCAACAAACAAAAAAAGGGAAGAACTTTCTGCTTCACTCGGTCCCATCACAAGTTCTCACTTGCCAGGGAGCATTCCCGTTCTAATCTTTCTGTATTCCTCTACAACCTGTGTAGGAGGTCCAAATCCAGCAGCAGATACAAAGGAGAAAAATGAGTAATCGGCTCTCGTGCCATCTGCACCCTCAGAAAACCCACTGGGGGGTCAGCTAGGAGTCAGTCCTGAAGCGACGGCGAGTGCTGGCTACAGCCTGCTGCTGCGGCTCCTGTGTGAATGTTTCCG
This sequence comes from Elephantulus edwardii, assembly GCF_000299155.1. Classification (NCBI taxonomy): domain Eukaryota; kingdom Metazoa; phylum Chordata; class Mammalia; order Macroscelidea; family Macroscelididae; genus Elephantulus; species Elephantulus edwardii. The sequence goes on from NW_006399805.1 coordinate 9,241,975, forward strand.
TTTTAGAGACTTTATTTCCTACCCAAGCGCTCCTTACAAGTAAGGACAGGGAGGCTTTATTTCAAATACTTCACACAAGTTATGAGGACAGGCCAATCCCTGGAGGAGTACACCAGGCCTGGAAAAGGAGAGGGTCAGTGAACTGACACAGTGACCGGAACAATGAACTTGGGCCCAGCAGAGAGTGTGAGTTTGGTGTGTGGTCAGCCTGGGTTTTGTCCAGCTGCACTCGAGACACTAGGAGTTGAAGCCAATTCGACAGCATCTGACTGCAACCACCGATGAAGGGCCTGGGGGTTAACGAGTATGGCTGTCAGCTAAGTGGTCAGCAACTGGAGCCCACCAGTCACTTCCCAAGATGGACTGGCAATGGCCACAGCAATGGGCTCAAGTGCAACAGCGATTGTGAGGACAGTGGGGACCAAAAGGGGTCGCTGTGAGGCGGGACTTAGTCAAGCACTGACCACTATTCCCTCCCACCTCAGACACTGCTGGCCATAATGTCTCCTCCAGCCACGGCAACAAGACCTTTAAGAGCTGGGCAGTGGTCCCCTGCCAGTACACCAGCCAGAGCCCACAGGGCAGCTGCTGTCCACCAGAGTCCCAAGTGAAAGTGACTGTGATGGACACATGCCCGAGAGAGAAAGGACTCCCTGCAGGGGCCGTCGGTGGTTGCTGTCTAGGGATGCTGATGACGCAGCTCTGTGCTGCTATGAGCCTGGCTCGCTGCTGCATGACGGACCTGGAAGGGCCTGAACACAAGCTGAACATCTGCACAATCTTAACAGAAGCCCATCCACCAGCGTTGCTGCACTTTCCACAATGGCCAGAAGGTGGAGGCAACGGCAACGGCCATCAACATATGAGCAAAATGGGGTTTCATGCACACAGGACGCTAAGACAGCACCCCACTGGCCGAGCTGACCCCCTCTCACAGCGACCCTTCAGGACCAAGCAGAACTGTTACGGGGCCCCCAAGGCTGTGGCTTCACAGAAGCAGATGGCCACCTCACTCTTCTGGTGACCAGCCGGGTGCTTATTTATGCCCCATCAAGAAAGAACCTTGAAAACATCATGCTGAGGAACTTAAATCAGCTGCAACAGAACAAATACTCTCTGATCTAATGTATATGAAATAAGAGAGCTCTGGTGGTCTAGGGGGAAAGGAGGTATGCTGCTTACCCAAAGGTATGGGGTTCAAATCCACCAGCTGCTCCCCAGGAGAAAAATGGGCAATCTGCTCCCATGCGATTTACACCCTTTCAAACCTTCTGGAGGGTCACCTGTGAGTGGGGTGAGTCTGGCATTGAGAGAAAGTGAAAAAAATTTAGAGAAATCAGAGTAGTAGTGGTTACAGGGGTGGGAGGGATGAGGAAAGGGGTTCTGCTCAGTGTGTGGCCCCCCCATGTATGTCAATCTGGCACAGCCGTGAATCTCAGGGGCTTGGCAGGTACGCAACGACGTAATCATCCCACAATAGGATGTGATATGATCTGTCAGTTGTAGGAGGATGAGAACAGGATGTAGCACCTTAACTCTGGTCACAGCCCTGATGTTGTAAGGTGAGCTCCGCTGGGGTGTGACTGCATTGCCACCTTGTCCTTTACACGCGATAAAATGAGAGAGAAGGGAGCAGAGAAAGAGAGGCCACAGTCTCATCACGGATTGGCCAGGAGCTAGGGAACCCCTACAATCCGAGAAGCCGTGAGGAAGCCTTCGCTGGAGCTGCCACCCTGAATTCTGGCCTCCTGAAGCGTGACAGCAGACACGTGTGGGAGCCATCTGCCTGCGGATCTGTCTCAGCGGCCGAGGTAACTGGGAGGGTCAGCAGGGAGCCCTAGCAGATCAAATCCACCAGCCGCTCCAGGGGAGAGATGGGTCAGCTCCTCCCGTGAAAGTTACAGCTTGGGCAACCCAAAGCAGTCAGCCAGGAGCCGGTTCTGACCCAACAGCGATGAGCAAGTGAGGTAGTTAACCAAGGGGTATTTCTGTTGATGGGGGGGACATAATAACTGGGACTGCTATCCACTAACAATTTAATCTTGCTTGCTCGGCTCCATAATCAACACTCTTGGCATCAGCAGTCCGGAAATCAAAAGAGGAGTTGCATTAAGTCTGTCAGAGATCTCTCCAGATGCACAAATTTAAAAGAAAAGCTACACAATAGGGGAAAATGAAAAGCATGTATGTCATGATTTACACTGTCAGTACTGTTAAGTAATGGTTATAAAGCAAAGTGTGTATGAATGGTTGAAGGGAAAATCAATTTGCTTTGAAAACTTTCACTCAGTCATAATAAAAAGAATGAAAAAAGAATATACACATTAAGAAACTAACAGTGTTCACTGAGCTTTAAACATTTCCACCTATTCAGAACCATGTATAGAATGAGTCTTATTGATTTAAATAATTAAAATTCTATCCAAAGATACAACTTTCTACTAAAACTTTCCAACATACAAGAAAATATGTTAACTCCCTAATTATAATAGTAAGAATGTGTTTAACAAATTAACTTCATATTTTATAGGTAACTATATTTATCACTTTATTTAATACAATAAGAAAACACAAACTTCTGCCAGCCCTCTTTCTATACTCAGGAATGAGAACCAGTCCACTTAAATAGTTAAAAAATATGGCAAAAGTATTCCAGAAATCTAGTAAATCATTCTCGTAAAAGAGATTCCATATTGTGTAGTAACATATGTATAAAAATAACTGGAAAGAAGTGACATAGTAAAAGCTATACAATACCTAGATGAAAGAATGAAATTATAATGAAAGAAAAAAAAAAACAGCCCAACACATTCGTAGTGGAGACACAATACCTTGATGAAAAAGACTTAAACCATGAACAAATGTAGCAAGTGGTACAGTGCTCATTTATAAATCACAATTCATATTAAAATACATTCCTTGAGGGGAAATTTGGTTTTAATATTAAAAACAAACATAAGGGAGAGGGGGAGAAAAATGACCAATGTGACTCGGATTTGAGCAGATTCACAGTTTATCACATGGCAAACCATTGTCACTGGACCCACCAAGTGTTAGATCCACCCAGAACAAATGTCTGTGCTCAGAACTGGGGGGTAGGCGTGGACCCGTGTGGGGACCCTCACGCAGCATGGGCCATGCAGAGCCAGTGCCCTGACAGCAATGCTCTCTGGGTCACGAAACTTTTAGCTAAAATGACATTTTAAAGACACTAAGTGGCAGGGTTTTGAGGGTAAAAGGGACCAAAAAGGCCACTCCAGCTGCAGCTGCGTGGACTTGATGACTGGTGTGTGCTGAAGTGAACTGCAAGCGTTCAAGGCATCACGATGGTGGTAGTTACTGTGGAGTCAGAACCGACTCACAGCTGACCCTCCAGCCCATTTTCAAGAGTAAATCACAAGGAGACTGCCATCTTTCTCCCGAGGGCCATTTAGTGGATTTGAACTCTGTGCCTTTGGGATGGCAGCACAGCTCCTTACTAGGCCACCAAAAGCTCCCCCAAGGGCTAATGCTTTTGATAAAGATCACCAGGCCGTTCTTCCAAGCCACCTCTGAGCAGATCTGAAACTCAGACCTTTGAATTCACACCTGAATGCCTAACCATTAAGCCACAGGGACTCCAGGGTGGAGAAGAGCTTTTTTTTTTTTTTAAGAGCCCTTATAAAAGAGGGAACTGCATCTGAAAACACAGCGGTCACAAGATGTAACACTGCACTCCAAGACCGTTAAGCAGGTCAGCACACAAAACGCTGGTCAGAGGTTTTAAAAAAATACAATGAAACCCAGTATTTTAAAGTCAGAGCTCTTTCTAGGTTCATCTGTATTTCTAAAAGTGGGAGAAACTGGACAACACAGCAAACAGGGCCACATCCCCACATGGACACCAGAGGCCACCATCCTCTATTCTTTTTCGTCCTGTCCACTTAAGGTGTCCTCTTTCTGGTCCAGGGCATCTAAGTCTGGGACACTATTCTACACATTCGATGTCCCTGGGTGGTGCCAACTGTGCCCTCCGCTGACTGCTAAGGTTCCTGTCCACCCGCAAGTGCTTTGGAAGCAGGGCCTGGTGAACAGCTGCTAAAATCCTACGGGCTGCAATTCTTCCCTCACAGCCCCCATGCTGCTGTGAGTCAGGACCCACTTGACAGCACAAGCAGCCTGTGCCCACTGTTAACGGGGCCCAGTGAGATGGTCAGCAGAGAGCAGCAGTGCTACACCCATAGTTCAAAAGGTCAACCAGGCAGCCCACTGGAGGACAGGGGCCCACTGGAGGGCAGGAGAATGCTAGAAGACAGGGGGCCACTGGAGGGCAGGGGCCACTGGAGGGCAGGGGGCCACTGGGGGGCAGGGGCCCATTGGAGGGCAGGAGAATGCTAGAAGACAGGGGGCCACCGGAGGGCAGGGGGCCACTGGGGG
>NW_006399805.1:9246490-9248852 GCF_000299155.1 Elephantulus edwardii
AATGCTAGAAGACAGGGGGCCACCGGAGGGCAGGGGGCCACTGGGGGGCAGGGGCCCATTGGAGGGCAGGAGAATGCTAGAAGACAGGGGGCCACTGGAGGGCAGGAGAACGCTAGAAGACGGGGCCACTGGAGGGCAGGGGCCCATTGGAGGGCAGGAGAATGCTACAAGACAGGGGGCCACCGGAGGGCAGGGGGCCGCTGGAGGGCAGGGGGGCTGATGCTGCTGGCAGGAGCCAACACCACGTGGACAGCGGGCTCTACGAGGGCACCGTCACTGAGCCCCTGTTCCTTTCACGCATGTAGAATAAACACACATGATGGGGAGGGCCCAAAATGGACAGTGGAGGGGCAGGCAGGCAGGGATGGATCCTGGAGGTGTCTGAGGGGAAAACGATCCCCAGACCCAGGCAGCCACGTGCACAGAGGAGGGGAGAAGAGCAGGAATCAGACCGATCCAGCTCGTTAGATGGACGGTAGGACCACTCACAAACATGGAAGCAGGTGTTGCTGCGCCGTTAGATGCCGTCAAGTTGACGATGACTCAGTGACACTATGAACACAGATTTGCAGGATGGTCGAGATTCAGCTGCCCTAAGCAGGATCCTGGCTCCACAGCTCACCCATCCGCCCGTGAACTCCTGAGTCAGGAAAAGCACCCCCGAGTCTAGAGATGAGGACAGCTAGGAACTGAGCTGTCAGCACAAGACACAAAGTAAGTCACAGTGTGACCCCAACAGAACCAAGACAGACACAGCACAGGTACACCCCAACTTACGTATTTGAGTTATGACACAATGGCCTTTCCACCATCTGTTCTGGCTCTGTCTTCATTTCTGAACAGCTCATAAGCACGTTCATAGCTTTACGTAGGATATTTGGTGTTGCAGCTGATAACTGATTTTATCAATCTCTTGCCAACCCCTAAAGGAACTCGTATTTCTAATGACACTAATCATAAAAATGGGGGGGGTGTCTGTGTGTGAGGTATTCAACTTTTATCAGAACTGATATACAAGTCTTCAGAAGAGAAGGCTGTCAGAAGTTAAGGACTGTTTATAATACAATACTGCCCCAAATATTACAAAGGGCCTGCAACTTAAATCTGTAAAAGAATAATATAAAATGCCCAAGGATGGGAAAGTCCATTGAGTCTATCGTGCAAGGGATCATTATTAAGATGCTACAGTGTGCCCTTTGAGTTCAAATGGCTTACAACAAAAGTGGGAAGGAACCTGGTGGTGCAGTGGGTTAATCATCAGGCTGCAAATTGAAAGGTCAGTGGTTCAAATCCACCAGCCGCTCAACAGAGGGCATCTGCTTCCTTAACAATTCACAGCCTTGGATTCTGAGGGGGCAGCTCTACCCCTCGTGCAGGGTCACTGTCAGTTAGACTGGGCTCCACAGCAAGGCATCTGGGTATCTGCTTACAAGAGAAATACATGTGGCAAAATGATAAAAACAAAAGTAAGAAAATGTAAAAATATTAAAAAAGAAAATCTTAGCACAAGCTGAAATCAGTATAAGGAACAAAAAACACAGGGTGCCAGGTTTTCAGAATGAACGTGTGAGCAGCAAGGCGGAAAGGGGTCAGCCCTCGCTGTCCACCCAGTATATGTCACCATCCACCCAGGATTTGTCACCATTCACCCAAGACATGTCACTGTACATGCAGGACACACCACCATCCACATAGGACATGCCGCCATCCACAAAGGATGCCTTACCCACTGTCACATCACTGCACTTTCTCATGACCCAAAGATTTTGCACCCCATCCCATAGAAAAAAGTGTTATAGTACATTTAAGTTTCTCTGAATTAAAAAAATTTGAGCTCTATACTAAATATTTGTAATAAACTGAATGCTATTTTTTAAAAAAAAATTGAGCTCTATGACAAATTTACTGCATTGTCCCTGCTTTCCAAGTACTGAAGAACAGTTACAGTCACTTTTTAAAAAGGGACACATTGACAATAGAGGTGTAATGTCACAGCCTATATTAGCAAAGGGGTTTCTGGAGCTGCGTCTGAGGTAACTGTGAAGACCAAGGGTCAAACATCTCAATGTGCTTCATAAAGGCACGTGGGTGGGCGGATGGGCAGAGAGGACAAAGTCACGTGATTCACATGAGGGATGGAGGCTTCCAGGAAGACCTGGAGGCACAATGGCTGATAAGCAAAAGGTCAGTGGTTCGAGCCCACCATTTGTCCCAGGGGTGAGAGGTGTAGCAAACAGTCTGCTTGTCAAGATTTACAGCCTTGGAAACCACACTCTGTCCTACAGCATTGCCAAGAGCTGGCGTGGCTTGCTGGCAGCACGTCTGGGTAGGCAGGTTTCTCGGCAGGTCTCCCCTGATCTCC
>NW_006399805.1:9249054-9256629 GCF_000299155.1 Elephantulus edwardii
GGACCAGGCGGGTCTGCAGCACGGCAGCGGGTCCAGGCCACGCAGGTCTGCAGCACGGCAGTGGCTTTGGTGAAATTCCAGAGGACTGCAGGCAGGCTGAAGCAGTCCCAGTAGGGAGAGCCCAGGGTTTGGGTGCTCCACCACAGTGGGTGATGACGGAGTCATGGAAGTTAGTTTTCAAAGCACAAAGGGCGGCTGATACCTTGGGAGTGAAGGGTCTGACCAGCGGCCACTCACATCACCACAGTGTAGGGTCGCTGAAATGCAGGGACATGTAGAAACTGGATGGAGCAGAGACACATGGAAACACCACCCCAGGAAGATGCACAGACACCCCCGAAAAGGGAGGGGCCGTCTCAGCTCTAGGCACTCAGTCAAAGCGTTTAAGTTGGACATTCAGTGTTGTGAGAACGTTCAGAGGTGTGATATTCACCGTCCCTTACCCAAAACCTGAATGTGGCGCGTGGACACGTGAGGACACTGGCCCTGACTGCACGTGGGGGACCATGTGTAAGCAGAGGACAGTATTCATGAGGACAGGGCACAGGTGTCCACGTCTCCAATCACGAGTTGGTCGTGAAGACAGGCGGGCAGGGCAGGGAGGGGAGACTGCAGCACAGTACCACGGGGCCCTCACCGAGAAGACCCCGCCCACCAGGGGATGCCAGCACCGCACCTGGAGGCCTTGCCCTGGACCAAGCCCATCGGCACCCAGACTCATCCCTCTCCGCCCATTCAGCGTCCAGCTCATCCTCGGCCACCCAACTGCCCACCTGCCCCCACAACCAGACTCTAGTTCTGCATGTTCTAGGACCTAAACCACTGCTGATTCCAGTGACCCCGAGGACCAGAAAGAACCGCCGCACAGGCTCCCAAGGCTGTCCTCTTCACAAAAACGACACAGTCTCATTCTTCTCTCCGGTCAGGCTGGTGGGTTCGAACCACTGATCTTGTGTTGAGCAGCTGTGTGCTTTAGCTGCTCGTTTCTTTAGCACCAAGATTAGTAAATGATTTCACGAAGGCACGGCTGTGAGGTAAAACTGAACAAAGCCCATTCTCGGGCCTCCCGAGCTGCTGTGTCGTCTACTTCACCGACATCCTGTGGGGTTTTCCTGGGCCCGGCTCCTTGGCCGCAGGGGCAGAGACAGGCCGACTGGCCGCTGCAACCACGGCTCCTCGTGCCCCTTGCTTCCCAGGGCCCTTGGCAGGCTCAGCACCAGAAGCAGGAACGACTGCAAAGACCAGAAAGAGGTGAGCGTTCTCAACACACTCCTGTCTCCCTTTGTACTGTGAGCATCCGTGCAACTAAGCAGAGCTCAGTGGAGACGCCAAGACCCTGGACTTAGAGAGCTTCTGGGTGAGATGGAAAGCATCACCAGAAAGCAGCAAGTCACTCCTTCGTGATTCAGAGTCACTCCCTGGAGGACTAGCTGAACGCCGTGTGAGACTAGACATGGCTGTGGTCATTATGTACCCTTAAGTCAGAACCGACTCACAGCTGTCCCTCCAACCAGTTCAGACGCAGTTAACCAAGTGGGAGGGGACTGCTCACCCTTCTCCCACGGAGCACCTGCTGGGTTTGAACTGTATGCCTTTGGGTTGGGGGTGCAACTCTTGACCACCAAGCCACCAGAGCTCCTCCAAGACGTGTGAGGAGGAAGATTAGGGAACTCTGGTGGCCTAATGGCAGGATGCTGCACTGCAATCCCAGAGGAGCGTGGTTCAAATCCACCAGATGCTCTGCTGGAGAAGGAGAGATAATCTCTTCCTGTATCAATCAGATCAATTTGACGGTACACACACACACATAGTAAATTTAAAAAAGACTTGTAAGGAGGAAGAAAGGCCTGGTGGTCAGCTTGTGAAAACTGAGAACACCACTCCGCTACACGGAGGGCTGCCAAAGTTGAATCGTGACTCTCCTAGACTGTAAGCTTTCCAAAGGCCAAGGCAGCAGCGCACACGGGAACCACTTCCTCCTGCCCACGCTCCCAGAAGCCAGAGTTGGCCCTGTCCCCACCGGGCATGGCTGAGGGCTCCGCCCGCATCTCTGCCAGGCTGTCACCTGGACTCCCCGCCAGGCTCCCACCTGGACTCCCCGCCAGGCTCTCACCTGGACTCCCCAGCATTCGGTGCAGCGTCATGTGCTTGTAGGCAGCGATGATCTGGAAATGGATGGTGCTCCCGAGGCTCAGGCCCTGGTCCTCGACCACCTTGAGGGCGGCGTCCTGGATGAGCTGGTGGGACCGTCTGCAGTTGGGGAGCTTGCACTCCCCGCGGACAAAGGACCTGCACACGTGGAACTTGGTGCACTTGTCCCTGAGGGGGCAGTAGCCGTAAAGCGCGTCCCCTCGGTTGTAGAGTAAGCAGACCTGGCAGGGTGAGGCGGGCTCGGTTTCAATCCTCTGCTTCTGGGCTTTTAAATTGGTTTGCACATAATAATTCATATACATTGTGTTCCATTCACACAGGTCTATTTTATACAATCTTTCGTTTACTTTGTATTTCACACAGTCATTCATATATACTGCATTTTATATGACTCATTACTGTTGATCTGTGGCTATTATGACCCTGAGTCTCCACTGAAAATCCTATTCTTTCCTACACACACTCCCTCCCATCACCCCTAACTCTGACATCCCAGGGATTTCCACCCTCCCCTTTTCTCCCTCCCCCTGCCCTGTTTATACACATCTCACCAGTTATCATTCTATATTTATATTAACGGTCTTATGCAGTATTTGTCCTCTGCTCTCTAGACTCTCCCATTTTTCTAAAAATTTTTATTTTATTATTTTATGTGTGTGTGTGTGTGTGTGTGTGCGCGCGCGCGTGCGCACGCGCCGTCAAATTGGATCTGACAGGTACAGGAGGAGACTGCCCTTCCTTCTCCAGCAGAGCATCTGGTGGATTTGAACTGCAATAGACTCTCCCATGTTATATAGTATTTTATGAAAAATATTCTTTTTCACTGGTCTTCACAGCAGGCAGGACAGGCTCAGCTCAGACAGACCTTGGGTTCAGTTAATAAAGGGAGTCAGGCTCATGTTTTTGGCTTTTCCAGAGCTTAGAACGGTTATGCTGACACCAGAGAGTCCCCTACTGGAGGCAGTCCTGGTGGCTTTCACGGTAGGCTCCGTGCTGGGCTGTTAACCAGAAGGCTGGCCTTGGACCCCACCCAGATGCTTCCAGGGCCAAGGTCAAGGTGGTCTCCTCCTGAAAAGACACACATCGAGCCCCAGAACCCGAGGCAGCGTTACTGGGAGTTGGGACTGACTCATGGCAGTGGGTGTGGCTCTCCAGGAAGGGTTCGATACTGGTGCCAAGTGTTGTTTATTTATGTGGTCTTCAGAAAGTGTTCTGAACTTGGAAACGTGGTCAGCTGTCATCAAGTCAGGTCTCACACAGATGGGCATCCTGCCCTCTTCTGCATCGTCCTCCCGATCTCCGCCAGGCTCAGGCCCACGCCTGCGGCCACTGGGTCCACTCACTTCACTGAGTCTTCCTCTCTTTTGCTGACCCTCCATCATCCCCAGCACGCTGCCCTTCTGCGGGGAATGACCCTCCTCATTACATGCCCCAAGTATGCGACATGACGTGTCACCAGCCCTGCTCCAAGGTGTCTGCTGACTGCATGCACGTCCTCTGATAGTACTTCAAATACTGCCAGCATGACCAAGTGCATCACACAAATGGGCACCACTGTTAGGAAAAAAATGCCTTACAGAGGCTGCCGCAAACCTCCCACTGAAAAAAAAATCCACGTATCTGTATCAGCGAAGCACAGTAAAGAGAAATGAAACATAATGAGGTGCACCCTAGACGACGCCTCCTCAGCTGCACTGGCCATCAGAGGGCACCACACTCCTTGAATGGACAGAGGCTGGCAGTGGAACAGCGCTCTTACACTGCCCAACTCATCTACAGGCCAGGACACTGGCTGCAATGACTCCCTGTGACCTTCACACTCGGGCCCCTCAACTGACCACCCAGCGAGGGGCTGCCAGTGAGGCCCCGGCTTGCTGCAAGGCCAGCCAATTCTGCAGAACCACCTCTGCTTCCCTTCCCCTCGGGGACCGCGCCAAGGCCAGCCATCACCTTGCTTACAGCATTTCCCCACCTCTGTCCTGTCCCCTCACTCCCTGGGGAGCCCCTTCTAGCCATGTGCACATGAACGCTACCTTCAGCTCTGCTTCCAGAGAGAGCGAGCCAAGACAGAAAGTGCAAGGGCAAAATGGGGTATTGTTAACAGCTCCATTGGGACTAGGAATGGGGCTCACGCCAGGCAAACCAAGAACCTGCTGCTGTCCGCTCTGACATCACTGGTCACTCTCACATCTCGCTCTCACAATTTTAACTCTCGCGCTCTCGCTCTCTCTCTCTCTCTCTCACACACACACACACACACACACAAACACACTCTGTCTCTCTCTCTGCCTCCCACAAACTGGGTGGTTAGTCACGCTGACCAGGTTCCACATATGAAGAATCCTGGCACTAGTCAGTCCTCGGCCCTGAAGCCCTGACGCCTTCTCGGGACTGTCACAGGACCTCAATTGGCCAGATTTGAGTTATCGATTCAGGTCACAAACATCTGGCTCAAGTCAAACAGCAAACAGACGCCACCTCCTCCAGCCACCCATCACCCAAGTAACAGACAGGCTGGCGCACAAAGCAGAGTGAGGCTGAGGAACATGTTCCTTCTTGTGTAAATGAGAGGAGATCAATGGTCAACGTTTACCCAAAAACAAGGGCGAGGAAGCAGGGGCTCAATGGAAATAGAAAGGAACTGCTGGCACCTCTTAACTGGAGCCAAGGGCATGCAACAGTGTACCAAACTAGTTAAAACCGCCTGAGGTCGTCTGGATTCCAACTCACACACCCTCTGTTAGGTCTCTGGGGCCATAAAGCCTTATGGGAGGAGACTGTGGAACAGCTGGGCAGCTCATTTCAAACACAGCAAAGGGAGAGGTGACAGACAACAGGGGTTTAATGTGATTAATTACATTCATCAACTGGAGTGAATGTCTTAAAGAAAAATATATATGAATGAATGAACGAAAGCCTGTAAGATCTGTAAACTTCCACTCACACAACAGAATTAAAGACAAAAAATAAAAATCCTGAAATGAAAAATACACAAAATAAGAACATGCTGCTTAAAATTGTGATGCTGAGTCTCTAACGCAAACTCATTTTAAAGCAATTCCTAGTTCCTTTAAAAAAATAAACCAACCTAAGCTTTGCTCCGGGATTTAACTGATTCTGAAGTTTATCCAGAAAGGAAGGGAGTGAGAACTGGTTAAGCAAACAAACAACAAACTTAGTAACAAGAAGAATGGACACAGAGAGGGACCACAGACCCCGGGACAGACTTCTCTTCATTGTGTGTGACACAGGAACAAAAACACATCTGCCAGGAAGCCGCTCCCAGGCTCGGCCTCCAGAGAGGAGGCCCTGTTCCCCCACAATCTGACGCAAAGTCCAAGATAAAACCACACACACACACACACACACACACACACACACACACACAAACCCAACCCTCCACACACCAGATGTTTTCTTTAAAGAGGACTTTTAACTCAAGCTCTGGTTTCTGTAAACATCCACATAAGTACCCTAGGGGTGTGTGTCTTCTAGAACCAATCTGGACAAACTGTATTTGCCTAGGAATTTGTCCAGTTCTTCCAAGTTTTCACAAGTATCACCATAAACTTTTATGTACTTGTTCCTTGTTGCTGTTATGTGCTCTTGAGTTGCCTGTGACTCATAGCAACCCTATGCACTTCTCTGAACCCTGCTTTATCCTGAGCCAACAACATTATTGTCTCTGACTCACCTACCTCCATTACCCAGTCACTGAGTCAATCTATCTCGAGGGTCCTCTTCTTTTACGATGTTCCTCCACCCTCCACAGGATCGTGTCCCTTTCCAAGAACTGGTCTCTCCTTGAAACATGCCCAAAGTATGTCAGACAGAGCTTCAGAATCCTCGCTTCTAAGGAATAATCCAGCTTCACCCTCTTCAGGATGAAACTGTTTGTTCTTGCAGTCTGTGGTATATTCAATACTCTTCTCCAGCACCACAGCTCAAAGGCATCAATTCTCCTTTTATCTTCCCTAGTCACTGGCCAGCCTTCTGAAGCATAGCATGTAATTGAGAAGACTATGGCCTGGATCAGGTGCACCTCAGTCTCTAGACTGACATCGTTGCTCTTCAGTATTCTGGAGAGGTCCCTGACAGCAGATTGTCTGAATATAATTAGTCTTTTGATTTCCTGGCTGCTGGTACCAAGAATGTTGGTGTTGACAGTGGAACCAAGCAAACTGAAGCTGTTAACAATCTCTATCTCTTCACTGTCTATCATAATCGGCCCGGTGGTGAGAATCTTCGTTTTCTTGGTGTTCAGCTTCAACTCATATTGAAGGCGCCAGTTCTGGACTAGACTCTATGCAGCAACTGCTTCAAGTCCTCTGCAGTTTCAGCAAGTCAGGTTGTTCTTCAGTCTTCCTCCAATCCCGATGCCACATTGTATCCTCACAAAGCCCACCCTCCCGGATGACCTGTTCCATACACTGAGATAGGGCCTATCCCTGGTGTACACCCTTCCTCTTCTTTATTATGGGCCATTTCTGTAATTATCCCATTTTTCTTCCTAGTAGTTACTTGTTCTACTCCTTCACCCTTTCCCCCTTCCTCAGCTGCAGGGCAACGAATCTGACCTGTGTTGGTGAAACTGAGTACACCATGGTCTGCCAAAAGACTAAACGAAGTAGTCTTGGAGGAAACGCAGCCAGAGAGCTTCTAAGGATAGAGGGTCACGCTTCCGCATGCTGTGAGCCAGTCTCAAGGACCTCGTGCTCAGAAAAGTGGAGTATGGGTAGAAAAAGACCAAGGCTTTGCTGAGATGGACTGACCCAGTAACCACAGACACCTCAGTTAAGAGGCTGGTGCAGAACTACCGTGCCACAGCCTGGTACTTACAGAATCACTGTGGGGAAATGTGGACTTAGGTGCTGGTGGCCCACTCAGGGGACTGGCCAGCCTGCTAATAACACAAACAATGTGCGTGGAACTCAGCTGGGGCTATGTGAGTACGGCGTATGGACCGGTCAGCTCTGCCACCCCACTGGGCTTCAAATGGACCAATCCCAAGTATGGCAGCTTCCGCTCCTCCTGTCCCCTGGGCCTGCTGCTCCACAGGGTTTAGCCAACCCCACTCCTGGTTCATGTCCTACACTACTGGACCTGAAGGGCTTACTGCCATCACCCCTGCTGGGGCGAAGAAATGCTCAAATGTAAGGACCTCAAAGTGTGACAATATATTTGTAAAGATCCAAAAAGAAATGGTGCCACACAAGAAGCAGTTAACTGTACAAACTACACAGCTCAAGTTCTGAGTTTTCCAGCACCCAACATAAACTGCAATGTGACACATTTTACTGGAAACAGATGCTGCCCTGGACGTGCTCACCAAGTTGTGTCATGAAATCTGGAGAAGAACCACTTGGCCAACTGACTGGAAGAGATCTGTATTTGTTCCCATTCCAAAGAAAGGTGACCCAACTG
>NW_006399805.1:9257658-9290838 GCF_000299155.1 Elephantulus edwardii
ATACTTTGGTCATGTTGTAGGGAGAGACCAGTCCTTGGAGAGGGACATCATGTTTGGGAGGGTGGAGGGCAGGCGCAGGAGGGGAAGGCCCTCTAGGAGATGGATTGATTTGGTGACTGGGGTAATCGGGATGAGAGTGTCGAAGACAATGAGATTGGCACAGGACAGAACAGAATTTAGGGCTGTTTTACATAGGGTCGCAAGTGTCTCAAAGGCACATAACAACAACAACTATGGAACTAGACTGACAAGAGTAGTATTAATAACACATTCACAAAAGCACAGTTACAGCAGCAGATCTGGGCTTCCTTGGCTTTGAAAGAGAACTCCTTCACAAGGTATGAACTTTCCAGTTTGTCCCTTTACTTCTTCATGATGCTCTATGGAATTTTTGTTGTTGTTGCTGTTGCTGTTTAAAAAAAAACATTGTATACTGTCAAATCGGATTTGAATGGTACAGGAGGAAATTATCCCTCCTTCTCCGGCAGAGTATCTGGTGAATTTGAACCACACACCTCTGGGATTGCAATGCAGCTTCTTGCCACTAGGCCACCAAAGCTCACCTGTTGTTGATCATTTTATATCCTTGTTTTAGTTTGAGACATTATCCTGACATTTCCTTAATAAACATTCTTGGAGAGCCAAACAACAGTAAAGTTTTTTAAGGCTACTATCCATGAGACAGGCAGCATAATTACCATACTATTCTTTAATGTCTTTTTTAGAGACAAGCTGCCATTCGTTATTTTTACTTATGAAAAAGAAAATTATGGCTTTAAAAAAAACAACAACAAAAGCCAATCCCAGGTTCTAAAAGGAGGACCTCACTACCAGCAAGAGCCAGGTACACAGCAGGACTTTTGGATCCAGAGTCTCTGTGCTGAGAACCTCCTCAGCCCAGAAGAGGTCAGAAACCTGCAGACTGGCAGAGCACAGGACAGGCCACAGGACAGAGCAACAGCGCTGAACAATTCCAGAAGCCACGCACCTTTACCAGGAGGCTTGCTGGTCGAGGGTGGGACCTCTGAGTACTTGGCGGGGTTAAAGAGCTTTGTTAACACCTGTCTGAACAAGGGAGATGCCTTCTGCTCTGCCAAGCATGACAGTCAGGAGAAAGTCCTGCTGATGTGCTTCTAAAAGTCACAGCCCCTGAAAACCCTGAGGACACAACTCACAGGCAGCTGTGAGGCAGAACTGACTCCACGGCATCAGGTTTTTAGGACAGAATCACGGTGCATGACTTTAAAAGGGGTAACTTTTAACCAGTCATCTCCCTTCACAATATTTGCCAGCATCACTATTCAGAATCGCCAATCCTTCTTCGTCTTCCTTTATTCACTGACCCACTTTGATTAAGAAAAAGCTAAGGCTTGGACCTGTGGAAGCTCTGGTGGCGTAGTGGTAAAGAACGGTGCCACACTTCCAAAGGCATGCGTAGTTCAAATCCACCAGCTGCTCCATGGGAGAATGGACCATTTGCCCCCACGCAATTGACTGCCTCTGGAAACTCACTCAGCGGGTCAGGTATGAGTAGATTCTGACTCAATGGCGCACAACAACAGCTTGAACCAGGGGCACCTTGGTCTTTAAAGTGACATCCTTAACTCTAGCACATTCGAGAGGTCCTTGACATCAGGTTTTCCCAATGCAACACATCTTTTGATTTCTTGACTGCTGTTCCCACTGGTGTTGACTGGGGCTCCAAGTCAAAACCCTTGAGAACTGCAATCATTTCTCCATCGATCATGGTGCTTGTGAAGAGTACTAAATACACTATGAACTGCCAAAAATAAACAAGTCTGTTTTGGAAGAAGTGCAATCAGGGTGCACCTCAGAGGTAAGAATGACGAAACTCTCTCTCACATACTTTGGGCATGTTGTCAGGCGGGTCCCAATCCTTGGAAAAAGACATCCTGGGAAAGGCAGAGGGTCAGCGAAAGGCAGGAAGACCCTTGATACGATGGAGAGCCACTGTGACGACAACAATCAACAATGCAGAGAGCACGCCGACAGCACAGGAAGGTGTCCCGGTGTGCTGTTCACAGGGTTTCCACGTGTGCTAGTCGACTGACCACCACCACCAACAGCTTCACATCTGCACGTGGAATTCCTACTGCTTTGAAAAAAAAATCTTGCCATATATGTACAATTTTACCATTGCTGCTAATGAGACAGGTTATCTTCTAAGTTCAGAAAGCTCTAAGGGTCCTTATTGGATAGGGGTTAAGGAGCTGCACTGCCAACCCAAAGACATGAGGTTCTAATCCACCGGCTGCTCCTCGGGAGAAAGATGGGCAACCTCCTGCTGCATGACTTACAGCCATTAAAATCCCACTGGAGGGTCCTGAGTCGGTTCCAATTTGAGGGCAACAAGTGAGTTTTAAGTATATGAAATAAAATTGTGTTGTTCAAAACAGTATCTAAATTTTAAAAACCCCAAAAGAGAAAATGGGTAAAAATAACTGTATACACCTGGTAAAAGCCTTGGTCCTCGTATCTGTAAAATGGGAAGAAGACCAACTCATAGGTAATTAATTATGAGGAGGGTATAAAATGCACTCAAGTACTAAGTAAAAGGTTGGCAATTCAAGTCTGTTCACAGGAACCTTGGGAAAAAGGTCTGGTAATCAAAGGCTAAAAAGTCAGTTCTTGAAAACACAAGGCGGGCAGTTCTACCCTAACTCACAAGATCAATCTGCCTGCAACTCGTTTTGTCTGACATGTGAAAAGCTTAGGAAAAAAGCAGCAAAGAACCACCATTACTACTGCTGCAGCCCACAGGTGCTCACTGCCGCTCTGTCAAACTTCAACAAGGCTCCCCAAAGATCAGCACTGAGCGTATACCTGGACTGTCCCTCAACGTTCTCTCTCACTTCACCTGAGGCAGAGCCTGGACACTCACCTCGGGGAGAAGGCTGGGGTCGTTCTGCAGAAGCAGGATCCGAAGCTGGGCCTCGTTGAGGCCAAAAAGCCCGTGGTTTTTCAGGACTTGGATGTTGCCAGGTGTGTGGATGTCATGGGATAAGGTACAGGTAGACCTGGGACAAGCCAAGGTTCACATCAGAAGCCCACGTCTGGGAGGCAGACACACTTACAAGCTTGACCGCTAGTGGACCTGAACCGTGTAGTCATACAATTACACACCTGATCGCTAGTGGACCTGAAGGTACTCTCACCGAAGGAGGCAAGAACAGGGCAGGGGTGGTTCAGACCTGTTGTCCACTGGGTCGTTAAGAATCTTAGTAGACTGGACAGCACCTAACAACAACTAGTGGAAAGGCTTGAGCCCACTAGAAGGTACTTCAGAAGAAAGGGCTGGCAATCTCCCTGTAAAAGGCCCCAGTCCTGAAACCCTATGGGGCAGCTCTACCCTGGCCACAGGGATCCCCAAAATCCAGCACCACCAAGCTGCCCTGGAGCAGCACTTCATTTAATAAATGAGGGAGCTCTGAAGGTATAGTCTGTGGGGGGCTGTGCTAACACAAAGGTCTCCCGTTTCTGGAGGTTCAAATCCACCAGAGGCTCCAGGACAAAGAAGAGCAGTCTCTTCCAAATCCCAGTGGAAGGTCAGCTACGGTAGGGCAACGTTTACATGGGGGTCAAAGTCAAGGGTACCCAGCCCCTCCACCCCGCCCACCACACTGACCCCAAGAGGACGCTGAATAGGGGGCACTGGGCCTCTTTCGCTTCAACAGCTCTCCCATTCTCTACTAAATTATGTAATGAAGGGGTGTGGGGCCTGGAATGTGGAGTCTGGGCACCCCAGCTCAGCTCTAGAAGCCACCAGCCTCCCTTCACCTCCTCCATCCCCCACGCCCCTAGCCTCTGGGTCAGATTGGTTCAATAGGCGGCCACAGGCCGGCTTGGTACTGCCGGGTGGCACAGCCCATCCATGGCTCCACCTTGGGTTCCAACCTGCCCCTAGGAGTAAAGGGATGATGTTGTTGTTATGTGCGCTCACGATTCACAGCGACCCGGACCCGATGTACAAGAGCCCTAAACCCAGTGCCAACCTCACTGTCTCTAGAAGCCTGATTAACCCGCACTGTGGGGGCCCCAAAACTGGGAGTGGCCGTGCAAATTCCAAAGGGGGAGGCCATGCCCCTCCTTCCGCCGCATGTCTGGTGCACACGAGCGGCCTCCCAGACCTGCAGGGTGGAGAGCGGCCTCCCAGACCTGCAGGGTGGAGGGCAAGGTTCCCAGCGCGCCCCATCCCCTACAGCCTCTTCTCTAAGGAGTTCCCACGGCAAACCCTCACCTCGCACCTCCCCCTCTCCAAATGGCCAAGCGCTCACTGACCTCTCCCAGGAGCCCGAGCTCCCGCCCCGCCCCCGCCGCCCCTCCGAGAGGCCCATCCCCCGCACCCCTCTGCAGACGGCCACGTCCCCATCCCCCGCCGGCCTCCGCAGGCCTGGTCCACGCTCACCAGCAGTCCCGGTGCGGGCACTTGCCCAGCATGTGGCGGCGGCAGAGGTGCAGCTGGTCGCAGGCGCGGCACTCGGCACGCTGGTAGCGCGCACAGAGGCGCGCGGAGGACACGGCCACCACCCTGCAGGCCACGTCGTCGCCGCCCGGGGCTGCGGCGGCTCCGGCCAACGCCAGGCTCTCGGGCTCCGCGGCGTCCTGCAGCAGGAAGCGCGCGGGCCCGGCCTCCCGCAGCACCGCGCGCAGCCGCGCCTCCGCCAGCTCCACGTGCGCGCGCAGATCCTGCAGGAGCATGCTGCCGCCGTGCGCGCACAGCACCTTGGTGAGGAAGGCACACAGCGTGGGCTCCGCCATGCCGCCGCCGCCCCGCGCCAGCGCGCACGCTCCTCCTCGCGCAGCGCCCCGGGCCCGCCTGCTAGCAGGGGCGCACGGCCCGCGGTCACAGCCGAGCCTCACCGCTTACGGCCGCCCCTAACCGCGCAGGGCCGCCCCCAACCGAGCAGGACCGCCCCCCACTGAGCAGGACCAGCCCCCCACCGCTTAGGGCCGCCCCCAACCGCGCAGGCCGCCCCCCACCGAGCAGGACCGCCCCCCACCGCTTAGGGCCGCCCCCACCGCTTAGGGCCGCCCCCAACCGCGCAGAGCCGCCTCCACCGCGCAGGGCCGCCCCCACTAAGCAGGACCACCCCCCACAAAGCAAGACCACCCCCCACCGCAAGCAGGACCACCCCACCGAGCAGCACCGCCCCCACCGAGCAGGGCCGCCCACCACCCCAAGTAGGGCCTCCCCACACAGCGTAGCGCTCCCCACCGCCAGCAGGGCCTCCCCACGTCCACGCAGGGCCGGCCCTCTGCAAGCGGGGCATCCCCTGTTAGGGTTAGGGTTCTAGAAGCTTGTATGTATACAGAGATTTAGCCAAAGGAAATGACTCAACTGGCTTGTTAGGTGATGGTTGTTAATGTACCATCGAGGAGCAGGTTTGCAGAGGCAGTAAAACGCACGGGAATTTGCCCATCTCTCAGCAGCTGGTAGACTTGAACATGAGCCTTAGGGCTGACGGCGCGGCTTGTTAGGCGCCCAGATCTCTTCCAGATCCGGAGTCGTCCTCACACCCTCTGCTCTCCCTAAGCTCATTGTCAGTCCATCTCACTGAGGGTCTCCTCCTCCGCTGACCTGCTTTCCCAAGCGTGAAATACTTCATTTCCATCTATCTAGTTTCCGTTCCTAGGGATATCCTAAGAGCCACCGCCACACATCCACAGGAGTCAGGATCCTGGTGACTGCTTGGACTCTGCTGACTCTGTGCATTATGGTACCACACCCACCTTGAGTTAGTTAACTGGTAATCTAGTTGGTAAGGAATTGTCCTGCTAAATCAAGGGCAGATTGTTCCAATCCACCAGCTGCTTCAAAGGAGACAGACAAGCAACCACAGCCCAAGAAATGTACAGCCTCTGAATACCCGGCAGAGGTCAGCTGTGAGTCGGTTTTGGCTCAAGGGCCCCTGAAGACAGCTGGGCTTCCATCACCACACAGTCCAACCTTGTAGTTGTTGCTAGTGACCCTACCAACAGTTCTGCACTCTGTCCTATCCTGCTCCGTCATGATAGCTGGTGGGTTCAAGCCCACAGCTGCGGCGGTCACTGTGCGGTCCATCTCAAAGAGGGTCTTCCTCCTCCACTGAGCCTGTACTGTTCCCAGCATGCTGCCTCTCTCCAAGAACTGGTTCCTTCTGAAAATACACCCACAGTAAATGAGAACAAGTCTCGTCATCCTTGACTCAAAGGAGGGCTCCCTCTGCCCTGAAGACTCCTCTGCTGGTTCCTTTCACATCCATGGGTGTTCGGTACTCTTTCCAACGCCCTGACAAAGGCATTGGTGAGTCTTCTGCCTTCCTTAGTCACAGTCCAGCTTTCAGATGAGGCAGTTCCCACTGCCAAGTCTGGCTAACATAACATAGCAACTACTATAGCGGACCTCAAGGATACTGGTGAAAGAAACATCTGTTCAAGGAGCTACTTACGGCATTTGTCACAGCAGCCCTGAGACCACTGCCCACCCCTGCCCAGCAGTCTGCTGCCGCCGGCCACTGGCCTCAGGTCAGGAACCCATCCTGTGAAAACCGAAAAACCAAACTTATGCTGAGTCACAGAGCCCCTAGAGGTCAGAGAACTGTCCCACTGGGCTCCCATCGCTGCTGTCCCTTCCCCAGGTGGCATGCCATGTCATTTCCCCGTAGAACAGCAGCCGAACAGCTGACCTTCAGTTAGCAGCCAGGAACTTAAACCACAGTACCACCAGTGTCCCACTGGCATGGAAAAGAGGAGACAAAACACCAGCTGTCTCCCCACAAATGGGTGTCTGTGCTTGGTTCTCTTCTTGGGGACACCTATCGCTGAGAAAATAAAGACAGCATTGCAAAGCCACTGTGCATTTTTTTTTTTTTTATTACATTGTCTCACATTAGGCTTGAAGGGCAGCAAGGGGAAACCAAGCATTGAAATACTGGAAGCCGAGTTTCGTTTAGACAACACAATTTGGCCACCCAATCTTGGGTATAACATGGTGAAACAGATTTAGCTCTGCACCCCCCCATTCCCCCCAGCCCGTACATCCTAAGGCGAAAGCAGGCAATTGCAGGTCAGTCAGGTTAATGGTGCGCACGAGCAAGGTGAAGTGCAGAGCATTTACAAAACCCACAGCCTACAATAAAAATATTAACTATAAACCCAAAACCCATGGCCTGGGAGACAAGGAAGGGCCCGACCACCTAACCCAGCAGAGGCTGCATGGGAGTGACACGCATAAAAGGGGGCCTCAAACTGCTGGGCGTGTGGCTAGCTCACAGTTCCTGGCACTGCGTGGATGTGGGTGTGGCAGGGTTGTGCCACACCAGGAAGGGCTGTACTGCACCGTGCAACTTTCCAAAGTGCGCCAGGACCTCTAAGTCAGACCCTCCGCTTGTCCGAGAGAGGCTAACTCATTCAGTCTGTAAAATGGCATGCTCTGCTGGCCCCATCACTTTGGGAACTTGACCCTTTCACTTACCAGGGAAGGTAACAGTCTAGGTGTTAGCCTACAGCCCAACGCTGGTTTTTATTCTGAAGTCACCTATTATCTCGGATTTCTCAACCTCTTGCTCTACTTAGTGATGCTGAAATGCAGGCCTACTCATTACTACTGGGGAAACAGCTAATTACAGCAGTGTGGTCTTAAGACATTTTATCATTGTCACGGTAAGTTCCTTCTCCATTGTAACAGACCTTAGGCGCTCAATTGATCGTTCCCTCCCATCCATGCATCGTGCTTTGTGCAGTTCCCACGTGGATATTCAATCCCTTTGTCTGCTACTGTTCAAGTGTGTCAGCCGACTGGTCTTCGGTCGGCCCATGGGATGTTTCAAAGTAACGGTTTTCTCAAAAGGGCTGATAGGGCCACTGGGATTTGGGGTTGCCGTGATTGGGGTGCAGGTGCTGGAACTGCATATGACAGAGTCTAAAGAGCAGCGCCCCGTACGCAGGGCTGCCCCGCACAGTAAGGGACACTGCACCCCTTCGAGTTCTGAATGCCTCAGGTACGACCCTGTACGCCCTACAGCTCGTCTCAGAGAATAGCACTGTGCTTCGATAGTCTGCAAGTATCCTTGCATATTATATTCTGTATTTCCACTAAGGTTGTCCCGTACTTCTATCATACAAAAATCAGTATTCTTATCTGCAAATAAACTATTATCTCACTAGTCTCATGTCCACCCGTATCCCTACCTTTTTTTGGATTTTTTCTCAGTTGAACACAAAGAGCTGATACCTGCCTGCCTTCTCCATTTTTTTACTCAAAGTAAGTACTTTTTGAGCCTCAGCTGCCTCTTCCACCGTGACCTCAGCTCATTTTCAGTTTAATCCTATGAACACAGGCAGCAGCGTCGACCATTTATAAACTGTATTTCAGGATAAAAGAGGGAATGCTGCAAAACGTGGGTACAAAGAAGAGGCAGGAGTGCGAGCTGCAAATCACTGAGCCAGCAAAGGCCAGGGCCTGGAGGAGGTAAGAGAAGGAACAAGGAGAAAGGGGAGGGGGCGACAGGGCAGGCCAGCGCTGCAACGCTCTCAGCATTGCCTTCAACATTTTAAAAGGTTATAAGGTAAGATTTGTTTAAATGACCATTCTTTCTGCTAAGTGAAGGACAACTTAGATCAGGATAAAAGGACCCGCCCAAGGTAAGCTGGACATGGGGGCTGCTGGACTGATCAAGGAGAGTGGGGATCAGGGGCCTGGGGATTCTGCTTAAGAAGATGGGATTCCACTTCCTTTGTTACAGGACACTGGAGTAGCCTGAGCTGGGCTCAGGGGAGCAGGCAGAGGGCCGCTCTGGGCGGAACGAATCGGAGCGACCTGTTCTATATTTAGTGAAAGCCAACATTGGACTCAAGAGTCAGCTTCCAACTCACCAAGGCCTTCAGTGCATCAGGGCAGAATGTCCTCAGAAGACAGCCATCTCCAGAAGCAGGTGTCCAGGCCTGTCTTCAGAGAAGCTGTGGATGGATTTGAACCTACAACCATTTGGTGAGCAGACAAGTACTTAATGGTTTGTGCTACCAGTTGCCTTCTAACTATCCAACCAGAGCCATGTGAGAGGCATTAGACGGAGTAGGATGTGAGACACTGCGACAATATGAGGAATGCGTGCCCCTGGTGGCGCATGCACCTAAGCCCTTGGCTGCTAACTGGAAGGTCTGTGCGCTTCGAACTCTCCAGCCACTGTGACCAAGTGTGGTCTGCTTCCGTAGACATGACAGTGTTGGATACACCATGGAGTTCTACTCTGTCCTACAGGGTCCCTGCGAGCCACAAGTGACCAGATGCCAACAGGCTTGGTTATGGGATTATAATCTGAAGGTCAAGGTCAGAAAAGGAAAACTCCAAGAGGGACTTTCATTTAAAAAAAAAAAAAGTGGATGAGACACACCTCCCAGAAATCAACCACATTGTTCAAAAAGCTCCACGGATGCTGGGGCAGAAGTCCTTTCGGCACGTGCACCCAGAGCAGTGGGTTATGGTGATAGTTCTCTCACTCCAGCTGTGCATGGGCACTGTGATGGCCAAAAGGAAGCGCTGGCTGGAGCCTTAGAGCCAGGGGCGCCTGGGCAGGTGCCACGCCTGCAGCCCCCAGCACACACCACGCAGTGGGACCTTCGAAACCAAGGAGCTAGGAGGTCGTCTTTGTCTTAGAACTTGAATCAACTGTCTTGCAAGTTAATAGCTTTTGACACGTCTATCTGCTGAAGGAAACTAGGGAAATTAGAAGCAGGAAACTGGGACAACTGGAGCAGAATGTGGAAAAGGGCAAGGGGAAAACTACTCATTCTACAGAAGGAAAGGCTGGTCCAGGCCCTGGGCAGCTTGATTCCATGCTCGGTTATACGTAGGGAAGGAGCCCCCGCCGGGCTGCGGGGAGCTGTGTTCTTCTATTCTGGGCTCACCAGGAAAACAAATGTGGCCTTGTCAGGGTCAGTCCTGCAAAGGGAGGGCCCTACTCCCACGGCCCCCGGGAGCCTCATCGAACGACTACACTAGCTTCTAGATTTATGAGTCAGGCTAGTATGAGTCTGGCTACTGGAGCTTGGTCTCCAGCTGAGAAGAGAGATCAAGGCAATGTGGCAAATCCCACCCCACCCCATCCCACCCCACCCCATAATACAGACACCTCCTGAGAGCCTCACCCCGAAAGCTCTGCTCTCTGCAACCGTATCAAACAGAAGGGAGGCATCTCGGCTCTGTAACACAGAAAGAGCACAGATGGGCAATGAACTCCAGCCAGTCACGTCTTTCCACACCACGTGCGGCTCTGCGTATGGAAGAGTCAGCCTGGGTGGAGTCTGTGCCCCAAATAAACTTCGTGAGAAATAAGTGTGTGCACAGTTCGAGTCATCAAAGGTTTGGCACAGCACTGCTCTGCCGTGTGGCCGTAATCACATTTAAATTATCTTTTCTTTTTAAATCTAGCCTATACCTAAGCAATTTTCTCCCAGCCTTGCAGATGGGATATTACAGAATATCTATTCACAGGGACTCTACAACCTCCCTTTCAAGGCTGCAATGTCTATGTCCTCTCGACAGGCATTTTAAGAATCTCTTAAAATTTCTACAGTTAATTTTCATTCCATTTAACTTCACCACGTAGGACACGAAGCAAAAGGCTGCTGTGGTAACAAGGGGTCCCGGGTTTCAAACAAGCAGCGTTTCCTGTGGGGTCGTTATGGCATCTGCAGCTGGACAGGGGAAACCAGCTCTTAGAGCAGGAAAAGACAGCAAGTCTATCGAGTGGACATGAGCCAGGAGACTGTGGTGGAGAGTTCATGGTGGTGAATCCTTTCAAAGCGAGGGCAGATTTACATAACAGTAAGGGGACACGGAGGAGTGGTCAGATGTGGCTAACTGGGGGACAGAACAGAAAATCTGACACACTGGGTAAACACGGGATTACGGTTTCCTTACTGACCTGTACCCAACACTGAAAGGCGCCTGAAGCTGTTAACTACAGGTCAGCAAGGAGACAGCAAGTCCATGCTCGCCCTGCCTACCCACCCTGCCCACGGACTCCTGTCCAGGAAATAGGCGGGTCAGCCTTGACTAAGTCCACCCGAGGTCCTGAGCTTTGCGATGCATGCGAATCACCTGGAATCTTTGGAAAAAACACTGCTGCTGCCTGTGGGGCGAGACTAAGAGACTATCAGATACTACAGGACGCACTGTGTCTCCCAAAAGAAACGCTGACGTCCTAACTCCACTCTCTTTGGAAACCAGGTTGTTTAAAGATGCTGAAGTGGTCCACACGGATGCAGGTTGGGCTCCAATCGCACATGACTGTTGTCCTCACAGAGCAGAAACACAGCATCAGGGAGAAAAGAAGTCATGTGACGCAGGAGCTCCGAGTCAGGGGACCGCTGGAGCCACCAAAAGCTGAGAGAGGGCGATGTACACAGCCCCCCAGCTTGTGGTCCTATCATGTAGCAGACGTAGGAGACGAATATACCAGGTGATTGAAATATCCAGTCAAGTTTGGGGAGCCACCCCTCAAAGACATACAGGCAGGCGGAGAGATTTATGACTGTAAATGTTGCCGGGAGGATTTGAACCGATGATGCCGTGGTTACCACATCTAACTAATGACACAGGCCTTGCCCATCTCGGTATACTCAATCACATACTTAGGGTAGATCTGATCTTTCTTAAAGATGACGAAAACGGAAGGATTCAAACTGGAATCCACACAGCTGTCGTACAGAAGGTTCACGCCCAAGTATCTAGAAGGGGGTCTCTCGAACATCACGTTTCCTTCGGTGTAATTGCCCACCAGCACTCGGGAAACAAACATGACCACGCTTTTGTCATCACACAAGCAACTTTTGTGGGAAGTGATAGCATCCTTAGTGAAGTAATTTCCTGGAAATAACCAGAGAAAAGCAAAAAGTCAAGAATTATTATAAAAGAACCTGCTTAGTTTCCAAGAATATTTCTACATAAGCAGCTGTCGTTATTGAGGACCTTTGAGTAGGAACCAACCCATAGCTGACCCTCCAATGGGTTTTCAGAGACAGTAAACTGCACAGGACACTGTCCATTCTTCTCCCACAAGCAGCTGGTGGACTCAGACTGCGTGCCTTTGTGACTGCCCCACAGCTTCCTACCGCTCGGCCACCAGAACACCCGATCATTTGATGGGGGTCAGAGCATGGAAACACTGCATGGCTCAAAATCAAAAAAAGGAGAGCGCCAGGAATGGGTCCTGTCTCCATACATTTTCAATCTCTATGCAGGACAGATCATTCAAGAGGCTGGACTTTATGAGGAGGAATATGGCATCAGGATTGGAGGAAGACTCATCAACAACCTGTGTTATACACATGCCAACAACCTTATTGGCTGAAACTGAGGAGGACCTGATGCATTTGCTGCAGAGGGTCATTGACTATAGTTTGCAATATGGATTGAAGCTCAACATCAAGAAAACAAAGATTCGCGCCACTGGGCCAATTAGCAGGATCACAACAGATTAGAGAGAGGAGATTAACAGAAAGGAGATTAAAACTGGTAACAATTTTAACTTACTCTGTTCCACAATCAACACTCTTGGCACCAGAAGTCAGGAAACCAAAAGATAAATTACACTGGGGAAGTCTGCTGTCAGGGACCTCTCCAGAATACTGAAGAGCAATGATGTCAGTCAGTCTAGAGACTAAGGTGCCCCTGATCCTGGCCACGGTCTTCACAATTACTTGCTGTGCATCAAAGAGCTGGACAATGACCAAGGATGACAGAAGAACTGATGCGTTTGAGTTGTGCTGGAGAAGAGCATTGAACATACTGTGAACTGCCAAGAGACCTAACAGGTCTGTCTTGGAGAGGGTGAAAGCAAGCTGCTTCTTGGAGGCAGGGATTTTGAGAATCCATCTCACATACTTTGAGCATGCAGCCAGGAGGGATGAGTCTTTGGAAAACGATATCATGCTTGGAAAGGCCGAGGGACAGCGCAGGAGAGGAAAATTCTGATGAGCTAGATTGACACAGTAACTGGGATAATGAGGGCTGGTGTATCAGAGAGAGTAAGGTTGGTTCAGAATAGGGTAGGGATCAGAGGTGTTGTATGTACATGGAGTCGCTATGGGTCCTAGTCGACCTGATAGCAAAGAACAACGACTAAACCTAAGTCAGCATTTCCTTTTTGCTGGGTGCCAGCAAGTTGGTCTCTGATGCTGAGTGACCCCCATGACAGCGTGGAGCTACCCCACAGGGTTTTCTAGGCTGTGCTGGTTCGGATCATCAGCGTTCCCCCACCACCACCATGAGGTCACTAGTGATTCAAACCACTAACCTCCCGATTAACAGCCTAACACTTACTGACAGGCTCCTTTATATCACCTTCCAGGACACTCACTGCACCAGTTCCCCCACCTGTCTGGAATCTACCTTCAGATACACTCTACATGTGACTATAAAACCTTCCTAAGTTGAGATTAGTGTGAAGTCAAGAAGCAACAGCCATCACATAATCTATAAGGGAATACTTTTCCGCAATCTCAGACCCCCTAAAAATAACCTCCCAAATCACACCGCTGTTGAGCCGGATCCGGCTCACTTTCCTCTACCAGGTTTCTCATTCTGTGAAACTTTATGGAAAGAGAACACCCCCGTCCTCTTGTAGAGACGCTGGTGGATTTGAACCACCAACTTCTAAGAGCCTAGAAATCAAGAAACGGATCACACTGGCAAAGTCTGCTGTCAGGGACCTCTCCAGAATACTGAAGAGCAATGATGTCAGTTTGAAGATGAAGGGACACTTGATTCAAGCCATGGTCTTTTCAATTGCCTGCTATGGCATAGGAAATCTGGACAATGACTAAGGACGACAGAAGAAGCGTCAAGATAGAAGAGTCGTGGTGTTAGGAAAGATGACTGAATATTCTATGGAAAGCCAAGAGAACAAGCATGTCTGTCCTGGAGAAATAGAAACCCGAGTACACCCTGGAGGCAAGGACATGCTCTTTGCCATGTTAGTCAGTGAGACCTTGAAGTCTTAAAGAGAGTCCTTGAAAGAAGGACTTCATGCTTGGAAGAGTGGCCAGCAAGACTCACAGCAAGAGGGACTGACACGGTGGTGGAAGCAATGGGCTCAATCGTGTCAGACATGGTGAGGACAGTGTAGGAAAAGGCAGGAGATAGATCTGCTGTGCACAGGATCGCTATAAGTCACAGTCAGCGGTGAGCTAGGACAACGGATTTCAGGCCCATTCAGATTGGTGCTGGGATTAGCAGGAAAAGATCTGGGAGTGTGAGGACTTTTAAAATCGGTGTTGGGATTAGTAGAAAGAGGCCTGGGAGTGTGGGGAGCAAGACTGATCTCACAGGAATTGGTTTGTTCTGTGGATGCTGGTGGCGAGGACAGTTCCCCTTTGTGAAGTCAGCAGAGGTCAGAAATGGCCATTCCACTTGGCCCTTGTTCTTTTTTGAGGGTGCAGAGAAAAGTAGATCCATAGTTTTAGACCATGTAACCCTTTATGGAAGCAGAGCCCCAGACCTCTCCTCTAAGAGTCCTCTAAGCAGGTCTGGACTATCAATCTTTATTTAAAAGAATTCATTTTAATTAAAGTTGACAGAACTATAATGAAAGTTGACAGTGAACTATCAACCTTTTGGCTTGTAACTATACCACCAAAATTGTAATGTAACCTCACACAGTGTAGTTACTTTTCATAATGTCATGAATTCAACCAGTCAGGTGAAAGCTGAAAGGCAAAAAGGAAGCTTCCCAGGGGCATGTGCTACCTTGAGAGGATGGACAGGCTCTTGCCTCACTCCTTCTGTCACCTGACCAGAAAGTGTGGCTTGCCAGAGCCCCCACAATGGCATGAGACTGCTCCTCAGGTCAGTCACTCTCTCCACTGGTGATTCTGCTTCTCTAGAGATCGCTAAGCCAACTGCTGCCTAACACAAACAGCGCCAGCATCTTACAGCAGAAATGCGCGTGGTGCCCGAGTCAGGGCTCCTAATCAGACTTCTCGAGTCCAACACAAACCTTTTCCATATTTGGTTTCATGAGTTCCTTGGAGGGTCCAGTCAAAGTTATTCTCACATATCTGTGCCACGTTGCGGTGGTGTGTCGCTTGAAACAGAAGTTTTTCATTGGGATTCTCCATACTCAATTTTTTCCTAATACAAGAAAGAAGAGACTTAAGACCAAAACCATCTCTTATATTAACAATAATGCAAGCTTTAAAAATTTGTTTGGTACAATAGTCCAGATTAATAACTTACAGAATTATAAGGCCAAAAGAGAGAAGCTTCCTTTTACACAATGAGAAAATTCACTGAGATCACGGGCAGTAGTGAAAGTACTGTCAACATCAAGCCAAACTCATGTGGGGCAGATGCCGACCCCCAGCAGCCCTGCAGGTCAGAGCGGAACCGCCTCACGGGGTTTCCACAGCTGTGATGTTTACTGAAGCTCACAAGGACATCTTCCGCTGGAGCAGGAGCTGATGGTCTCGAACCACTGACCTTACAGCAAACAGCCAAATGCTCTCACTACTGTACTACCCCCCACCCCCCACCCCCCACCACGGCCCACTGCTGCCGAGTCAGTACTGCCTCCCGGTGACCCTCCATTGGGCTTCCGAGGCCGGAAACATTTACAGGAGGAGACTATGCGGCATTCTGTCCTGGAGCAACTGATGGCTTCGAACCCCCGGCCTTTTGGCCAGCAGGGCGCGCTCTAACACACCATGCCTCCAGAGCTCCTTGTAAACCTCGGCTATAAATGTGAAGCGACAGGTAATTCCTCCTGACTCCGTAAGGGCACCGGCTGGCTCAGCAAACACTAACCTTTCAAAAGCAGCCAAGAGCTCCGCATTCTCGATCTTCTTGATCATTATAATCTTGTAATTTTTCATGGACGCTTTAAAACTATCACTTATCTTAGCATATTCTGGAAGCTGGTCACTGAGTATTGACAACTGAAAAATGAAAAAAGTTGGGTTTGGCAAGCTCTGGTGGCCTAGTGGCAAAAAGCTGCATTGTAATCCCTGAGGTGTATGGTTCAAATCCACCAGATGCTTTGCTGAAGAAGGAGGGACAATCTCCTCCTGTATCAGTCCGATTTGATGGTACACACATTAAAAAAAAATAAAACTGTTTAAAAGAGATATATAACTGGGTGTTTCTGTCATCACAGGAGACGAGAGCGAGGGCTACATGGTGGAGGGGACCTGGGGGAGGGTTTGTAAAACAATGAAAGAATCTTTTACTTTTCCATAATTTTTGACTCATGTACTTATAACTTGTTAGTCAAATTTGTGTCTTCTAGGTTGCAACACCCCCATGATACATCAAGGATATGAACATATACAGCCAAGCACAATCAATAAGAGTGCATCTAAATTCCAAAATCAATCTCCATAATAGTCTATGTGTTTCCTACTGCCAAAGGGGCCCTTTAGAGTAGTGAGAGAAGATCTTCACCCTGAAACCCACAGCGTCCCTTTTCAGCAGGAAGTAGCTAAGAGAATACGCCATCCCCTTTTCCTTATGACTCAGGGTGAAGTCTCTCTCAGGGAGGAGTGATAGCGAATGGCAAAGGACACACTGACAAAGAAGATCAATCAGAACTGGCTTTGACAAGCACTGTGGCATTTGGACAAGAACAAACTGGGAGGAGGGTAGAGAGAATGGTGCAACAATGAATGAATGGAAACCCAAAATCTCTGTAAATGTTTATGAAAATTAATAAAATATAATTATAGGAAATATAATAATAATAATAATAATAATAATAATAATCAATTACTGATAAAAAGAAAAGAAAAGAAAAATATTGGTTTTCTGAGCATGTAGCATGAGGTGGTTCAGGGCCTCACTGCCAGCGGAGGTGGGTGGAGCAGGGGAGGCAGGTTGTTAGCCAGTTCAGGGGCCCCCACACCCCAAGCCAACTCCATGAGATGAGATGTACACTGACGTCCATCTGTCTGGGCTGTGGTCAGGCGAGCAGCACATCTTGGCTGTGGCTGACCTGCGGGTGTGACTGAGAGCAAGTTCCTGGCCTAATAACACTCCTGACCCAGAGCCAGGTCAGAGGCACTGGAACCCCTGAGCTGCCTGGTGAAGCATGATGGGAATGGGGGGGCTGGAGGACAGGATGCACTCACATGGATGGAGCACCGTTTGTGTGACTCCTGTATCCGCTGCCCTGGAGTCAATTCTGACTCACGGTGACACTGGGGGCAGAGTGGAATGGCTCCAAAGGGTTCCCACAGCCGCCATCCTAACTTAGAAGCCGATGGTGGGTTTGACCCACTGACCATGAGATTAGCAGCCAGCTGTCTAAGGACAGGGCTGCCATGACTCCCTAAAATCCAATCACAAACCCACTGAGGCCGAGTCTGACTCTCAGTGTGACCCTCCAGTAGGCTTCTGAGGCTGGAGAGCTTGACGAGAGGACACTGCCCACCTGGCTTCCACTGAACGGCTGGTGGATTTGAAGCACTGACATGCCAATCAAAGAATTCACCCATCAAAGTGCGTAAAAGCCTTACCTTGTACCCACGCAGGGGCTGGCAGTGGTCCCACTGAGGCACGACATTTGAGGTGGGAGAGCTGGACGCCAGCTGGCGTCTGTAAAGAAGAAAGAACAAAGATTCACTCGACTCCTGTGCTGTGCACGCAGCGGACTTTCTGTCCTCACTTTGGGGTTCTGTGAGAAGCTCAACCTGTTTGTGTTTCTGTAGTTGATCTGACTACACTCGATGTTTTCCTCAGTAACTGGGCTTAAAGAACAGGCCGAGAACCTCAGCCCACCTTCACCAAAGCGTGCATTTTAATTTTTCTCTCTCTCTCTCTGTGTGTGTGTGTGTGTGTGTGTGTGTGTGTGTGTGTGTGTACCGTCAAATCAGCTCTGACTGGTACAGGAGGAGATTGCCTCTCCTTTTTCAGCAGAGCTTCTGGTGGATTTGAACCGTGTACCTCTGGGATTATAGTGCAGCGTCTTGCCACTAGGCCACCAGAGCTCCCTTGAAAGTGTGCCTTTTAAATAAAGCATATTTGCTATACACAAAAAAACAACACAGACCTGATAACCACCTGGGATGTGACAATACTGGCCTCATGGTAAGAAGCTGCGCTGCAGTAACAAAGTTCCACGGTCCAAAGCCAGCTGCTCTGCAGGTAAATGATGGGCAGTTTCCTCCCGTGTGATTTACTGCCTCTGAAAACGCACTGGAGGGTCAGCTCCGGGTGTATTTCGACTCGACAGCACACAACAACAACAACTGCTCTGTGGAAGAAGAATGGGCAGTCTCCTCCCAAGTGAACTACAACAACCTGAAGGACTATCCACAGAACACCCTGTTTAATCCATGCAGAGCTGCCCAGGGGACCACGTGTCCAAAGCCCCACCACCCGGAGAGGCCAGCTTGTCACAATACACTGCACAGGTCTCAGTGACACTTTCAGATTAAGACAAGGAATAAAGGTCTGGCGTTCTACTTCTGAAAACCCTCTAGATTACTGCTTCTGCTCTTGATCTGCAGACAGCGGTGAAGTGGGACTCAGAATGGACAGTGCACGCATCCACCGAGAGGGGGTTGGCTGACCCAGCAGTGGCCAATAGGAATGGGAAAGGATTTGAACCAAGTGAGCTGGATCGGTGGCTGAATCAGTGGCTCCGTGGCTCTGATTCTAACTGAGCATGCCCCCCCTACTTTCCATGGTCCCCGAGAGCAGCTCCCATTCCCAGATCCCTGTGTCTCCTCAAGATCTCTTTTCATGAAACATGTAGGGTTTTTATTTGGGCAAAAGTTTACATTGACTTTTAATATAATTGTTGACAGACTTTTCATTTTGGAACGTTAACTACCATTCGTCCTATCAGCTTCTTACTGTGTGCTGTCTCTCCCTTCACCCAACTTACTTATTTACTAATTTTTACTCCCCCTGTGCCTGATCCAGGCCATGGTCTTCACAGTTACTTGCTGTGCATCAGAGAGCTGGACAATGACTAAGGTTGACAGAAGAAGGATTGATGCCTTTGAGCTGTGGTGCCGGAGAAGAGCATTGAATATATCATGGACTGCCAGGAGAATAAACAGGTTTGTCCTAGAGAGGGTGAAACCAGGCTGCTTCCTGGAGGCTAGTCTGACATACTTTGGGTATGTTGCAAGGAGGGCCCAGTCCTTGAAGAGGAACATCATGCTTGGAAGGGTGGAGGGACAGCGCAAGAGATGAAGACCCTGGATGGGATGCACTGACTCAGTGTCTGGGGTAATGGGGGTATGTGTATCAGGAACAATGAAATTGGCTCCAGACAGAGCAGGGGTTTGTACAACAATGAATGAATATTTTTTAAAAAATTTAACTTCTTGGAGGGAAGGAAGGAAAATGTGCACCAAAGAATAAATGAAAATCTAACTTTTCTGTAAACTTTTGTTAAAATCAGAATTAAAATAAAAAATTTTAAAAAGAGGGGGAGGGATTGTATAACAGTAAGAGTTTTACTTTTCAAGGAAAAGAGTGAATTGGGGGAAGGGGTGGGCAGGGAGAAAAGTGCAACAATGAATGATTGGAAAGCTTAAGTCTCTGTAAACTTTCATTAAAATGAATTTTTTAAAAAGGTGGGGGAAAGAAAGCAGGGTCCAGAGCTGTTGTTCATAGGATCGCTATGAGCTGGAGTTGACTCAATGGCACATAACAACAACAACATCTCTGTTCATCCCTATTAAATCTCTATCTGTATTCATTAATACATTAATAGTAATAATTAATATACCTATTAATCTTCTATATATGTGTCAACCTTTCTTTAGCTTTTGACAGGAGTGGTCCTATAACATGCATATACAATGGTTATTTTGTAACCAGCTCATGTGACTCATCATTACTCTGTCCCAGACTCATCCTAGGTGTGTGTGCATTCATTATTATGTACATTAGCAATGGGACTGCTGATCGAATAGCATTTTTCCCCCCAGATTTCTGAAGAAGTGTCAAACTGCTTCCCATGAAGAAGTGGCAGGACCTACAGCTACTAACACAAAAACTCAACCCTGGAGCTGGGGCACAGCTGACCGCCCACTGGACTCCCCATACCGCCTGGGGGTCTGCCCATCTCTCTCTCAGAGCCACTAGTGTACTCTGTCACAAAGACGCCACGTTCAAGTCACAAGGCCAACTGCTTACAGACTCCAGAGAGGAAGATCTGAACAGTGAGGTAACATCTCACCCTCAAACCCCACCCACACGCCCCAACCCCACAGCCACACCAATGCTGCAAACAACAAATGCTGGCCAGGCTGTCAGGAGATCAGAATTCCCAAACACAGCTGGAGAGAATGTGAAACAATGTGATTTCTTAAAAGCAAGAAAGTGAAAAGCGCCATTACCAGAATAAAGAAGTATCGAACTGCAAAGAAAAAAAAAAAAAGAAAGTGTAATTAGAACACCTTGATTTACACACCAATTACTCTTCTGCAGGGAAAAAGAAACCTACCTCCAAATGCTTTGATGAACATGTTCGACTTTACTGACAGTTCCACAAACACACAAAGAAGACAAGCTCAACGCACCCACAACAAAGCTTCACCAAACATCCCTTCCGTCGATTCTCTCTTCCCCAAAGTCCAGGCCGCGGCCTCGCTCAACCTCTCATATCACTTACCACCCCCCACTCTCTTGACTCATCCTTCATGCAAAAGAAGTGGCAACATCAGGCCAGCAGGAGTGTTCCAGAATATTCCAGGAAGAGTCCAGAGGCATGAGGACAGAGCAGGCATGCGGAACAATGGGACACTTACTCTGAGCCACGTATATCACGGACAGGCATGAACTTGGGCCGTCTGACCACGTCCCTCTGAGTGCTGGAAACTGTGTTTGTCTGAATCATCGCTTTAGACAGGAAAAAAAAAAGAATCAGAGCTACAAAATGACTTCCCTTTGGTTTGCACTTGGATGATGAAACTTCGTCTCACATACATACTTTGGGCATGTTTTTAGGAGGGGAGGGGCCATTTGCTTAGAAAGGCGGGGGGTCAGCAAAAGAGAGAAAAACCCAAACAACAAATGCTGGCCAGGGTGTGGGGAGATCAGAATTCCCAGATGCAGCTGGAGAGAAACGCAGCATTTGTTGAAAAAAGATTAACCAGCAGTGGACTGGAGCGACAGCCGCTAGTCTATCAAGGACGGTGAGGTAGTGCAGGGTTCAGATCTGCTGTTCACCGATTTGCTGTGAGTCGTACTCGAATCGACAGCCCCTAACAACCCACTCAGCAGTGCCACAGAAGAAAAGCCTGGCCACCTGCTGCCATAAGGTGACCGCTGTGAAGACCCCAGGATGCATACAGAGCTGCCGTGAGTGGACATCACCCCAACAGCAACCAGGGTGGTTCTGGGCTTTGAAGAACATAGCTCATGTGTACGATGGGATGGCACACAATGAGTGGAGAGAAAAATGCTTCTGAACGGAAAGCAATAAAAAAGAAAAGAAGGAGAGGGGCCCAGTTCGAAGGCTTCGAAGTCCAGGTGCTCCAGGGCCCCTCAGGGGTTCACCTCATCTTCCCACCAAAGCCAGGCAGAGGGCAGTGAGGGCGGGCTGGCAGCCAGGTCACGTGAGTCCCACCTGAGCTCCTCCCACATCACCTGTGCAGCTCCAGGCTCCAGGTGTGCACTCTGTGGCCCCAGGCCAGGAGCCTAATGGCACAGGGCTCAACACACTGAGCTGCTAGGCAAGGGTTTGAACCAGCTGCTCCATGAGAAAAGATGTGGCAGCCCGACAACTTGAAGATTACTGCTGTTGTTAAGTGCTATTAAAGTCAACTACACACTGACCCTACAACAGAAAAACAGATCTGAACCCTGCCCTGTCCCTCACCGGCCATATGACCTCTCTCAGGGTCAAGCCAGTTACAGGCATTTTTTTTAAATTCTTTTTTATTTTTCTTTTTCGTTCTGTACCGTTGCCTCGGATGTGACGGGCACAGGAGGAGATTGCCCCTCTTTTTCCAGCAGAGCACCTGGTGGATTCAAACCGCGCCCCTCTGGATTGCAGTGCAGCTTCTTGCCACTAGGCCACCAGAGCTGGCACTGCGTCAGTCCATCTTGCTGAAGGGCTTCCTCTCTTTCTCTGACCCTCCATCCTTCTCAGCTTGACGGCCCTTCCTGACCACATGCCCAAACGATGTAAGATGAGCTTCAGCATCCTAGAAGCACTCCGGCTGCACCTTTTCCAAGATCCATCTGTCTGTTGTTCTGGCCATCCGTGGAATATCCAGTACTAACGCCGCAGCTCAGGGCATGGGTTCAAATCTGTCCTGCGGGCTCACTCTGAGTTGGCGTGGACTCAGAAACAACAGGTATGATTTTTGTTGTTGTTGTTGAACAATGAGCATGCAGTGCAAAGAAGAACGGCCTCGTGCTGGCCTTTGAATGGCCAGGCTGTGGGACTGAACGTACCAAGCGCTGTCAGAAGAACAAACACATGCATCGTGGAGGACGTGCAGTCAAGAGCTCCTGTGCGCCCCAGAGGCAGAGATGGAGAGACACTGCCACGTCCTGTGGGCAGGCTGTCAGGAGGGGACCGAGGGAAGGGACATCATGATGGCCATCACTTGGTGACTTACAGATGGGGAGCTTGAGGCTGGGCATGTGAGTCACAGAGCTGAGCGCACGGGGGGCTGCTGGCACCCAGCCTCTGCTGGATTGTGCGTCTCCCCAGAGGGCATGAGGGAGGCGACAGACCGCCTGACCTGAGTGCAGAGGCCCCTTCTCCTCCCCCACCTGCGTCCCCCGCTGGATCAGATCCCTCACCATCACCAAACATAAGCACCCACCTTGGAAGCTCAGCTCACAGTCCTCCGAGCCCACCTTGAACTGCACAATCCCGTGCGGTAAGGAGCGAAACATGGACTCAATGTACGTGGAGTTGACGTTCGAGACAGGCTGAGGATCCTTCTAATGGAAAAGGAAGGGGTCGAGGAATAATGACATCAGAGCAGCCTCGTAAGACACCTCTCATTTTGTCCTTGAGATCTTCCATTCCAGCATGGGCTCCGGATAGGGAAATCTCATCTCCTAATTCCCTGACAGAGCCTAGCAGAGGGGTGTCTACACACAAACACTGGTACTTGGTGAGGGGTCTTCTAGAAACATGGCCCCAATGTACAAACTGACTCTCCCTGCTTCTGAGAACCCACACAGCGTGTTCCCGCTTAGCATCTGTGCTGGACATCTACATTGGGCATGGGTACCTCACTTTTATCCCTCATCAGTCCTGTCACTTCTGAGCTTTGCTTTTGGAATAAGTATCCAGTTCTTTTTTTTCTGAGTTTTCTCTTTTGAGTGGATTAATGTAAATCCTCTCCTCTCTCAAGGAGGGTGGGGACTTACTTCTTCTCCATACGGAATCCAATTGCCAAATTCATCTCTCCAATACCAAATCCATTTTGTGAGAAAGCCAGAGGAAACCTCAGTAGTGCATGAAGGGGTGGAGAGCCGTCGCAGAGGGCTGCCATCACAAACCATCTGATGGAAACTGATGACGTAGTTCCTTATAAAAACACTGAGATAGAAAAATCATTGGTTAAAAAAATGCCCCCCACATTGCCCTCAGTTTCCTGTACGCTGGTCTGCCCTAGCAAGATCACGGAATTAAAGTTTTTACTCAGAGCTGGTGGATATCTTCACCACAGTTCCAGATACTTTACAAAAAAAAGGAAAACTGGAATGTAGTGAGCCAAGCAACCAGATACAAATCTAACAGTGTCCTAAAATGTACTGTTTTAAAAAAAAAAAAAAGTACTGTTTCCTCAAAGAGGATCCAAAGGATAAACTGTGGTCTAGGAGTCTCCATAGAGATAGCTTGATGTTAGAAAGTTACAATGTATCTGCTACATATGCAACCCACAGCCAGTCAGTGTTTAAATTTAAGGACTAAGCCAGAGCTTCACACATTCCTTATATCAAAGGAGTAATGAGATCCTTTCCAAGTCTTTACAAGGTCAAAATCTTCTTCATATTCTGAAGACATTATTTTCCCTTCCTACTTTTCATTCTCTCATGAGTGTGAGGTGGAATTTCCCAGGTTTGACAATAAATGGGATGTACACACAGTTATAAGAATCCAATTATTTTCCAAAAAGTCAAGGATTAGAGATAAAAATAGAAAATAATGTCTTTTTTCCCATCTATTTTTTTAAGTATACATATGATTTGTTAAAACTGGTAACAGATTTATTTCTGTTTTGTTATTTAAATGAATCAATAACTATTTCATTTTTCTCCTGGGTTTGTTTGTTTTTGGTTTTGGGGTTTTTTTTCTCCTAGGTTTTAAATGTTAATGCAGTATATGCTGACCACTATAATCCACATAAACAAACGCTCTTTGGGGTCCCCAGTACATTTAAGGTGATGGGGTCCTGGGGTCCAAAAGCATGTGAATTGCAGTTTGAAGAAACAGAGCACACTACTTCTGACCCCTCTACAAGGAATCACAGCACAAGGTCCTGAGATACGTGGACGGAAAACTCGGGAGAAAAGTGAAAGCACCAACAAGCTTACTCATCCGATGGCCGTTGCTCTTACTGTGTCTGTGGGGTCAGAACTGACTCACAGCTGACTGCCCAGCAAGTTCAGAGCCAGTAGCCTGCACGGTAGGAGACTATCCATTCCCCCCACCCCCAGAGCAGAGGGCGGAGTTTTAACTACATGCGGCAGACTGATGGGATTCCTGAAACTATAGCCCCCAGTTTATCTTTTGAACCTAGAACAAAACTCACTTGCCCAGCTCACCTTCTGCCTGAAGTACAGGCCTAAAAGATGATCAACAGCACCCAGTACACACTCACCCCTTATTATAATTAAGCACACAAAATTCTAAAAGGGCAGCACTTACCCATGGATAAGTACAGAAGGCAGGAAGGGGTAGTATACTAGGACTGATGGAAGCAGGAATCATAAGGATGAAGCAGGAAGCGTGCTGTTATACCATGGGAACTGTGATCAAAGTCATAAACCAAAATGTGTATGGATGGTTGACTGGAACGCCAGTTAGCGTGGTAAACTTTCACTCACAATTTTTTAAAAAATAAACTCTCTGGTGGCCTAGGGGCAAGAAGCTGCACTGTAATCCCAGAGGTACGCAGTTCAAATCCACCAGGTGCTCTGCTGGAGAAGGAGGGGCAATCTCCTCCTGTACTAGTCAGATCAGATTTGACAGCACACACACACACACAAAATAAATAAACAGGCTCTCCAGATCCATGGTCCTCAGTCAGGAGACAAGAGACGTGTGGCTACATTTGAAACAATTTCCTATTGCCACCAGTTGGGAGAGGGAAGGGGAACAGTGCTTGGTGGCTTCCAGTTAGGAGTCGTCATTAAGTGCCATCACGTCAACTACAACTTACACCAACACTATGAACAACAGAACTGAAAGTTGCCTGATCCTGGGCCCTCCTCACAACCTCTGTCACACTCAAGGCCACGGTGGCGGTCATCACACCAGTCCATGTTGCTGGGGAGTGGGTTGTTGTTGTTGACTGCCTTCAAGTCGAGCATGACTCATTGTGACCCTATGAACAGAAGACCTGAAGCCCCTCTATAACTATCGACATTTATCAAAGTTGACAGAGTTTCCTGAGGCATGGTATTTAGGAAGTGGATGCCACTCCTGCTTCCAAACCTGTCATAGTATGTTACTGTTGTTATGTGCCACTGAGTTGCCTACAATGCATAATGACCCTATGGACAGCAGCTTTGAACCCTTCCCTATCTTGAGCCTGTCTCATTAACTTGGACACACCAACCCCCACTGCTCCAGTTACTGCCATCAATCCATCTCATGTGGGGTCTTCTTCTCCTATGTTGTCCCTCCACCCTTCCAAGAATGATGTCCTTCTCCAAGGACCGATCTCTCCTGGCTATGTGCCCAAAGTGAGTGAGGAGGAACTTCAAAATTCTAGCCTCCAAGGAGGGGCTTGGTTTCACCTTCTCCAAGACAGACCTATTTGTTTTCTTGGCAGTCTATGTATGTTCAAGACTCTTCTCCACAACTCAAAGGCATCTATTCTTTTTCTACCATCCTTAATCATTGTCCAACTCTCTGAAACATAACAAGTAATTGAGAAGACCATAGCCTGGATGAGGCACACCTTTGTATCTAGACTGACATCGTTGCTCTTCAGCACTCTGGAGAGGTCCATGACAGCAGATTTTCCCAATGCAATTCATCTTTTCATTTCCTGACTGCATGTTTTAAGAGTGCTGATTGTGGATCCAAGCAAGCTGTAATTGTTAACAACCTCAATCTCTTCTCCATCCATCATTGTACTGCCAACTGGCCCGGTGGGGAGAATCTTTGTCTTCTTGATGTTGAGCTTCAATCCAT
Organism: Elephantulus edwardii; assembly: GCF_000299155.1. Lineage (NCBI taxonomy): Eukaryota > Metazoa > Chordata > Mammalia > Macroscelidea > Macroscelididae > Elephantulus > Elephantulus edwardii. The sequence continues at coordinate 9,284,007 of NW_006399805.1, forward strand.
ATTGAGGGCTGCAGTCCTTGACCTTTTGCAGTAAGTGTTCAGGTCTTCTTCAGTTTCAGCAAGCAAGGTTGTGTCATCTGCATATCATAGGCTGTTAATGAGTCTTCCTCCGATCTTGATGACACACTCCTCCTCATAAAGCTCTGCTTCCCAAATGATCTGTTCTGCATACAGACTGACAAGGTACGGAGACAGGATACATCCCTGATGCCCTGCTTTCCTGATTTTGAACCATGCAGTGTTTCCTTGCTCTGTTCTGAGGACTGCTTCTTGGTCCACGTACAGGTTTCATATAAGCACGATCAGGTGTTCTGAGATTCCCATTTTCCTCAAGGTTAGCTGCAACTTTTTGTGATCCACGCAGTCAAATGCCTTTGAACAGTCAATGAAACATAGACATTTTTCTAGTACTTTCTGCTTTCTACCAAGATCCATCTGACTTTGACTATAATGTCTCTAGTGCCACAACCTCTTCTAAACTCAGCCTGTATTTCTGGTAGTTCTCTGTCAATGTACTGTTCAAGTCTTTTCTGGATAATCTTCAGCAGGATTTTGCTAGTATGTGGTATTAGTGATATTGTTCAATAATTTCCACACTCTGTCTGGTCACCTTTTTTTTTGGAATGAGAGTAAATATGCATCTCTTCTAGTCAGTTGGCCAAGTAGTTGTCCTTCAGATTTCTTGACACAATGTGGTGAGCACATGCAGGGCAGCATCTGTTTGCTGAGATACATCAATTAGTATTCCATCAGTTCCTGGGGCTTTATTTTTTGCCAAGTCCTTCAGAGGAGCCTGCACTTCCTCCTTCATCACCATTCCTTCTTGATCATATATTGTTTCTTAAAATTCTTCTGTGTCAGCCGATTCTTTTTGGTACACTGACTCTGAATACTCCTTCCATCTGCTTTTAATGCTTCTTGAATCATTCAATATTCTGCCCAAAGCATCCTTAAGCATTGCAACTTGTGGTTTGAATTTATTCTTTATTTCTTTCAGCTTAAGAAATGCTGAGAAAGTTTGGCCCTTTTGATTTTCTGACTCCAGCTCTTTGCACATTTCATTATAATATTTTGTCCTGTCTTCCCAAGGAGTGGAAAGAAACCAGAAATGCTGTTACACAGCCACCCTGCAGGACAGAGAACCGCACGGCAGGTCTCTAACATTGTCATCTCCAGCCAAGCACACTGCCTCCTCGTTCTCCACAAAGCGGATGTGAGGTTCAAACCACTGACTGTGTGGTTAACAGTCTAACCTTTAACAGCTGTGCCACCAGGACCCCTGTGTAAGCACAGCACCCCACAGTTATGACCTGGCACAAGATGCTGATAGTGCTGAAGTGGAGAAACCCTACCTAGATTTATCAGGGGGAAAAATACGCCTGGAAAGAAAGCTGGAGGAAAGGCCTGGCAATCTGCTTCCACAGAAGCTCACAGCAGCTGGAGTGCATGGCTCTATTCTGCACACAGCTCCGTGGTTGCCCTGGGTCACGATCAACGTCTCTGCAGTCGATCAGGTGTGGCTGTACTGGACACTGCCAATGGCTAAGGGCTGGCTGCCACCCAAACATTGGTGGTTTACGCCTGCCCAGAGGAGCCACGGAAGAGAAGCCTAATGACCTTCATGTTGCTGTTTTCTGTAGAGTCAGAACCCACAGCTGACCCTCTGGGGGTTTCTTTTTAGGAAGCCCTGATGGCCTAGTGGTTAAGACACGGCACTGCAATTCCGAAAACCCAAGCCCGAATTATCATCTGCGCCACAGGAACAGGATGGGAAATCGTCAGTCTCCTCCCGTTCGATAAACTGCTTCTGAAAACCTACCGGAGGGTCAGTTACAGGTCAGTTCTGACTCGATGGTACAAAACAACAACAGTGGGTTTTTAGAGGCAAGTAATTGTACAGAAGCAGATTGTCCATCTTCCTCCTGCAAATCGGCTGTTGGATTCAAAGCTCGTACCTTTGAGTTGGTAATGCAACTTCTTACCACTAAGCCACATCCTTCCCCCCAAACCAGACACCAAAAGGAATGCTGGGCAACAAACAGGCTTAGAAACAAGAGCTGGTATCACCTTCTAGGGGCAGAGTGCAGAAACACACAGCCCGAGCCAAAACTCCGTGAAATCCACAGGAGAAAATGAGCCGGAAACCCTTCCCCAGAGAATGTTCGTAGAAAGCCGGGCCACATCTTACAGCTGCACAGGGCCGACCCACATGTGGATGTCCCGTTTCAGCTGGGACAAAACCAGAAATGTAAGGCATTCTCGTGACTACTTGCGGGACAGACGACGTAACCAAGACAAAAGTATAAACAAACTCTTCAAGTCGCTCACACAGCACCTGGTGGAGCAGTGGATAAGGGCTCATCTGGCTGTAAACCAAAAGGTCGATGGTTTGAACCCACCAGCTGCTTCTCAGGACAAAGAGGAGGCAGTCGCTTCCATAAAGGTGAACAGTTTAGGAAATCCTGTGAGCAGTTCTACTCTGTCCTATAGGGACCCTGCCCCCTGAGATGGAATGTCCTCACTGGCAATCGCTTTGGTTGTTGGGCTTTGTTTTCAACATTCATACAGGATTCTGAACTCTCTTGCATTGCTGACAAGTCAGAACCGACTCACAGCAGACCGTCCACTGGTTTCTGAGGCTTTGCCCACGAGATTCCTCAAAGGATCTGGTGGGTTCGAGCCACCAGAGATGCATGGTCTTCGGGTTACCGGTGCAGCTCTGTGTAATTCTGGACTCGCTGTGCGTGGGAACCACCATCGCTGACCCTCCAGCGGGCTTTCAGAGGCAGTAAATGGCCCAGGAGGAGACTGGTCATCTTCCTGTGCAGAAGCGGGTGGATGTGAACCAGGGTCCTCTGGGTGGGCAGCACAACTCCTTACTACTCATCAACCTGAGCTCACAAAGTCTGAATAAGAATGGGTTAAAATTGGGAAATTTAGCCAAAGGTCAATTTGCCCTAAATCATTTGGAGTTTTTACAAGTGCCAGGATGACCTCACAGAATAATAAACCAACTTCCACACCATGCGTGCCAGCAGGAACAAGGATGAAGGTTAACTCAACACACCACCTCACCGCCTGGGTTTCCATTGTGTTCACAGCCCACCCCTTGATACACCAAACCCACGCTGCTTCTACCCCCGGTCTGTAACTCAGCCGAGCACAAGCCCCCCACATGACCTCAGACATAAGCAGGACTCTGTGGGGACCCAGCTCTGTGCCCTCCCTGAGGATGCCAGGTCCTGCCCAGCCGGCCACTCACATGCATTGGTTTGGGTCACAGTAGGCCTGCTCGATCTCTTCCATGGGCTCCAGGTCCGACCAGGTGTCTGCGATGAGGACCTGCCATCGGTACGGCAGGTGGAAATGCATCCGGCTGCACAGTCCTGCAAAGACAAGGAGGCGGTCTGAGGCCCCATCGAGGCTGCCGATCCCACCTGGCCACGCCTGCCGACAACCACATTCCCTTCCGCTCCTCAGAGGGACACCCCCAGTCCAGTACACGCTATTCCTGGGGGGCACCAACAGCTAACACACTTGGCTGCTAGCTGAAAAGGCGAGGTTTGCGTCCCCCTAGAGGGGCCACGGAAGAAAAGTCTGGAGATCTAGCTACATCTGAGGAACAAGGGGCTGCAGACCACACTGCGCGTCGCTCTACCTCGACACAGTGTTGTCGTTTGGTGCTGTCGAGTTGACCATGACTCACTGGGAGCGAGGGACATTTGTCAAGGTGGACTAGGAGACCCCTGTGACCAGCAAAGAACAGCAAGAATCATGCACCACCCCATCCTCAACTAGAATCCCTCAGCCCTCAACAGCAACTAGCTCTTTGGTTTCTTTTACCTTTAAAAACAAAATAGAAAAGCTCAATATTAGCATGTTACCTGGTAAAATCTAGAAGAGCTTCTCTCAGCAGAGATGCATTCACTCAGCAGTGAACTGCGAAGTCTAGGGATCCCAGAAGGCTTTAAACTGCACCCACAAGACCTTTCTAACAGTGCTTCTCAGAGGCCATGGCCCACACCAGACATCGCCCTCAGAGCAGGCACGTGAGGGCACCAAAGCCAATGGGAGCGAGGCTAGAACGCAGGCCTGTGACCCAGTCACCATCATCCTATGACACAACCTACCTTGGTGGCAAAGGTTCTGTTGTACTTATTCAAGAGGCAATACGAGAAGGAAGTATGAGTCTTTAAAGGTTATCAGAGACTCAGGGTATGGACAAAAGTCATAGATTCAAAGCTGCATTAAAACAAGTTGGGCTACACACCCATGTTTATTGCGGCTTAGTTCACAATAGCAGAGAGTTGGAAACAACTCAAGTGCCCATCAACAAACGAATGGACAGAGAAGCTCTGGTATAGTCAAGCAATGGAATACTACGCTGCATTCAAAAGCAAGGAACTCAGGAAATATTATGCAAAATGGGTGACCCTGGAGGACATTATGCTGAATGAAGTATCTCAGTCACCAAAGGACAAATACTGCACATTGCCACTGTTGTAAAATGGGACTGACATTGGGGTGGGGGAAGACTGAGAAAGATGGGATAAATTATGTATACTGCATTGAAACAGATGAGGGAGAGAACTAGTTAGTATTATTGTCATGATAGGAGTCTAGAACAAAGGCTGCACAGTGGAGTGGACTTGGGGGGAGGGACTGTATAACAATGAAAGAATCTTTCTTTTACTTTTCAAAGAGAAGAGTGAAATGGGAGGTGGGGGTGGGCAGGGAGAAAAGTACAACAATGAATGAATGAATGGAAATCCAAAGTCTCTGTAAACTTTCATTAAAATTAATAATTAAAAACAAAAAACAAAAACACAAAAAAAACCCCAAGTTGGGCTAGCGTTGAAGATGTTGCTGTCGTTGTTATATACTGTCAAGTAAACTGTGACTCACAATGACCCTTGGTACAACAGCTCTGAAGCCTGCCCTGTCTTGAGTCAGTTTCATTGACTCATACACCTACCCCTACAGCCCTAGTTACATGTCAATCCATCTCATCTGGGGTCTTCCTCTCCTGCACTGTCCCTCCACCCTTCCAACCATGACGTCTTTCTCCAAAGATCAGTCTCTCCTGCCCACAGGCTCAAAGTATGTGAGATGGAGGTTCAAAATCCTAGCTTCCTAGGAAAAACTTTGTTTCATCCTCTCTAAGACAGACCTATTTGTTTTCTTGGTGGTCCATGGTATGTTCAAGACTCTTCATCTATCATTCTTAGTCATTTATCCAGTTCTCTGACACTTACTTGCTATGCATCAATTATCTGCATAGCAAGTAACTGCAAAGCCCATGGGCTAGATCAGGCACACCTTAGTCTCTAGACTGACACCGTTGCTTCTCAGTATTCTGGAAAGGTCCTTGACAGTAGATTAACCTAATGCAATTCACCTTCTGATTTCCTGACTGCTGGTGCCAAAAGTATTGATTGTGGAGCTGAGCAAGTTGTAACTGTTAACCACCTCAATCTCTTCTCCATCTATCATGTTGCTGCCAATTGGCCCAGTGGTAAGAATCTTTGTCTTTTTGACATTGAGCTTCAATCCATATTGAAGACTACAGTCCTTGACCTTCTGCAGCAAGCAAGGTTATGTCATCTGCCTAACATGGGTTGTTGATGAGTCTTCATCCAATCCTGATGCCACACTCCTCCTCATAGAGCCCAGGCTCCCAAATGATCTGTTCTGTATATAGATGAAAAAAGTATGGAGACAGGACGCATCCCTGATGCATACCCTTCCTGACTTTGACACATGCGGTATTTCCCTGCTTTGTTCTGAGGACTGCTTCCTGGCCAAGGATAGGTTTCACATAAGCACCATCAAGTGTTCTGGAAGTCTCATTCTCCTCAAGGTTAACCACAATTTGTCGTGATCCAAACAGTCAAATGTCTTTGCATAGTCACTGAAACACAGATATCTCTCTGGTACTCTTTGCTTTCTGCCAAGATCCATCTGACATTGGCTGGAAACGATAACGTTTCCAGTGCCACAGCCTCTTCTAAACTCAGCTTGTTTTTCTGGTAGTTCTCTGTTGATGTGTTGTTCCAGTAGTTTCGAGATAATCTTCAGCAGGATTTTGCTTGCGTGTGATATGAGTGTTATTGTATGATAATTTCCACACTCTATTGGGTCACCTTTTTTTGGAATGGGAATAAATACAAATACAGATCTCTTCCAGTCAGTCAGAGTTGAAGATGCAAATGATAAACAAATATGCTCATGACACCATTATTTATAACAGGGAGAAATGAGAAAGACACTGGAAACATAATAACCGAAATATGCAAATAAATAATGGCTTATCCATGTGATAGTTTATAAACCACTAAAATATTTACAAAGAATGTTTGATGACAGAGGAACATTCAGAATACAAGAAAGGGCTCTCTGCTCCTCGTCGACCCAGATTGCCCTCTCTTCTTGTGCAGCCTCAGCCGCATCCCTGAGACACGATGGTGAAGGTCGGAGTAAACGGATTTGGCCGTATTGGGCGCCTGGTCACCAGGGCTGCTTTTCACTCTAACAAAGTGGATACTGTCGCCATTAATGATCCCTTCATTGACCTCAACTACATGGTCTATATGTTCCAATATGATTCCACCCATGGCAAGTTCAACGGCACTGTCAAGGCTGAGAATGGGAAGCTGGTCATCAATGGGAAAGTTATCACTATCTTCCAGGAGCGAGATCCCGCCAACATCAAGTGGGGTGATGCTGGTGCTGAGTATGTTGTGGAGTCCACTGGTGTCTTCACAACCTTGGAGAAGGCTGGGGCTCATTTGAAGGGTGGTGCCAAACGGGTAATCATCTCTGCTCCTTCTGC
>NW_006399805.1:9291502-9295162 GCF_000299155.1 Elephantulus edwardii
ACTAGAAGAGAGAGAGAGACCCTCAGCTGCTGGGGAGTCCTTGCCCCAACCTGATCCTCCCACACACTGAGAATCTCACATCCTTGACACAAGTTTCCATCAAATCCCCCTGAGAAAGGGGAGGGGCTTGGCGAGCCCATCTTGTCATGTACCATCAATAAAGTACACTGTACTGAGCCAAAAAAAAAACAAAACAGAATACAAGAAAGACATAAACAAGAGGCAAAACTGTATATAGTTGTGGCCCAATTTTACAATTAAAAAATTTTTAGAAAAAAAGGAAAACAAAAATGCCCAAACTGACCTTTTTAGCAGACTGTTAGCGTCACTGGTGAATTTTTTTAAACAAATGTATTAACTTTTTGGTAGCTGATAAAATTACTGCATTTTTAACAATAAAAATGAGCAACGATAATGTATAAAAATGCTGCTTGAAGAAGGAAAAGATTTTTAAATTACATAGGGCACAGAGCCTTCCTACTGACAGATACAGCCAACTCATCAAAGACTGCTGGGGGACACTGTCAGATGTGAGGGCTCAGCTGGGGACAGCCGTGAACGGTAAGAAGAGGTGAGAGGACAGACAGCACTATGTCCAATGCATGGTCCATTTCCAAAGGAAGCTGGCATGAGGGGTTGGTGAGCCGGTTACACACAAGACAGGAAGCTGACAGGAGGGGATGGTGAACAAGTGACAAACAGGATAGAGTGAGAAGCAACTGCTAGGAGCCCAATGGTCCAGAAGAGTTACTCATTCTAAATAATATCAGCAAACAAACTTTCAAAATCTTTGTTGGGAGAAATAAGGAGAGTCAGGAATAGTGTAAGGAGAAAAGAAAAAATATAAGGCTAATTGTCTTCACCGACCTCAGTTGCCATGACAGCAGAACTAGAGGGTGCCTGGATATCAGGACTGAATGGAGAAGAATCCTGACTGACCAAAAGGGAGGCGGAATTGAGGCACAGACTTTCGGATTCTCGCGGAATTCAGACTTTCTGGAGGAATGGAGGCTCAAAGAACTTCCAAACCCATCACCAGGAGATAATCTTTCCACTTTAAAGCAAAACTACCTCCTGGAATATTTTTCAATCCAAACAACAGTCTATGCTTAAGCAGTCAAAAATGACTACCTTGTGCCTTTTTTTTTAAAGTATTGTTCTCTTTTAAAGAACTATCTGTCCAGAACCAAATAAACAACAGTAACTGGAAAAGTTAGATGAGCAAGTTCAGAGCAGTGAACTTATTTATGTTAATGGAGGAAGAAGAATTAGAAAAAAGGGCGAGAATGGTCACACAAATTGAGGAAAATAATCTATGTTACTGAACTGTGCCTGAGGGGACAGACAGCTCTGTGTCCCACGCATGCTGAAATGGTTTATGCTTTGCTGTATTTATGCTGACCCAAAAAGTACTTTAAAAAACTTTTCTGATTTTATTGATTCACTTGTGTGTTCTTGGTATGTGGTAACAAATGTCCCTGAGTGCAATGTTACACCTATGACTGCATTTCAAGAACACCGATGAAGAACAGACTGACTGGACATTTTAAGGTCAAAACCCAACTTGACTACTTTTGTTTGCCTCAAGATTCCACGTCTGTAAAATGGGTTAACCACAGTTTCTCCCTCCAGGGTTGATGAGATACTTGAAACATTGCACCTGACACACAATAAATGTTCAGTGAATATACTGGTCACCTTGTTCTCATTTTTATCTGTTTCTGATTATAGAAATTCCTTAGAGCACTCACTATTTAACTGGCAACGGTTTTCCAGATACTCAGGACAAATTTCTTCTGCGTCCTCGTCGTTGGGCTTGGAACACCGGGTACTGATAGCATCAGAAATGGAATCTACAAAACAAAGAAGCATGTGCTTGTGCTGATTATTGAAAGAGACATCATGCTAAGAAAGGTGAAGGGGCAGCGAAGGAGACGAAAATCTTTAACCAGATAGACTGACACAGTGACAGCAGCAATGGGCTCACGCGTGTCAGAGACAATCAAGATCGCACCGGGTTCAGATCTGTCGTTCGTAGGGTTGCTATGAGTTGGATTTAACTCGATGGCATCTAACAACATGTTGATTAGCAGGGAGCTCTGGTGGTGTGGTGGATAGAAAGCCACACTGCTAATTCAAAGCTGGCACCTCTTTGAGGGTTCAAATCCACCAGCCTCTCCACAGGAGAAAGATGGGCAATCTTGTGTCACGGCCTCTGAAAACCCACTGGAGGCTCCGCTAGGAGTCTGTTCCAACTCCAAGACTTTATGCTGATTATCAATCAGTGCTTCCATCAAAAACCAAGATTCCCCAGCTTCTCCCAAGGAGAGAATCTCTGAAGCTGGGCACGGTTCAAGGATGCCTATGGTTCAGGAGTTCTGGGGGCCTACTGGCAAGAAGCTGCACTGCAATCCCAGAGGTGCACAGTTCGAATCCACCAGATGCTCTGCTGGAGAAGAAGGGACAATCTCCTCCTGTACCTGTCAGATTCAATTTGACGGTACACACATACAAAATAATAAAATAAGAAATTTTAAAAAAAAAAAGATGCCTATGGTTCATTGTGGCTCATGTGAGACAAGGGCCCCCTTTTCCTACCAGAACTTACACAGCGTGGAGTCGTGGACCTTCCCGGCGGCAGGAAGGCCACCAGTCCCGTAGGCTGACGCTCTGCAGCTTGAGGAAGGCGGCACGGCTGGCACAGCACAAGGGTCCTGGGTTCGCGGACTCTGACCCCCAGTGGGGAACACACCTTCTTCCTCTCTTAAGCCAAAGCTGAAGGCACCAGTGGCATCTGCACCTGACGTTTCACATGGTGTTTTCTTAGAATCGTTCACCGTGCTGTGGCCATAGCTGGTAGACCAGTATGTCTTCGGATACATTAAATTATTCATAAAGATATCATCTTCGGAACCTTCACTAGTGACGACTGGACGGCCACTCCCGGCACCAGTGGCCTGGTTCCCGGATATCAATCCTTCTCTCTGTCTACTGGCTGTGGTCTTGTAACTCACAGCTCCCATGGAAGACAGATCAGTGGCCATTCCGTCAATGGTACTGTCAAAAAGGGAGAAGTGCTTTTTGTTTTCAAGGCCGGTGTTGATGCCATTCGAGGAAAGCACATCCGGGCTTTTCGGAGGGAAGGTGGCAGCTGAACTCGAAGAAAACAAGCTGTCTCTCTTACTGTCTTGGCCATTCATCCAGGAGGAGGCCGCCAAAGCTGACCCACCACAAGAGCCACCTTGGTTCTCACTGAAGAGGCCCTCTTGGCTGCTACTCTCTGGGAACTTGAGGTTTGCCCCCATTTGCCCAGTGCCTGCGGCAGTGGTGGCCTTGGGGGAGAACGGGAAGGGCACAGACCCATCCTGGCTCCCCAAATGCTTGAACTTGTAGGTGAGAGCCTCCACAGCCACGTCGTCCGCACCGAGGCTCGCACTGGGGTTGGGGGTGCCAGACCTCAGGAGAGGCTCCGGAGTGACAGGGCGGTACTCCTGGTGGTTCTGGAAAAGTCTGTCTCCACTCCTGCTTCTACCTCGATACGCCGCCTCCCTGCGATTGGTGGGATGGCCTAGAAAGAAAAAGAAATTCACCACTTGTTAGTCAAATTTGTGTCTTCTAGGTTGCAACACCCCCATGATACATCTTCAAGGATATGAACAT
>NW_006399805.1:9295573-9313264 GCF_000299155.1 Elephantulus edwardii
AAAAAAAAAAAAAGAAATTCACCAAAGTTAGACCTCAAGTTGCTGAAGCCATGAGGCCAAGCTGCCTCGGGTGTAGCCAGGTTTCCTGGGGTCTCAGCTACCTAGTGCTGCTGTCACGGAGGTCACAGGGGGCGAGACCCCAGATTCACTCGCTCCGGTTCAGAAGCCAGAAGGAGGCCTGCTCTGTTGGCTCTAGGAGGAACCTGCCCCACCTCTCAGCATCCCCCTCTACAGCACCCCTCACTTCTCTAGCACCCACTCCTCTTCTGACACCCCCTTCCTGTGTCTCCCCCATCACTTCACACCCCCTCCCCAGGCCCACCTCACCCCTACCTCCCTGGCACCCTCTCCCCTGGCCCTCTATCTCTCTCATATCCCCTCCTTAGTTCCACTCACCCCTCACCACTCTGGCACCCCTTTCCTAGCTCTCCCTTATATTTGCACACCCCCTCCCCAGGCCTACCCCCAACTCTCTCCAGCGCCTCCTCCCCCTACTCACCCCTCACCTCTCTGGCACCCCCTTCCTCCGTCTCCCCTACCTTGGCAATGCCCTCCCTGGCCCTGCCCCACCTCTCTGGCATCCTCTCCCCAGTACTTCTTCTCTGGGACCCCTCCACCTGCACATACCCCCTCTCCCCAAACCCACCTGTACCTCTCTGGCCCAGCTCACCTCTGCGGCCTGGTGGGTTCTTGCGGCCCTGGTTGTGTTTGCTGTTGCAGATGTCCTGAATGTTCTGGACCACGTCCGGTTCCAGCCCGTGCTCGCGCATGGCGGCCAGCACCTTCCGGTCCAGCAGGTTGTGGGAGCGTAGGCAGTTGACATAGCTGCAGTTCCCGCGGGTGAAGTGCTCACAGATGTGCAGACGCTCGCAGGGCGGCTGCTGGCTGCAGATCTGCCTGCGACCCTCGCCCTTGTAGCTCTTGCAGATCTGGGGGGTGGGGGGCAGGTCAGTGGCCACCAGGGCAGTGATGGCTGTTAGCTGCTGAGTAGATCCCCCCTACTCAGGGAATGCAAAACTGCTCGACGCCGGTGTCTAGCCTGGGACATTCACAGGTACAGATCACCAGGACTTTCTTCCACACTAACTCTGAGGGAGGTTTGAAGCACCAGCCTCCACATGGGTGGTCAGGCGTAACTGCCACCAGCACCTTCCTCCACCTATCAGCCTATACAAGGTCTCTTCCAAAACCACCTGCTAAGGAGCTCTGGTGGCCTAGCAGCAAAAAGCTGTGCTGCCATCCCGAAGGCACGCTGTTCAAATCCACCAGACGCTCCGCTGGAGAAGGAGGGGCAATCTCCTCCTGTGCCAGTCAGATCTGATTTGATGGCACACAAAAAGAAAACAGAGAGAAGAAGAAAAAACAACAACGAAAAAAAACAAACACAAAAAACCAAAAGCCACCTACTCCTGAGTCACCATCACAGCAAACCCCAGATCTGCCACAGAGCCACATCCAAGGACAGGGCATGTGGCGCACCAGACTCACCCACTTCCAAGGGGCCCACCTCTGCTTAGAGGACGGATTTCTAAAACGCCTCCTTCCCAACTAATGCCCCAAACACCTCTGCTAAAGCAGCCGCAGCCCCCTCCAAAACCCCTGCCGTCTCTCCGAGTGTATCTCTGCTGGCTGTTTGCTTTCCTCTCTACTAAAATCTCCTTTTCTCACCCCAGAATCTGTCACTCAGTGCTCCCTACACCAACCTACTGAGTCAAACCCCACCACCATCACCCGCATCCTGGGACCCTCCGTGGGATTTTCACGATGTCAATCTTTACAGGGACCACTCAGCTTTCCCCCACAACACAGCTGCCAGATTCAAACCACCGCATGCTACCCGTTAGCATCCCAGTACGTATCACACTGCGCCACCAGGGCCACTACAAACTGTGGAAGCAGATGAAATCATATGCATGAAAGTACTGTACAAAGTGGGATGTGGGCATTTAACTCCTGAAGCACCAGAGCCGGGGCGTGGGGAGCCTGCTCCAAGCGCCCTCAAGCTCATGTGAACATTCCTATGCTGTCTGCTCAGACCCCAAATCAATTGGAGAGCAGGGAGCCCGAAAACGAGGCAGATGACAAAACAAGGGCTCAGACTCCGGCAGTGATGACTCTGTCGCCTAGGCTCCTGCTCGAGTCCCTGATCCAGGTTCTAGAGGGTTCTGGATACCCTGCTGGTGGTCCCATCTGAGAGGGTTCTGATCACCAGCACCAGCATTCTGTCAGAAGGGCAAACCCTCCAGAGCTACCCCAGACCTGCAGAGCCAGAACCTTCTGAGATGGGGCTGGTGCGCTCCTGTGACGTCAGTTAATCATCTCACATATGTGGTCAGTGCTTTATACAGTGCTGCATCATTGTGTAAGTCACTCAGGTTTCTGAGGTAGTAAACCAACTCAAGACAGCAATTCTGCTTTTTTATTCATTGTCCAACTTCTAGATGTGTGCAATTAAAAATACCATGGCTCTGTCTAGCTTGGATCAGGTGCATGTTAGCCTTTACATTTAGAAACAGAAACGTGTATTTCTGGAACGCTCTCTAACCATCAACTGTAAACTTTCATTAAAATTAATTTAAAAAAGAAAGAAAAAAAGACTTAACCAACGTGACAACACACAACAACAACTCAGGTCACTGAGCGGCCTCCTGCTGGCCAAGCACAGATGAAGATGCTGACCTTCAGCTCCTGCTCCCGCATTCTCTGCGAATAAACTTCTCCCTGCGTTTTCCCCTGCAGCCCTGGTAGCATAGTACATCAAGTACTGGGGCTGTTATGGAAAGGGTCAGCGGTTTGAATCCACCAGGTGCTCCTTAGAAAAAGGAGGGGCAGTTTCCTCCCTATAAAGATATACGGCAGCGGGAACCCGACACAGGGTCTCCGTGGGTCAGAACTGACTGGACAGAGTTGAATTTGGGTTACTTGCTTTTTAATGGAGTCGTGACTTACCTCAGGCAAGAAGAAAGGGTCACTCTGGACAAGGAGCACAGCCAGTTCCTCCTGGTTAAGGCCAGAGAGTTCATGCTTTTTCAGGACTCTGAAGTTCTCTTCGGAGAGGACGTTATGAGAATATTTGCACAAGTTCCTGGGAGGAAACACACAAGTTATCAGTTCTCCTATTCAGAGTAAAGCAAAGCGAACGGCCCACAAAACTCGGCCCAAGATGAAGGCCCACACCCTCTGAAGACAGAGTGTGTAACCTAGCAGGCTGCTGGTGGCAAGGTGAGCGGTTTGAATCCACCTGCCAGAAAACACCCCCGGCAAGGCTTCCCAGAAACATGTTTCCCTTCACTGGTGAAGACCAAGTACAGATGCTGTGAGTGTGATGCTCGTTCAGGATCTCTCTATGGGATCAAGTTGGCAAAATCAGATCAAAAAGTTATCTGGGAAATGCAGAGGGCGGAGTTCATGGGAGACAGACAACTGAGAAAAGGAGGGAAATCCTCACCCAAGTTGACGAACTTAACCAATGTCACTGAATCGTACAGGGAGACTCTGCTGAACGCATGTTTCTGTCATGCATACTCTCAACAATGAAGTAAAATACAACTTTAAAAACAGAAAACCCACCTACTGGCAAGGAGCTGCAACTACAATCCCAGAGGTGTACGGTTCAAATCCACCAGATGCTCTGCCGGGGAAGGAGGGACAATCTCCTCCTGTACCAGTCAGATCTGATTTGACGGTACACTCACAGAAAAATAATAAAATTTTTTAAAAAACCAAACAGAAAACCCAACCGGGAGCAATTCCATGGGGCAGTCACTATGACAGCACCTAATTGTCTTCTGTAGGGAGCTCTAGTGGCCTACTGGTAAGAAGCTGTACTGAAATCCCAAAGGCACTCAGTTCAAATCCACCAGCTGCTCCCTGGGGAAAGGACAGGGAATCTCCTCCTGTGTGACTTATTGCCTAGGAAAAGCCCCTGAAGAGTCCGCTATCAGTGGGTTTCAACTCAACGGCACACAACCATCTCCTTTACCAACATTTATTTTTTTTTGTGATTACAAAGGAACAGAACAGTCTTCATATTCTATGTAAAACAAAACTTCAGGAAAACAAACCAAACCATAAAACCGCTTCACTTTCAGACCTTCGTGGTCGCGGGCAGCCTGGTGCAGCTGAACACAGAACTGTCTGTTGATGACAGAAAGGTTTTGTCACCTGTGGCTTCTGACATGGGCGCCACTGCCAGAAACAGCTGATCAGAGGCACTCATGTCAACGTCAACCAAGCGACCCTGCAAGCCCAAGCAGGCCCGTTCCTGGGCTTCCCAGGCTGTGTAACATCTTCACGGGGAGCACCTCAGGTGGCCTCGTCCCCAGGGCTCCGTGCAGCTCACATAGACACAGCTCACAGGGGATTCAAATCCACCAGCCACTCAGAGAAAGATGGGCAATCCTACAGGCTCTGACAGCCACTGGAGGGCAGCTCTGAGCTGGTTTCAAATCAACCACAATGAGTACAATTCCTCTCTCTCTCTTCAGATGGTTTCAAACCACCAACCTTCAGGTTAGCAGACAGTCTTTAACGCAGCCCTGAGCCCGCCTTTCCTGCCCCCTCCCCCAGCCCGCTGTCGTCCTGTGTGTTCTCCAGTTGCACCGAGATCCCCTGCCTCTCTGACACCTCTTGATAAGCTGCAGCCTCGCCCTGTGGTCTCAGATAGTGCCTCCCACCAGCACCACTATCAGCACATCCAACAGAGGAGTGCTCCTGGCCAGCTCCCTACCAGGCCCTTCCCCAGGAGGTGGGCAAGTTTGCTAGATACACTTACTGTAACACATTGTTTAAATTAAAAAAAAAAAAAAAAATCAAAAACCCACTAACAAATCTAAGAAGACAAAACCTGGAGCTCTGATTTTTTTCCAAACTACAAGAGGGGGAGAGCAGTTCAGGGCTATTTAAATTACGGTTTCCCACCGGCTGACACAAAAGGGTTATTTTGTTGCCTTTAGTTAGGTACACTCCAATCAATGTTAACTTGGATAGTTAATGTGAGAGCACAGTTGATAGCTTTGACTTTACAAAGGGTGTAGTTATCAGGAGTGGGTGCCAGCTGCCTCCACTCCAACTCATGACCACCACATGGGCCAGGGAACTAGCCTACAAGGTTTTCCTGTCTGCAATTTTTAAAGAAGCAGATTGTCAGGGTTGCCTACCGAGAAATCTCTGGGTGGTTTCAAACCACCAACCTTTTGATGAGCAGGAACGAGCTTAGCCTGATGGCATGAATTGGTGGTGCTTGTTCCAGGGAGAAAAGTCAACCCTGAGTCAGGTTTATTCTGAGATCCTTTCAAAAGACACAAGCAGGAGACAGGGAAATGGACAGATCATCCCCGGAGAGAGAGAATGCATCTCGGTCAAGGCTTCATTTGTACAATCTGGAGGCAAAAGAAGCCCCCCATCAGGTCATAACCCCAGGCCCTGACAACCACATGGTCACAGTGCAGAATCGCCCACAAGGCTCTGGTGTCAAGCACTCACCGTCATAGACGCCTAAAGGGTTCAGGGGTGGTTCTGGGCTCCTGCCACCTAACTCTGGGGGCCAGGGCTGTGATTCATCAAGCTTGCTAGCTATTTCCGGGTAAATTGTTGAGGGCACACCCAGGCCCGTTTCCTGGTTCTGTTCTGTGGGGTTTGTGTTTGAGTGAAGCTGGAAACTATGTGACGTAAGAAGCAATCCTGACCGCACAGGGTCCAAAGCCACCAGCATCGCCTCACTTGGGATTTACTCAAAACCTGTAAGAGTCACTTCCAACTCAACAGCACACAGCAGCTCAGCAGACAGGTTTTGTCAGAGCGTCCAGAACAAGAAAGACTAGGAAGCAAGGCCTACTGACCTCGTTCTGAAATAACTGCCCAGAAAAGCCCTGTGAATGGCTCTGGACACTGTCAGAGTACTGGGAAAGGAGTCTCAGAGGCTGAAGGACATCTATGAAGAGCCTCTTCACACCGCCCTCCGTGGGCTCTGGGTGACCTCAGGTGACCCGCCCCAGGTCTCAGAGGCTTCTGGTCATCTTTCTCCCAGAGCTGCTGGTCGACTCAAACTGCAGGACACAGCCCTGGGGTTAGTGTCCAAGCTCACCATGGGCTGCGAGCTCCCGCCAAGCAGCCTGCTTTCCTGCTCAAAGACCATCTCACTGGGCCGCTTCTCTTCTGCTGACCCTTCAGTCTATCAAGCCTGATGTCCTTCTCCAGGGACTGGCGCCTGCGGATAACATATCCAAAGTGGGGGGAGGGGGTGAAATCTTGCACGCTCACTGCTGAGGCGCACGGACTACACCTCCCTAAGATTTCTCTTTTGGGCCGCCCAGGACAGGGTCAGTGTGTTCGCTCCAGTGCTCCTTAAAGGGTGCAGCACGAGAAATGCAGAGCTAAGTGTAAGGTGAACCAACTTCCCACTTCCTTCTGGTGCGTCTGCCCCAGCTCCTGGTCCCTCACAGACGCTAAGAGACTTAATCTGGGCACCCCCCCCCACCTCTGGGGCCTGGGGGCTGGAGGTCTCACCAAGGCAGGGGCCCTCTGCCTGCACAGTCAGCATGACCTGGGGTGAGTCCCAGAATGGGGGATTCTCAGAACCACTGAGACCCCTGCAAAGCCAGCCCCACCCATCAGCAGTTCAACCAGAGATTCAAGGAGTTCTAATTTGTTGCATTTCCAAGAAGTCTGGAGTAGGGGGCTGGGAGGCTCCAGGAGCTTGTAGTCCCAGGATCCCCATCTCTCAGGATATAAAAGTGCTCCTTGGGAGACACAGAGGACCACCCTGGGATGAACTAGCCTCTGGGAGCAGATGAACATGAAAAGCCCAACAGCTGGCCTTGAAAAGGGGCAAGATGCCTCTCTCAGGAAACCCAAGGCCAGAAGTCTAGAAGCTTCTCTCCACCTCTGGCTGCAGAGTAGAAGGGGATTTTGGCTCCGCTCCCCACTCAGTGAGGTCCTAGTGGGTAGAGTGGTTCAAATCCAGCTACCTGGACATCACTTGTATGCTTCAGACACCTGAGTGGTGCCCTGGGAGCCTGTGTTAACTGGACTGGGAGGCCGGCCTGACAGCGCTGCACAGCCAGTGCTGATATCCACACACCTGGACTCGGATGAAGCTGGCTTCCTTGACCTTGAACTTCGCAAGTCAGTAAACACAGTCACTGCCCAGCACCCTGGCCAGCAGAGGAGGCCCACCCAGCACCCTGGCCAGCAGAGGAGGCCCACCCAGGACCCTGGCCAACAGAGGCGGCCCACCCAGCACCCTGGCCAAGAGAGAAGGCCCCCACCCAGCACCCCAGCCAGCAGAGGAGGTCTAAGGAGAGGGAGAGGCCTATTTTCTGAGGGTCATGTGAATTTCAATAGCCTCCTTTCCTCCCCTAGCCCCGTGCCCTCCCTCACTGCTCCTGGTGGAAGAAAACACCAGGACAGACAACAGGAAGTAGCTCACCACCTAAGTCAGGTGAAGACGGAAGTGAACGTGTGAAAGATAAGAATCTAGAAAGCACTGGTCCGACGGGTGTCAACAACAAAAACGGCCAGTGACGTGTTAGTGCTCAAGCTCGCCAGAGTAGGGAGGCTCCAATTAAATCACCAGTTACTGGTCAGACCCTGCACTTCCTCTCTTCGAATGCTTTGCGTGTGAAAATCGACAATGAGTGAGAAAAAGTGAAGAACTGATGCCTTTCGCACTGTGGTGCTGGCGAAGAGAACACACCAGCGAGGGAACGAGCACTTCTCCCTCAGAAGAAATAACAGTCACTGTGCCCTCTGATCCGAGCAAGGTGAGAGGCGTGGCATCAGGGTGCCATCCCTCTGAGGACATGAGTGTGCAGGAGTCAGGGACAAGGAAGGCCTCCCGGAGACAGACTGACCACGGAGGCCACAAGGCTCAAACCAGCCGACTGTGAGGATGACGGTACGAGGATGATGATGCTGTCTGAAGGGTCAGGGAGGGGGAGCGGACTCCAAGAACCTCTAACAACAATGTAAGATGGGGAGGTACTCCGGATATACAGTGCTCAACACATCTGTCTGTTAATGAAAAAGTTAGCAGTTCAAATCCACCTGCTGCTCCTTAGGAGAAGCCTCAGAAACCCCAATGGGCAGCTCTATTCCGTCCTGTCGGGTCACCGAGTCAGAATTACTGTGGCAGCAGGGAGCAGACCGGGAGAGAACCCGGGATAGGGTTACAGTCGGTGCAGGGAAGGGTGCAGGGGCAGAGCTGAAGACGTGGGCCTGCTGGACCACAGCGCCCACAGGACAGAGATGGGAGTCTGGTCACTGAGGGGCAGGGGAGCTGGACATGAGGGCTGGGCCTAGAAGATCGGGAAAGGGGCTGACTCTACCATGGGTCCAAGAATAGGGCAAAGATCAGTGCCCGCCAAGCCTCTCTTCATTCACAGGACCGGTCTCCCCATTCTTGCCTTTTCCTCTGGTCCAACTTTCTAAATCCATGGCTCCCCCATGCTGGCTACATGGTAGCACCACCACTGGCCAGCTCCAAGACAGTGTGACAGGATGACCGCTCAGTCCTGAGATCAGCTGCAGACCAGACAGCGCTGACCCACAAGGTTCTCACTGGCTCGTTTTCACAAGTAGATTGCCAGGGCGAGCTCTGGTGGCCTAGTGGCAAAAAGCTGCACTGCAATCCCAGAGATGTGAGGTTTGAATCCACCAGACGCTCTGCTGAAGAAGGAGGGACAATCTCCTCCTGTATCAGTCAGATCTGATTTGACGGTACACAAGTAATAAAAATAAATAAATAAAACAAGTAGATTGCCAGGCCTTTCTTCCTTCTCTGAGTCTGGGAGCATATTCATCATCATAGAGTCATGTTGAGCTCCCAGTCACAGGCTGATGGTGGCTGCACTGGAGGGCACTGGCCGGGACTTGAACCCAGGTCTCGGGCATGCAAGGTGGGAATCTCACCAACGGTTTGTTGAGGTTTTTTTTAAACTCCCAATGTCCAGGTCACATTCCCTGACCAATAAAACTAGTGTCAGAGTGGGAGCCACGTGACCCCAAGGAACAGGCAGGCTGGGGTGCCACTGCTGGACTGAAGGAGAAGTGAGGGTCATGGAGAGGGTGAGAATGACGAGAATGATGGAGATATCAGGCCCAGCACCCTCTCCTTCCTATGACCTTCTGTAAGCCAGACTCCTCTTGCAAGTTAAGAAAATGAAAATATGAAAAGTAACAACTGTTGTTCTTTTGTTGTTTTGTGCCAAGTCACATGTGGCCTTCAGCTGACCAGCCAGTGGGTTTTCTGAGGCGGTGAATTACACAGATGGAAACCGCGCATCGTTCTCCCATGAAGTAGCTGGTGGATTCAAACTGTGTACCTTTGCGCTGGCAGTGCAGCTTCTTACCACTAAGCCACCACAGCTCCTCGAAAAGTTAACTAGTTGAGGGCATTTGAGGAGGGAGCCCTGGGGGCGCAGTGGTAAGGGAAAGGTCAACAGTTCTAACCCAGGAGACACTCCACTCTGTGAGGCAAAGACGAGGCCATCTCCTTCCGTCAAGGAACCTGTCCCACAGGAGCTCGAGTCAGAAGCAGCTCGAAGCTGACCCTCCAGCGGCTTTTCAGAGGCAGCAAATCACACAAGGAAGAGACTGTTCCTCCTTCTCCTTCAGAACAACTGGTGGATTCAAACCGTGTGCTTTTAGGCTTGCAGCTCTGCCTCTTACCACTAAGCCACCAGAGCAAGTGGGGTGGTTTTGGTTTGCAGAAAGAGGAAGAAATAACTGCTTCTAGAAGAATCTACACTGTTCGTGATACAACAGACATGCTCAACAAACATCTGTTCACAGAGGTTTCTAGTGTTGTGCCTCTGCCAGGACAGGCCCTGCCGAAAGCCTTCCTACATTTGTATTCACTGTGCATTAAAGAATCCATTTCTCTTTTTTTCCTGAAGTCGAAGTCACCTGACATCTTGCATTAACAATCTGCCAGGAGTCTACCCTACCCCCATCCCACAAGGTCCAAAAGTGTGGCTCCTATGTCCCTTCAGGGCCAGATGGCGTGCCAGCCACATTGGGTGCCAGGCTCCAGGCAAATTCCTGAGCCTCAGACCTCTAGTGTCCAACCAAGAGGCTGGAGAACCAGCAATTCTGAC
This sequence comes from Elephantulus edwardii, assembly GCF_000299155.1. Classification (NCBI taxonomy): domain Eukaryota; kingdom Metazoa; phylum Chordata; class Mammalia; order Macroscelidea; family Macroscelididae; genus Elephantulus; species Elephantulus edwardii. Next base: position 9,305,671 of record NW_006399805.1, read on the forward strand.
AGGAGCCCAGGAATCTGCATTGAACAAGCTCTGGGAGTGATTCAGCTGTAGAGCTACTCCCCAGGCTTTGCAGTAAGGAGCTGCACTGGCAACCCATAGGTAATCAGCTCGAATCCACCAGCCGGCTGCTGTGCAGAGGAAAGATGGGCCGTCTCCTCCCGTGTGATTTACTGCCTCTGAAAACCCGCTGGAGGGGCAGCTCTATGAGTCAGTTTTGACTCAGCAATACCTAACAACGACAATGACAACAGTCTCCAAGGCTGGTTCACTCGACCCACCCCAGGAGACTCACAAAGATCCATTACAGCATGGGTAAGAGTGGAACACTTCTCTTCCCCATGGTGCGTGCACATGCATGCACACACGCACACACGCACGGGGGTGGGGGGGATAGCAACATGTGACACTGTTCACCACAGATGCGCAGGTAGGCACAGATACACCTGTGCTCACCTACCTCACCAGGGGCTGCCACACCGCAGGCACCGTCCCGCAGGAAGCTCACTGCACTTCCTGGTCCAGAGACGCACGTTCCCTGTACCAGCGGCTGAAGGGCAAGTGGGGTTTCCTTCCGGCTCACACCTGACATTTGGGGTCATGAACTAGTCACCAGGTCGGGGTGCAAACATTTGGAACTCACCACTCTGGATGACTTCCTTCCATCTAAAGATTTACACCAGAACTCCGACCCATCAGGGAGGGTACGAATCTAACTAAATCTACCCAAAAGCACTGGGGAAAATTCTTGGTCATGAAATGGGTCTCCGCTCTCTCCTCTCAGCCTGAGAACCCCTGATTCGACTTGGCTAAACTGATTTCTCACTGGCCTGAAATTCTAGAACCTTCTGGATTCTTTCACTCCCTCCCCAAACCCATCTAGGAGGTTGGTCTAGTTAAAGAGCGCTGATTAACCAGGTGCTCTATGAGTTCTAAGTCAAGGTGACCCCATCGACTTCTGGGTAGAACTGCGCCCGCTGGAAGGGTTCTCAAAGGCTAGGAGCTTTCAGAAGTAGATCATCAGGACTTTATTCCAAGGTGAGCAATTAAGAGATCAAAGATCCAAAGGTCAGTTAGAATCAACAGTAATCAACAACAGTATTCAGTAAAGTGTCTATCAAATAATAGCCATTCAGTAAATGTTATTTATTTTCAAATATATTGTTCATTTTACCATAACATATGTAGAGTAAACAAAATCTAGTTTGATAGTTGAATATATATTTTTATTCCATGTGGATTCTGGCCAATCTCTTTCTTCCTAACTATAAAATCTTCCATTTTTCTCTAAGAAAAAGACATAAAACATTACAAAAAGACAAATCTTTTGACTTGGAACAATAACAACTCCTAATAACACTCTAGGATGGGTAGAACTGCACCCATGGAGTTTCCAAGACTGTCATCTCTACAAAAGTAAACTGTCACATCAGCTTGGGAGTGGGTGATGGGTTCAAATAACTAATGTTTTGGCTAGCAGCTCACTACTTACCCATTGTAACAATATATCTCTTGTAACACTATAGGTTATTGGCAAATAAAATTTGTTTTGATCACTCACAAAAAAAAAAGAGAGAAATCAAAGATCCAGAGACCCTGTTAAGAATAAATGTGAGCAAATGATAACTATTTAATGGAAGGAAATCAAACCTACACTTAGGTTAAATGTTTCATTTTGTAATCTCCAGTTTAGATTGTAAAAAAGTAGAAAATATTTGTAATCTGATGTTTATATATATATGTTTATCATGGTCCAAAGTAGCAGGTATATAATATTAGTAAGTGTCTCAACTTAACGTCAGCAAAAATGACATCCAACTTGATCAGATTTGACTCCCAGTTGGATGTCATTTTTGCTGACGTTAAGTTGAATCTGATCAAGTTAAAATTAAAATGCAGGGAGCTCTGGTGGCCTAGTGGTGAGAAGCTGCACTGCAATCCCAGAGGTATGCAGTTCAAATCCACCAGACGCTCTGCTGGAGAGGAAGGGGCAATGTCCTCCTGTACCAGTCAGATCTGATTTGATGGTACACACACAAAATTTTTTTTTAAAAAAAAATAATGCAGCTCACTTGGAAACAAAACTTCCCAGGTGATGTCTAAGGCACCTTTTGGGAGAAAATTCCAAGCAGCCAGTTTCCCTGTTAAATACACCAGACAAAAAGCAGCTTGCAAGTTCAAATGCAAATCCAAGCCATACTCTGAAGGCCACATTTTGTTTCCATTTAAACGCACCTCCCAGAAGAAGAGAAAGTAGATTCCAGAACTTCTCAAGGAGGAAGCAGCCTAGGCACTGAGGACAAGAACCACACCCTCGAAGCCCTGCATTTCAGAGCAGAGCACAGGAGGTTACAATGGCTGCAGACTGCCAGGCCTTTCTTCTGAGGCATTTCTTGGTGGATTAAACCACCCACTGTGCTCCTAAGATCAGGACCTAAAAGCCTGACCATTTCCACCACCCAGAGTTCAAGAGGCACTTGTTGTTACTGTCATTCTATAACATTGAGTCAGAATCAACTCACAGCTGACCTTCCGGTGCCACCAGAGGCCGTAAATCACAAAGGGGATGCCATCTTCCTCCCCATAGGCCTTGGGGTTGGCACAGTACCTCCTTCCCCAACAGGCCACCAGAGCACCCCCTCGAAAGATACTTACACGTATATTCATGGTTGTTATACAGACAGAAAAAGAGGAAACAAACCCAGCTGCCCGATGGGGAAGTAAACTGTGGTATAAATCATTGGATAAAATACTACAATGGTGGAAGCTGTACTGCAATCTCAGAGGTGCACAGTTCAAATCCACCAGATGCTCTGCAGGAGAAGGAGGGACAATCTCCTCCTGTACCTGTCAGATCCAATTTGACAGTACACACACAAAAATAATAAAATAAAATAAAACATTTAAAAAAAATACTACAGCAGTATTAAAATTAACTAGACCCTTATATGTCTATGTGACTAGATCTCAAAAACAAAGCAGAGAGAGAAAAGTCTAACACGTGTAAACGAGGAGGACTGCATTTCACCTGCAGATATAAATACACGGGTGCAGTGGCATGGGTGCCGAGTCATAGCTCTGTGCAGCAGAACCAAAGCCTGCCTGGTTCCGCTTCATCCGCTTGATGCACTGAGCTGAGTCACTGTGTCAGGCCGTCTCGTTGAGGGTATCCCCCCTTCTCACTGACCCCTCTCCGTTATCAAGCATGAGGTCCTTCTGCAGGCGCCCACCTCTTCTGATAACGTACCCCACAGATGACGCTTGCTTGTGCGGAGCACTCTGGCCATGTTTCTCCCAGGCCAGATGTGTTGGCTGTTTTGGCCATTCGAGGTATAAATCAAGCCCGCGTGGTCACGGAGTCAGTTTTGACTAATTCTGACTCACACTAGGACGACTGCCCCACAGGGTTTCCAAAGCTTCTATCTTTCCGTAACAGACTTCACAGCCTTCTCCCTTAGAGCAGCTCGTAGACTCAAACTACCAGTGGCCGGGTTGGTGAGCGGGCGCTTTAACCACAGTGCCACCAACGCTCCTTTACAAATACATATATGGGGGGAGGGGGCCATAGACAGGAAGTACATCTATCCAAATCAACTGAAGCTGCTTCTGGAGAAGGAGGGAATGGGACCAGGGTAAAGAGAGAATCTTCCTTGTCTGCTATGATTATTTTATTTCTTTGGCTTTTTCTTATTTTATTGTAATTTTTAACGAAAGTTTACAGAAAAGTTGAGTTTTCATTCATTCATTGTCGCACATTTCCCTCCCCCAATACAGCAAAGCAAAAATTAAAAATACCACATTCCTTTATTCCAGGAGGTGAGTACTCAAGATGGCTGTGATAATAGTCTTTACACTTTTTGGTACTTTTCTCAATTTGAAAAAATGTCAACTAATCTTCTTCCGGCCCTCCTGTCCCCACCGGGAATTAAATTACCCAGAAACACAAACAGGAAAGGGTACAGGGTAACACCCAGAGGGCAGAAACCACAGCAAGTGCAAGACTCCCAGAGGCCTGAATGACAAAAGGAAATCATGCGTACAATAAAAGAAAAACACACCTTGACTTAAAGTAACATCACATTCCCTACAACTACTTGTAGACTCAAATGTGCTGGTTAAGCCATCTTGCAGGTCTGAATTCAAACCCTTACGCAGGACAGCTATGTGGCCCTCCACGCGTGCCCGAATGCCTCTGGGTCTTGATATCTAATCATTAAGATGGGGCTTCTTTGACACGAGGATGTCAAATGCCAGCAGGATCGAGCCCAGTGGGCAGGTTTCAGTGGAATTTCCAGATGACCTTGGTGGTGCTGAGTCAGAACCCTACAGCGGGTTTTCAGAGGCAGTAGGGTTTTCAGAGGCAGTAAATAACACTGGAGCCGAATGCCTGTCTTTCTCCCACAGAGCATCTGGTGGATTCAAACCATGTACCTCTGGGTTAACAGCACAGCTCCCTGCCCACTAGGCTACCACAGCTCTCTTCCAGACACACTAGGAGGTGGATGTGGTCACCCACTTCCAAAAGGATGGGCCACTGAGAATCCTCTGAACAGTAAGAGTACCAGGTGAGACCCCCTCAGAGTAGTCAAAACCCTAAAATAAGGTCTTTCAAGCTCATGGCCATTATACTTGACCGTCCATTCGGTTTCTGAGGCTCTAAGTCTTACAGAAGGAGACTGTCCATCTGTCTCTTAGGGAACTTCTGAACTGCCATTTGAACTGCCAGAGATGTGGGTGCCCCAAATAGGAGTGGAGAGGAAACTACCTCCTCAGAGTCGAGTCTACCTTAATGATAGGGAAGGGCGGGTCCCTGGAAAAGGACATGATTGCAAAAAAGATGGTTAGTGAAAAAGGAGCAAGTCCCTCAGTGAGTGTCCACTCACACGATGCTGATGGACGCTGGGTCACTATGAGTCAGAACAGACTCAGGGCCTCAGACAGCAACCCTGATCTCAAAGGAGCCGAAGTAGCATGTGGGTTACATGTTGTGTTGCTAACAGAAAGGGTGATGGTTCAAACCCACAGCTGCTCCAGAGGAGAAAGGCGGGCAGTCTCCTCCAGGAGAGGTTTAGAGCCTCGGAAACGCCATGAAGGGTCACTCTTGGTAGGCTTCAATGACAAGGACTTGGTCCTGGTCTCCCCATCGTAGGAGCGATTGTAAAAACACCACCAGGAACAACATGAATAAGGGGCTTATCAGAGTGCCTGGCAGATGGTAATTTGCTCAGGAATTGGTAGTTACTGTTTGTGTCAACGAACCCGAGTGACTGCTAACTGAAAGATCAGCAGTTCCAACCACCAGCGGTTTCTCAGGGCATGTGTTTCCATGAGGATGACAGCCTTGGAGACCCTGTGGGGCTGCTCTCTGCAGAAGCTCAAAGACCACTATGAGTCAACTTGATGGCAATAGGTAGGCTGGGTTCTATCACTCAGGTCAGAACTGGGGTTTGTGTTCTGTATTGACACGCTTGTCAGCAGAGCAAACAGAAATATCAGAGTAAATGCGCCAAGATGAATCACCTAGCCCAAGCACGCTCTGCTGTGCACGGGAGGGCATAGTGAAAAGCAAAGCCAGAAAAATGAGACACATCAAAGGATAGAGAGGGTTCCTGGGTGATGAGAAGGTTAACCCCAGCTGCTAACCCAAACGTTGGAGGTTCAAGTCCATCCAAAAGCGCCATGGGATGAATTCCTGGCTTTTTACTCTCCCCAAACCAGCCAGCAACACCCCTACAAAGCACACAGGGAGCCCCAGGAGATGGAGCCGATGCGGCAGCAACAGCCAAAAACCAAAACCAGGCAAGAGAAATGTCGTCTGTAAATAACAGCATTGTTTCAGGCCGAGGTAAGACGCAGATCACCACCACACGAACAGAGGCTTCCTGAAACAAAAGGCATTTTAATCTTAACTTGGAGATCAACTGCTCAAGACAGTGTCCATTAACTAGTCCACCAGGGAAGTGGTTCTACTGTGGCAAGCTTTGAAAGACAAGGTTCTGTAAGTTATTAGTTAGAAAAATATGCTTTCTAGGCTCTGAGGCCAAACCAAAAAAAAACACCAAAAAACCCAACTCTCACAGGTCCCTTCTGACCACACACAGGCATACCTCGCCTGCGTGTTACATTCTTACACCTCACAGACATCGTTTTGTTTTTTAGAATTGAAGGTTTATGACCACCCTTTGTCTCTGCCTGGGTTCAAACCACCAGCCTTTCAGTCCTTCATTTTCCTAGCAGCCTGCACTCACTTCATGTCTCGTTGCCACATGTTGGAAGTCTCACAACTGTTCCCAGTTTTCCAAGGTTGTTACGTACCATGTACCATCGAGTAAGAACCAACTCCCAGCTGGTTCTCCAGCAGGTTTTCAGAGACAGTAAATTGAACAGGAAGAAAAGATGGCTCATCCTTCCCCCACGGAGCAGCTGGTAGGTAGATGGATTCAAGCTATGTGCCTCTGGGATGGCAGCACAACTCCTTACCACTAAGCCACCAGAGCTCCCCTGTGACTGAACACTCTCTGAGCTTCTCATGCTATTGAACCTCAATAGACCACACAGAACAAGCAGGTCTGCCTTAGAGAGAGCAGCTGGGGCGCGCTCCTTAGAGGCAAGGATGGTGAAACTGCATCTCACATTCTTTGGGCATGTAGTCAGGAGGGTTAAGTCTTTGAAAAAAGACGTCATGTTGAGAAAGGTCAGAGAAAGACAGATTGACCCTCAGTGAGAGGGACTGACACATGACTGCAATAACAGGCCCAAAGAACCAGACATGCGGAGGACGGCGCAGGACAACCCCAGGTGCAGATCTCCTGTTCACAGAGCCACTGTGAGTCCCAGTCAGCTGGACAGCACCGGACAGCGGACTGTATACAGTGTAGTGGGTTCTGCTGCTGTGCATCATATAATCAGAATCGACCCAGAGCTGATCCTCGGCGAGAGGAGGCTGCTCACCCTTCTCCACAGAGCAGCTGGTGGTCATGTGCTCTAGGAAACCAAAGCAAAAACCCTCAAAATGGTGTGACTTGCTTTATTGTGGTGGCCTGGAACCTGTAACACCAACAAGGTGTGCCTTTACATTAATGAACTTAAAACGGTCATTCCCAAACTCAAAACTGACACAAAATTTTAAATTTGACTAGATGAACAAGTATAGGAAATAAAATTATTCAACTTCTCAAAAAAGGTTTACTAGATATGGAGAATCCGGCCAAACTTCCACAAATCATATTCCATCTATAATATATATGCATCAAGATTAGAAGAAGACGCATCAACAGCCAGCATTATGCAGATGACACAACCTCGCTTGCAGAAAGTGGAAAGGACTTCAAAGACTTCAATATGAATTACATCTCAACATCAAGAAAACAAAATTCTAAAAAAAAAAATAATAAAATTTAAAAAAAAAGAAAACAAAATTCTTCACTAGTGGACCAACAGGCAACATCATGATAAAGACTGAAGTAGTTGGCGATTTCATTTTACTTGGAGCTACAATTAACATTCACGGTTAACAATAGTCAAGAAAAAGCAGTCAAAAAAAGATGTGTAGACTGTGGAAGGCGGTATGGTGCTTTCTCAAAAAGTTGCAAACAGA
>NW_006399805.1:9313819-9378116 GCF_000299155.1 Elephantulus edwardii
AACAGTGAATGAATGGAAATCCGAAGTCTCTGTAAATTTTCATTGAAATTAATAATAATTAAACAACAATAACAAAATGTGTGTGTGTGTGTGTGTGTGTGTGTGTGTGTGTGTTGCACTGGGAAAATCTGCTTTCAGGGACCTCTCCAAAGTACTGAAGAGCAAGAATGTCACTTTAAAGACTACGATGCACCTGGATCCAAGCTTTGGTATTTTCAAGTGCTTCTGAAAGTTGGACAATGAAATAGGATGACAGAGGAAGAATGGGTGGCTTTGAGTTGTGGCACTGGAGAAGAGTTCTAAATATCCTGTGGACCTCCAAAAAACGAGTCTGCCTTGGAGGACGTATAGCCCCCCCTTAGAGGAAAGGATGGTGACACTTCATCTCACATACTTTGGTGCGATGTCAGGAGAGGTCCTTGGAAAAGGACATATTCCAGGAAAGGCTGAGAAAGGAAGACTTCCCCTGAGAGAGATGGATGGATCCAGGTGACTGCAACCAGGAGCCCAAGACAGTGATGACAGCAGAGAACAGGGCATGGTTCTGTTCACAGGGTCACTACGTTGTCGTTCTTAGTTGCCACCAAGTTGGGCGTGAACCCTACGAACAACAGATCTGAACCCTGTGGGGAACAGAGGAAAGTGGATAGTTGTAGTAGTAGCAGCAGCGGTGGAATCCAGACCGGAAGTCAGTCAAATGAGGAAAAAATAATGGCAATTTCAGCAACTGGAACACGGGATGTACATAGCTTGGATACTGCAAAGTAGAAAAGCAAAGAACAGGCCGTGCTCTTTGGAGGCAAAGATGATGAGACTTTGCCTCACGTATTTCAAGTATGTTGTTATGAGCAGCTACTCCGTGGAGAGGGACATGATGCTTGGAAGGTAGATGGTCAATAAAGGAGAGAAAGACCCTCGACCAGGCGGACTGACACAGTGACTACCGCAATGGGCCCTAGTGTATCAGGAGGTGTGAGGACAGCACAGGATAGAACAGGCCAGGTTCATTATCAGTTACACCTAAAAACAACACAAAAACTTTCATAAAATAAAGAAATTTCAGTCTAACAACCCAGTTAGGAAATTAAAAATTATTTTGATATTTCAAACCAGGCTAAAATAAAACCCAAGCACAGTATTAATAACATGTATACAAGGAGAACAAAAATATTTCCGTGTATATAACAATTACGGATTATTTCTGTGTTGGTGTTCACACACACACACACAATCTGGTTTATAAAATAATGAGGGAAATTTAAACAACATGTGGCCATTAGATGACAAGATGAGTGTAATGTCTTAAAAAGGGAAACTCTGGCAACAATGAATGAGTAGAAACCCTAAGTCTCTGTAAACTTTCGTTAAAATTAATAAAAAAAATGTGAACTCTGTTGTGTTAATAAAACCATCTTCCCGCTCTGTTGTGTGATTCTGACTCTTGAATGCTCAGGAGCAGAGTGGAAAGTTGGGGGGCGGGGGAGCAGGTTCCAAGGTCGAGGCTCCAGCTGAGATCCTAATACCAACAAACACCAAGAGTGGTGCAAACTGTCTGGCCAGCAGTCAAGCCCTTAGCTATTTAGGCCACCTTTCAGAGATACTTTTTAAAGTATTTACAAATGAAAGGATCTCTGAAGAATTCCTTAAAACAATCCAGACCAGGCAGGGGTAGATCTGGGAGAGGAGAACTAATGAAGCATTTTGAAAATTGTTAAAGCCATGGCTAGCTAGGCAAGAGTCATCATTCTTTACTCTCACCCTGAACACAAGTTAAAAACATCCCTCTCCAGAATGAAGGCTGCACAGTAGAGTGGAAAGGGGAGGGACTGTACACCAATTAAAGAATTTTTATTTTCAAAGAGAAGAGCAAACTGGGGTGGGGGGAGGAGCAGAGAGAAAAATGCAACAATGAATGAATGGAAATCCAAAGTCTCTGTCAACGTTCATTAAAATTAATAATATTTAAAAAATCCATAGTGAACAATTAAAAAATAAGCGAACATATTAAAACAAAAAGATGGCATGGGTTGGTAAAGATCCCTTGGTCATTCACCTGAAGAACGGAAGGACAAACGCGGCCTTCCAAGGCCCACTGGCGTTCACTAGGTGCTAGAATGTTCCTCCTAGGATGCCCCTCTCTAACTGCTAGAAATACAGACATACTTTCGGATGTTTCCAGTACAGACGAAATGTTAACTTTCAGCAGCTCAGAAGCAGAATTTGAAAAGGTTGATTCCCCTGTAAATGTAACTCATTCCCAGCAACTCAAAAACAAAACCTTCAAACTGGTGACTCACAGCACATTACATCTTGTATTTTTAAAATAGGGAAGCATATTCCAGCCTAGTCTCTTCTGCTTAAAGTCGCTTCCATACTTTTTCATGGCCATTTTTCCGGGGATCATTGATCTAAAGGTTTTTTGCTAATAGGAAATCTGTCATCATTAAGCTTGATGGAAAACCCCAGGAAGAGGTTGAGAGACACCCCCCCCCCAAGGTTTTTTAAGGAGAAGCCAAAAGAGAAAATAATCTGTCCAGGAAAGTGATGGGGCAGAAGACATGAGGTGGGCCGATGAACCCCAGCTGGAAGGAAGGTTCAATCCCAGAGCCTCCATCCTGAAGTGTTGACCGTGGAGGAGGAAGCTTTAGATCGGTGGGATGGGGTGTGGGGAGCTGGGGAGGGAGGACGAGTTGGATGGGGTTGAGGGCGGTAGGCCAGTCCTCCTCCAACACCCTGGATGGAGAAGCAGGCCGGGAGAGGCCTAAGTGGGTGCTGGCCAGGGAGCCATCTTTGCCGACGTGATGGCTCGCCCGGGGGAGTGCGCCCAACCACGCCTGACCTCTAGACCAAAAAGCGCACCCCAAACGCTGGGGACACCCACCACCGGGGCATAAATGTGCACGCGACCCAGAAGGAGCGGTCTCCACACTTTTCAAAAGACCAGTTCCGAGAGTGCGCCCAACAGGGGGTGGACCTAGGTGGGGGCCCAGAGCAGAGAGAGGAGGGGGAAGGGAGGCAGACACACCATCCTTGGTAACCCAGGGGAGGGGCGCTCGGGTCAGCAGGTGGGGGCTGGGCTCCAGGTTTCAGGAAGGTGATCCTTGGGGGCGCGGTGGGAGCTGAGACCCCGACGGCACAGGCAGGAGGTGGCTGGAAGGTGAGGGTCACGGCTGGGGAAACGCTGACCTTCCACGTCTAGGAACACACCAGAGATTTCCGACAGACGTGGCTCCCAAATCCGTCTCCCACTGTCCCCATGGCCGGCCCTGTCTGGCCAGAGAAGAACTCTCCTCTAACGGGGTGTCCGGGTCAGCGGGGTCTCAGCCGTGCAGTACCCCGCCTTACCCGAGGCCCCGGGGCAGGAAGGCACCGGCCGGGATGGAGGCGGCAGGGCAGGCGCTCGAGGGGGATGAGTGGAGGAGACGCTGTCGGAGGCCTGGAGCCCCTGGAGGACGTGGGTCCGGGAGCCGCCCCCCACCCCCACCTGCGGCCACTCACCGCTCGGAGTAGGTGCACCGGCCCATCAGGTTGAGTTTGCAGAGGTGAAGGTTCTCACAGGGTCTCTGGCAGTACTTGCGACGGCAGACCCGGGCCTGAGTGGTGGCCACCACCGAGCGGCCGGCCTGGGTGTCCAGGAGCACGAAGCGATCGGGACCGGCCGCCATCAGCACTTCGCAGAGCTGCGCCTCGGACAGCGCGATCTCGCCGAGCAGCGCGTCCAGGGCCATGCGGCCGCGGTGGGCGCACAGGAGCTTGGTGATGAAGCAGCGGACCTCGGGGTCGGCCATGGTCCCGGCGCGGGGGGCCGGAGCCTGGCGGGCGCGGGGCGCACTGAGCGCGCTGCCTCCGGAGAATCGAAACCTACAAGTGGCCTCCGGGCGCGCGGCCGGGGCGCCCCTCCCCGTTAGCTGGCGCCGCTTTCGGTTTCCAACTCGCTTGGGGCCACTGAGGGCCACTGAGGGCCGGATGTCCCCGCCGGTCCCCGCGCAGAAGTCGAACGGCAACAAGTGACGGAGCGCGGGAAAGTCCGGCGCGGGCGCAGGGTCTGGGCTCGGCGAGGGTGAGGCCACCGGGCGGGTCCCCGCTGGGCAGAAGAGAAACTGAAATGAGTGCGGGCACTTGCCGCGGTTTTTATAAGCCGGCGGCGAGTGACGCGGGTCTCGGGTCCTCTCGCTCCCCACCCCGCGCACGCGTTCCCGGAATGAGCCGAGCCTGGGGAGCGCCTCCTCCGAGCCTGGCTCGCTGCCTCCGGGTTTGTAGCGAATCTGCAAGACAACTCCACGGGCTGGATGTTACCGCCCGCCCCCTGGAAAGGAGGAAGTAACTTGCGCAAAGGCGCATTGCCACCCAGCTGGCGGCCGGGGCTTCCCCGATCTGCCCCCGGGCCCCTGATCTCCCGCCAGACGTAGGGTGCACGTGCACCTTCCCCCACCGAGGTGTCCCCTCAAGAACCCCGACGATTCTTGACCCGCCCAGCTCTGCCTCCTCACAGGCGATTACAAGGACCCCATCTTGACGCTCTGCCTTGATTGGAATCCTAACAGTGGTGCCGCACTACTTCATCAGCTTCATAGCAGGCACACCAAGGCATACCCCAACATCAGCGCCCCCTTTAGATGCTTGAGAAACACCTGCCCCCAAGAAAAAGCAAACAAGTCATCCATGAGCTAAGAAGCCAACTTGAACAAACGACAGCACCGTGTTACCAAATCAGAAATTCTGCCCATCACTGACTGAAATTCTCCTGTTGGGGGATTGGTGCTGTCACGTGACTCCTAGCACAACAGCTCCGAACTCTGCTCCATCCTGATCCCATCTCACTGTCTGACACACCCACCCTCATTACCCCAGTAATTGTGTCAATCCCTCCCATACAGGTCTTCTCCTGTGCTCTCCCTCCACCCTTCCCAGCATGATCTCCTTCTCTAAGAACTGGCCCTTTCTGGCTACATGACCAGAGTATGTGAAAGGAAGTCTCAAAATCCTTGCCTCCAAGGAGCAGCTTGGTTTCACCCTCTCCAGCACAAACCTGTTAGTTCTTTCGGGAGTTGGTCTGCAGGGTAAGCAGTGGTGAATGCAGGCTGTCTCTCCAGAAGTGAACTTTCTGGGAGGGGATCCTGGAGAACAGGATCTGCCCCATGGTGTCCAAGGCCGCCAGTCGTAGCAGCAGCAGACTGCCTCATCTTACTTCCACAGAGCTGCCGGTGGGTTCCATTGGATTGCTTAGCCCACTGGCACCAGGGCTCTTTGTAGGCAGACACACCTGGGCCCGGAAGTGACGGGACTCTGCCATCTGACTTCCGGCCGACCCTGGTTCTGCTTGCAGAAGTGCTCTTTAACCACGTAAAGTAGTCTGATAGGCTTGGGGGGGAAGTGGGAAATCAGTTCACTATTTGTTGAGCACCCACCTGTGAGCCCCCCCCCCAGGGCCCTGTGGGGCGTAAGCTTTGACAGCATAGTTCCTTGGGGAGTTGTGCTGTTAAAGGACCTCCCCTCACAGGCGTGTGGCATCCACCAGCAGCGCCCAGAAAGATGGGCAAGCTCCTCCACTGTGGCTCACAGCTGGGAAACCCAGTGGAGTGTCAGCTATGAATCTGAGGAATTGTTGGTATTTATTTTTTCTCCACTCTCCCCTTCTCTAACCTGGCCTCTCTGTTAATTAGCGCCTTCTTTTGAACAAATTGGAGTTTCAGAAGTAGTCGTGCACTCCAGTCTGTGTTTTAAAAACGGTGAAGAACTTTGAGACAGATCCGTGGGGACAGAGGAGACCAGAGACTAGAAGTGCCTTTGGCTGAAAAGGTTGAGAATAGTGATAAAGATCTTCCTCAACCTCAAGCCCCAGAGCCGGGAAGGGGGTGGGGAAATCCTAAATCTACTCTGGTGCTTTGTGTTGCCAGGAAGCAGATGCTGACCCAGACGTAAGGGTGGAAAAGGTTTACCAAGTGGAGTTCCTGAGAACAGTGAAGAAATCAACCAATAGTTGCCAGGCTGGGGGCTCAAACCCAGCGGAAATGCCTCAGAGGGAAGGCCTGGCCGTCTGCTTTCCAAAAGTCACACCCTGGAACAGCCTAGGAGGCGATTCGGTTCTGCACACAGGGGTCATTAGGAGTCAGAATCGAAAGGGGAAAAGCAGAACTGGTCCCCAAGGGTCCCATCAGGGCATGCTGCCTGCTCGGGTGAGGCACCGCTTGCCCTTCTGGGAACCTGGGAGCAGGAGTCGTCCTTGTCCCCCCTTCCCCGGGGTAGAGGAAGCGGGGAGGCCTCCATACTGAGGCCTTGCTGGGCCTTGGCCTTCTGGAGATGAGCAAGGCTTCTGTGTAGATGGTGAGGAGGCCAGGTGACACTAACAGAGGCAACTGTTGGCTAAACACACTGACATCCCAGCAGCAAGAGCTTCCTGGAGGTGAAGCTGAACGACATGCTGGGTCGGCCAGGGTCCACCCTTTGGTCTGTGTCTCCGTGGTCCATAGAGTTTACGAGGCTATGCTCTTTCTGAACGATCGCCGGTGAATTCAAACCACAGCTTTCCAGATGGCAGTCAAGGGCTTAGCTGTGGCTCCTGGGTGCTTGGCGCCTGGCTAGGTCTTTCTGAGGGACCCAGCACCTCGTCACTTTACTTTTTCAGGCAGCGTTACTACTCTTGCCGTGTAGTTACAGATGGCGAAGATGTTCCAAGTGACACCTGAATAGGTGACCGGAGTGCCAAATGGACCCTTTCCCCCTCTCTCCCTTGTGAGTGTCCAGTCCTGCTATCTGCTGATAAGGGTCAGTTATCTCTGATGAGATGGATGTGCCTTGCCTTACTGGCTTGTCTCTGGCCAGTGGTGGTCCTGGAGGCAGCCAGTGCTGGAGTCCTTGAAGAGTCCTGTCCTCAGGTCCTGCAGGGCCGAGCGTTGGTGGGATGAGGGCAGAAGTGGCCTTGCCTGCCTCTGCTCATCACTGCAGACCTGTGTATTCTCCACTGGAACACCGCACAGTGTTGACCCCTCTGCCGTGTACAGTGACCTTGCAGCGTGGGGACGTCAAGATGCTTCTTCAGCTGGTTGTTACCTTCCAGCAGCTTCCAGGTGGGGGGAGGGGATCTCGCCCTGAGTCCCCTGTCCACGGGCCCTCACCCCACTCCCTCTGCCAACAAGTGATCACCTAGCCGGATGTTGTCACAGGGGTTCCATGTCTGTGGCTCCTGAAGTTCAAGGCCCTGAAGAGGCATGCTGGCTGCAGAAGGGAAGCAAAGTCCACGTCCAGAAGGGTCCAAACCCAAGGAGCACACCCCGATCCTGCCGGGTTCACAGGGGTCAGTACGGTCTCTGTGTGTCACTCAGTCGCCTGTGAGTCCCTCAGAAACAAAGCTCAGGGTCTGGTCTCCGTGGCCACAGAATGGCCTTTTCGCAATGGCACTGGCTGTCTTTGCTCTCATAAGTGACAGTCCACACTGCCAGGTCCCAGCAGAGCCTCTCTTTCTGCCATCATTACCACTATGCTCGTGTCCCCACTGTGCAGCTGCGGTCCTCTGCCAAAGCTGAGGATTGGTGACTGCCCGAGTCATCTCTGTTGGCACAGAGGTACTTTAGTAAACTTCGTGGGAGGAGTCCCCACAAGCTCTGACCTCAGTGCCTTCTTCCACATGGAGTGGGTGACCAGCTGCATGTCTCTGCCACTCTTGGGACTGCAACATAGCCACCTCGTGTTTTCAGCTCGTGCCCACATGATGAGCTGACCCGTCTGGAAGCCAAGTTGGTCTTTGGCGCCCCCCTTTAGTTGCTTCTGTACTCACCCACGGCCGTCCAGTTCACGCTGACTCGCAGCATCCCTCTATCGGTCTCCGAGGCTGTGAATCTTTGTGTGAAGAGACTGCGTCGTTCTCCTGGGGAGTGGCTGGTAGAGTTAAATGGTAACCCTTTGCTTAGTAACCCATCACAGAACACACTATGCCTCCAGGACACCTTGTCCCCTAACACGTCCACAGATGGAAGTTGGGGAGGAGATTCCTGGTGGGGGACGTGGAGGTTTGGGCTGCTGTGCCCTGTCATCGTGCTGGGCTCATGGGTCCTCAGTCCAGGGGTGTAGGCATCTTCTGATGGTCACTTGAGGCTGGGCCTGCCTCCCCCTATGCCTTGATGTGTCCCCCAGAGTCCCATGTCCCAGTGCTCAAGTTTCTGCCATCTCCACCAGGGTGGATGGTCCTTTCTGTTGCTTCCTCGACATGCGACGGTTGGACAATGATTGATGATTGAGGGAAATTAGAGAATCATTAATGCTGACAAGTTCTGGTGGCCTAGTGGCAAGAAGCTGCACTGCAAACCCAGAGGTGCGCAGTTCAAATCCACCAGATGCTCTGCTGAGGAAGAAGAGACAATCTCCTCCTGTACCAGTCAGATCTGATTTGATGGTACACACACACACAATAATAATAAAATAAATACATTTTTTTAAAAAGAATCATTGGCCAAGAATATGGAACATACCAGAGACAGCCCCCCCCAAAAAAACAAAAACCAACCCAAATCTCCCTTGGAGGAAATGAGGTCAGATAAAGTGTTTCTTCTTCTTCTTTTTTTTTTTTTTTTGGCTTGTACAAAGCATTTAGTGAGTATCTGCCCAATTAAACAAGCAAAACAAAGATGGGTTAGAGAAGTCAGAAGCTGGCCGAGTCACTCCACTCTTTCTGTTGCTTCCACCTGCTTGCATTCTGGCAACTCGCTTAGATGTATTCAGCGTTTCCATGTAGATTCTCATCATTGAATTTCTGGGGTCATACTTTTGTGTTCTGTGTGTCGGAGTTGTTTCTGCACGCTCAATTAGGTTACATTCTGGATGCTGTACAGAAAGAGCGTGCTGAAAAGAACTAACCCACCACTCATTGCTATGCGGACAGAATGGCTCCAGCCAAACAGAATGGTGGACGAAGCATGGACCCTAGGGAGGACACAAGGGTGAGGCCAAGTCCCACCCCCAGGGCTGCATGTGTGCTGAGGACTGTGGCATGTTGCACATGGCCACAATGGAGAGACCCCCAAAGACGCCAGCTGTGTGCCATGCAGCTCTGATGAGAAGAGGCCCCCCTTAGTGTCAGAGCAGCCACCACTGACCTCAGCACACCTGAATGTAGTAACCCAGCCGACTGTTTGGGCCTGGACTCTGGTGATATGGTATTGATTGCACAAGCATCCCAGCTCCATTCATGGCTGCACCAATTGTCACCCAGAGCCTTGCAGCATCAAGTTCGTAAGAACGGGAGTTCTAGTCACTGCCAAGGCAGACAGGGCTGTCAAAACAATGCTTCCTGCTAGGTACATGTGAGTAGAGTGAATTCTATCCTGTACATACTGAGGCCACATTACAGCCTTTTCAACAGCTCCAATCTCATTAGACATCCCCAAGCTGTAGTAGCATAAACCCTCAAGCCCAACAACAGTCCCTCCAGCCACAAACCATCTTGCCATTAGATCAATTTGGAATGTTCTTTCCACTGATGGTCCCGATGCTGCCTCTTTGAGCTCTTGAGCAGTCTTCCCATGCCCAATCTCAATTCTTATCTTGGGGACATAGTCCCTGTTGGTTTTAGAAGCCATTCATTCTTTGTGACAGAATTCCTCAGAAGTTGGGAGGCTCTGGTGAAAGTTGGGTGGAAAGTCCTAGAAGGGATGATCCGGAGACACACAAACCTTTGTGGCCAGCACGGTGGAACCAGCTTTACCAAGCAGATCTCAAAAGCTGGGGTCCCACTGACCTCTGCTGCGTAAGTCCTCTTCCTGGCCAGAGACGCGCCCAGGCTGCCACTAGACAGAGTGCTTCGTAGAAGCGGGTGGTGAGACTTGGACTCCCAAAGTCTAGGCTTATTGTTGGGAGGGACAGTCCTTGGCGAAGGAGATCATGCTATGCAAAGTAGAGTCAACAAACGAGATGGACTGACACAGTATGTGCAACAAAGGGCACGGGCTGGGCCAGGCTTGATCTGTTGTACACAGGAGTGGGGGAGGGGCTATGAGTTGGACCCAGCTGGGTGGTAACTGACAACAACAGCTACAGCCAGAGCCCAGGAGTGAGGCAGAAGCTGCTTTACAAAAGGACAGTTCTTCACCTCAGCAGATATGGTCTATATCCAAAGTCAGAGTCCATCACAGTGATCCTTTAATGCAACCTGCTTTAAATTCCACACTCCATGTTCTAACCCCCACACCTCCAGTGCTGTAGGTTCTGCCAGGTCCAAGCAGACGGCTTTGAGTTCCAGCCTGGCCTTGCTGCAGAACTTCTGGGGTTCCAGGCCTCACTGCAGGGTGGCAGACCCCTGAGGTTCCAGTCCAGGGACAGCAGTAGCATTCCTCAAGGAGACCTAACGAGTGTGGTGCAAGCTGCCTTCCAGTCAGGGACACAGCACGAGGCCATGCGTGTTTTCCTCTGCAAAGAATGTCCCCTGAATGCTGCACACCACTAATCCCCCCTGTGGGATAGAACTGACCAGTCAATAAAGCTGTGTAATTTCCCCTACCTGATAAACCACATAGTTGTAGAGTGATCAGTGGTGAAATGCAGTGCTAATGGGCCATAAATTCCCTCAGGGTGTGGTCTTTAATACCTTTTAGCTTGTTATTGTTGTGTGCCATCAGAATTAGAACTGCCTCCATAGCTCCGCCTCCAGTGGATATCCAGACTCAGTAAATCAGCAGGATAGGTTGCCCATCTGTCTCCCAGGAGCAGCTGGGGGATTCAAATCATGTGCCTTTAGGATTGAGGAGGGCATTAAATTCATCTGCTCAATGAACAGCAGAACTACCCAGCAGTTCTTACTAGAGAGCAAAGTAAGTCCAGAACAGGGGACACTCAGTACCACCTAAAAATTGTCACCAGGAGTGGGGGTGTCTTTTTGGACCTGAAACTCCCGAATACCAGGGAAGACCAGGATGCATGGCAGTCTCCAAGAACCAGAGAAGCTGCAGATGCTAAATGAAACAAGAACTTTCCCTACAACTGTTGTTTGGTCACCTGACTCAGATGCCCCTCTGTTGGGTTTCTGAGGCTGTAAATTGCTCACCTTTTTGCCTGAGGAGCTGATGATGGATTCGAACCACCAGAGATGTGTGGCCTTTGTACAAGCAGCACAGCTCCGTACTGACCACACCACCTGAGCTCCTTGGGTAGATTGTACATGCTGTGTAATTTGACATTCCTGAATTTCCCTTAAGCATATTTCTGACGTTTCCATTTTTATGTCCTGAATTACTTCCTATTTATTTTGCATCCTTCCTTCGTCTTAGCTTGGAAGCAGGAGTGACATCCACTTCCTAATTCCTAAGCAATATGCCTCTGTGAACTTTGATGAATGTGGATGGTTGTAGAGGAGCTTCAGGCCTTTTGTTCATAGGGTCGCTATGAGTCATGCTCGCTCAACTGGAAGGCAGTCAACAACAACAACTCGTCTTAGCGATCTTTGTGTAGAGTCTTGCCATCATCAATCTTGAGTGTCACCCAGTCGGGGCTGTAACTGTCACAGAAGCAGGCTGCCACGTCTCTCCCCTAGTGGCTGGCTGGCTGCTGGGTTTGAATGACTGACCCTAAACTTAGCAGCGAAGCACTTTAACCGCCACACCACCAGGGCTCCCAGAGTTACGAGAGCCCTACACTAAAATGAAAGGAAGGAGCTCTGGTGGCACTCTGCTAAGCATTTAGGTGCTGGTGGGTTCAAACTACCAACCTTTTGGTGTGGTGATTGTGTGCTGTTGAGTCGGAATAGACTCATAGTAGATTCTCCAGCAGGTTCTCAGAGGCAGTGAATCCCACAGGAGGAAATTGCCCCATCTATCTTCTGTGGAGCAGCTGTTGAATTTGACCGTGTGCCTTTCAGGATTACAGCAGATGAATACAAACAGCAACTTTCTTTCTTTTGAAACTTTTTATACGGTTTGAGTGAAAATCAAGCAGAACAGATCGGGTTTCCATTCATCCAACCATTCACACACGTTTTGTGGCTTGACACTGTGATCTCCACCGTGCAACAGCACTTTTCCTCCTTCCTCCTTGTATTTTTCATCTCCATTTGTTCTTTCTTATTCCTTTTTGCCTTCTGAGCTTTAACCCTAGGAAGATGCTGCCCTTTTGGTCTTGTTTGCTTGATTTGCTTGGCTAGCTGGTTGTTCTAAGGAGTGTGCTCCTCCCTGACGCTATTGATCATCTTATCTATCACTCACTCATTGCCCTCAAGTCAAAACTGACTCATAGCTAACTGCCAATTGACATTCCAAGGCTATAGACAGCCGGAGATTGCCCAACTTTCGCCTGTGGGGCTGCTGGTAGATTCGAACTGACAGATGTGTGACCTTTGGGTAAGCAAGGCAACTGTCTGTGGACTGTGCACCAGAACAGCCCAATCACGTCACACAGGCTGCTTGTGCTTAACCGAAGCGGAGTCACGGGGTAATTTCACTTCCAGGTTTGAAGTGTGACCAAAGGCTGCAGTCTCAGGTGTCCACCCGTCTCTTTCAGAGCAATAGGCTTGGCCTTTTCCTTTTTATGATTTTGCATTTTGTTGCACAATTTTCTTCCCTTCCATTGGTGACCATCTATTGTGATCCCGTTCCGAGTGGTCAGCAGTGGTCCTTGGATACCATCCCGTCCTTCTGGTCTTAGTGTCATGGAGACTGAAGTTCGCACAGCGCATTAATCCTTTGGACTAGTCTTTTTTTTTAGGTTTGGTTTTTTGGGGCTTTTTTTTGTGGACTAGTCTTGACTTTTCCTCTCTGGGTGGGAAGAGACCCACAGTAGCCTCTTAGGTGGCTACTCCCAAGCTTTTAGTGGAGCTCTGGCGGCCTGGTGGTAAGGAACTGCGCTGCCAATCCAAAGGCTTGAAGTTTAAATCCGCCCACTGCTTCACTGATAGGCAATCTCCTCCCATTCAATTCCTGCCTCTGAAACACACACATACACACACTCACACACACACCCCAAGGGTCAGCTGTGAGTAGTTCTGATGCAATGGTACACAGCAACAGCAGCTTCAGGAACTCCAGAGAATGAACTGCTGACACTCCTCACTGAATGGAACCGAAGACTAGCTAGTTACCAAACAATTGGTGCAAACCCCATCTGGGGAGGGAGAGGCTGCAACAGCCTGCACTAGGAAGGACCTGGAGACACCCTCCATTGTTTCTGAGGCTGTAAAGCTTTGCAGGTGAAGATCTTCCCCTTTTCTTCTGAGGAGTTTGAACCTTTGACCTTTTGAGGAGCAGTGCAATGTTGAGCACACTATGCCTAGCAGTTGTTTGTTGGACACCACCTGTTTACCTCCTGGAAAACCCATGCTTCTTTCTGAATTTCCGGGACAGCCTCCAGGCCAGGCCTCTGCAGCTGCCCCCTCCAAACTTCCTGTCACGTGACTGTAAATGCTGGCTTCCCAGATAGGTGTCACCTCTACCCACTGTAACTGCACCCATCTTCCTGATGGTTATCCATGAGCCACGTTTTGTGACAGAAAACTAAGTTTGGCTCCACCATCTGGAGTTTACAAATAATCTGACAAATTAGTTCTTTGTTTTCCAAAATAGGTAAACTCCCAGGGAGCTCTGGTGGGCTGGTGGCAAGAAGCTATGCTGCAAACCCCAAAGTAGATAAACTTTCTCACCATCGCCAAGCCATATACATCTGCTCAGAATGAGAGTGGTCAGACACATGCCAATGAGTGCAGAAATCCATGTATTAAAAGCCCTTCCCAAATATCCACTGAGCTCCCAATAACTACAGCAGCTGGGCATTGGAGAGATCTCTGTAGGCTTTCAGGATTGGTAAGAACATTCACAGGGAGGACGGGGCACCGTGTCTCTGGGCACTGCAGGGACCTCATGCAGCGTAGGTACATTTTCCAGACCTTGCCTGACGTGTTTCTACGCTTGTATCCTTTCTGGTTATAATAAAGGGATGATAATGAGGACAGACAACCATCCTGAGTGAATTTTAGGAGCATTTTGGAGAGTCAGCAAACCAAGAAGGGCAATGAGCCAACAGGTGCTGGCAGTGCAGTGGAGTTATGTAGACCTAGCTGTGGGTGGGGATGTGAAATTGCCACACGGGCAATCAATGAAAAGGGGCAAAGTCCTGTTAGCGTGTGACCTAGTCCCAGGGCAGAGAGAGTGGGCAAGCCTGAGAATGGGAAAGAGACAGGAAGACAGACCAGCCGGGAGCTGTGCAGATTCAGGGGGTGATGGCTGCTGCCCAGTGATCTGGCCTCAAGTGGCTCCAGGTGTTTTGACCCAGCTCCGGACAGCCAGGGGCGAGACCTGTTTAACTCTGGGTGTACAGGATCTGAGGAGTCCTGGGAAGTGGCTGGTGACAGGTTTGGAGATATGGGGAGGGAAGCCTGGGTCCATTTCTGTCAGGCATTGGATTCCTGCTGACCTCACGCACTTAGTGATAGAGGTGGGGACTGCCCTATAGCCCCGTTGTCCTGAAGTCAGTAGCACTGTCCTCACCCCCTCCCTCCACCACCAGTCCTCTTGTGGAGCAACCACGGAACCTCTTGGTGATGCTGAGGTCTCTCTTGCCAGGGTATCTGGTGCTCTGAGGACAACCTGGAGCAGGTGGGACCCTGGCCTAATGGAGCTGTCCTATCAGCCCAATTCTCGTACTCTTCTGTCTCTTCCTGGACATCTGTGATATTTTAAACACTCCTCACAAGCTGTCGCTTTTCCAGGGTTTCATGAGCTGCCTTAACAGCAGACTTCCACCGTCCTCTGGTCCTTGCCACATTTGACTTGATTCATCGTATCCCGGGGACTTGCTCCATAGGGTTTCCAAGGCTGTGAGTCTTTCTAGAAGCAGGCCGATTCATCTTTCTCCCATGCAGCAATAGTGGGTTCAAACTGCCAACCTTTCAGCTGGTGGACAAGCGCTTAGCAGCTGACTTACCAGGGCTCCTCTGGTCCATTCCAGCATGGTAGACACGGTGTCTTGCATGCTCACAAGTCAATAAACGCTCTTGTTTAATCTTGCATTCCAGCTCACTTGATGGACCAACCTTACCATCCAAATTCAGGAGAGTAAGTTTGTAAATCCAGGTGTACATACTAAAGTAGAAGCTTTGCGACAGAACATCCAGTTTAGGGAATTGACAAGGAAAGGGAAGAGAAAAGAAGAAAGCAAACAGAAGTGATTAACCCAGGTATATGTTTCTTCTCCTCATCACCGTGGAGTCAGAATTGACCCATTGCTGGCCCTCCAGCAGATTTCCAGAAGCTGTAAGTTGCATGGGAAGAGGCTCGCTCTCTTCTATGGAGCACTCAGTGGAGTGGAACCACAATTCCTTACCCACTAGGCCACCAGAGTTCCTGGAGAGTAAGTTTATTCTCTGGGTATTGCTGCTGTTTTCCTGAAAGATCCCAGCAAAAACACAAAGCTAAATAAGACTGGTGAGAATGCAGAGGGTACACTGGAGGGTGTGTGTGATAAAGGCCGTATGAATCATTTACACTACTAGTCTGGGAGGGAAGCAAAACACACACAGCTGTGACAGCTCTGACGCGTCAGATTACTGAGTCACAGAAATCAAAGGTACATAAACATCGGGGACTGAGTCACATGAAATGGCCAAAGTTCATGCCAGCCAGCTGTTATACAGATGCTATGGAAACTGAGTGACGCATCAGACAAAAATGGTCAGGTAAATAGTCAAGGGAGGGCCTGGGTGGAGAGCAGGTGCTTTCCCTAGGTTGAATCCATATAACCTCAAGGCTCTTCTGGGTGTTGGTGGAGGAGTTCACTGGAGAGTGGAGAAGAGGCGTACCACTCTTGGAGAACAAGTTTACATACATCGATTTAATAATACTAGAACTTCAGACATATTACCACGAGGGTTGAGTCCATGGAGAAGGACATAACGCTTGGTAAAGTCAGTGAGAAAGAAAACCTTCCCTGAGATGGAATGACACAGTGTCTGCACCAGGGAGCTTGAACAGCCACGGTGAGGACAGTACAAGACCGGGCGCACTTTCATTCTGTTGACAGGATGTCGATGAGGCAGAACTGAGTGGATGACATCTAATAACAAGAGCAACAGAAGGAACTACAGGCTGTAAACCACTTGGTAATGTTGGCCCTAGAGCAGAGGGATATGTATGGAGAAGCCCAGGTGTCCTTTTACTTTGTTTCTTTTTCCCTCTGAATCCTGAGGAACCACCTGTGCCCTAGTTTTCTACCTCAGAGGGTTTGTCGCATGTTCTTTGTTATCTAGAATTGGTAGAACAGAAATAGTATAAGTTAATTATTTTAACAAATAAACTCATTCTCTCCTATTTTAAAGGGTAACAAGTCCACATTCAGAGCACCAGCTCTAGGGGAAGACTTTGTTGGCATGTAGGGAGGTCCGTGTCTTGTTTCAGTGTCTGCAGGCCCAGAGTTCCTTGGAGAACTCCATGGGTCTTCACATGAATCTTCCCCTTGGGTCTAGGAGGTTCCTGGCCCAAAGACTACAGGTCTAAAATACAAATGATGATTCATGTCATTTTTCTTGATGGTGGTAGCTCCCTCTCTCCCTGTTTTCTTCTCTCTTCTTTTGTTTCCAGAAAAAATAAAAGAAGATGAAGACCTGCCCCAGGGAAACTCCCCTACATTTGATTGGGGTTGTGACCTGAATAAAGGTGCTACATCATGCTTTACTTCCCCTACAGCTGATTGGCTGATATATTAAATCATATCTTGAGAACTTACAACTGACTGGTTGGTCACATTAAAAATCACATGCAAAAGATTACATCATTGCAGAACTGCCACATTCCATCATCATTTAGCTGCCAAATTACTGAAAATTGTGGTGTAGCCAAGTTGACCCACTTTTTTCCATATAATAAGTTTATTTAGAAATAAATAGGCTATGCTTCAACAGTTTGATCCATTTTTCAGAGTTGAACTTGTAAAGTGTCTCTTATCTGTCTCATGAATGAACTTCAACATCTTCATTAATTTAGTATTTTGTTTCTTACTATAAAGAAAGGAGCAGCAAATCTAGACCCAAATATTCAGTCATCATAATTAGTAACCACCACTTAATTTCTGTAGAAAACAGCAAATTTTTCTCCGGACCTTCTACATCGTGACTCCTACTGGCCATATTTAGTAAACATTCAGATGTTCTACACTCACACAGCTTTATTGGAGGCTCTGTGAAAGCTGCAGAGATGAGGTGTTGAAGAGTAGTGGAACCAGCTGCTACCACCACGATTTTGTCCTCTAGTATGAAAACCTAAAAGGCTTGACACATGTTTTTAAAGAACACAGTTTAATCTGTGACACTGTATAGGGTGTAAACCAAGATGGCTTGATCCCTTCTACCTAGGCCTAGGATGCAGTCTACCTTGTGATTTGTGTACACCTTGCAGATATTGGCCAATAGACGATGCAAATGATTGACTATGAATGGATGATTTTAAAAAGGTGATTATTGGCTACTCTGCTCTGATAGCCTACTGGTAAGAAACTGTACTACAATATTCCTAAAGGCATGTGGTTTGAATCCTTCAGCTGCCCTGCAGGAGAAGGATAGGCAATCTCTTCTCATTCTATTAAATGCCTCTGAAAACCTGCGGGAGGGTCAGCTATGGGTTCCAACTCAATGGTACGCAACGATAACAATATGCAATTGAAGTGCCTGTCATCTGCCCACAGGAAATTTTGGTCAATTTGTGGCCCTGTTAGGGATGAACATCCTTTGAAATCTAAGCAACCAATCCCACCGAGGTTAACAGACAGAAAAAATGAGAATGAAGGCAGTAGAGTCAGAGAGCGAGGAGACAGGAAACCCCTAAAAGAGCTTAATATGGGCCAAGGACTGTTACACTAACCACAAGGAGAGACTCAGGAAGGACCCAGGAACAGACTCAGAGGGGTAGGACCATGAGAAGTCTGTCCTCAGGGGCTGAGAGGAGGCTTGTACAGCTCAGAAGGGTTAAGAGTTGTCCTGCATGACAGAAAGGAAACAGCCTACATACTTCCTGATCATTATCCCAGTTATATGCTGTTATTTCCTTAACAGTGAGTAGTCTTTGAGTTCTGTGTGGCCACTACAGGGGATTATCAAATTCAGCACAGAAGTAGAGTGCCTGAGGAGGACAGCTAGTGTCAGAATTGGTGAAACATTTGGAGAGTGAGGTATCTCATTTGAATGAGCCTTGGACTGATCTTAATTCATACTATTCCTCCTGCAGATAAATTCAAATGCTCTTTTATACCCTAAGCTCCTTCTGGAAGCCCTGACAGTTGTGGTATAGTGAGTCTGTTGCTCAAAATGTCTTTCCTATGAACACTGGTGTACAAGTCTCAGCTTGTGCCTCAGTTCTTATTTTCTCTGGGGGTATATTCCAAGCAGTGAAATAGCTGGGTCATACGGAGTCTTTATGTTTGTACCATTTTACAATCTCACCAACAGTGTATAAGAGTTCCTATCTCTCTACATCCTCTCCAAAATTTATTTCTTGCTGTTCTGTTAAATGTTGTCACTGCTATTGGAGTGAGATGGTAGCTCACTGTGGTTTTGATTTGCAACTCTCTTATTGCCAGTGATTTTGACCATTTCTTCATGTGTCTGCTGGCCATCCAAATATCTTCCTCTATGAAAAGTCTTTCCATGTTTTTTTGCCCATTTTGTGTTGTGTTATCAGTCTTTTTCTTGTGGAGGCCCTGTAGGATTTTGTAAACTCTTGATATGAGACCCTTGTCTGAAATGATAGTGCCAAATACAGCAGCATAATAATGCTATAGCAGCATTATTCACCATCACAAGAACATGTAAGCAGTCCAGATGTCTAACCACAATAGAATGGATTGAGAAATTAAGGTATATTCATTCACATGATGGAATACTATGCAGCACACAGGAGCAATGATTTTGTAAGTTACTGTCTAACTTGGGAAGGACTGGATGGCATTATGCTAAGTGAATTAACTCAGTCCCATAAGGACAAATACTGTATAAGATCTTTATTGTAGAACATGTATGAGGATCCAAGGGGGGATGTGAAAGCAGAGGGGTGAGGACAGGTGGGGTGGTGGTGGTTAATCATAGGGTCACACAATTTGATGGGTGGAGGGAGGGGTAGGTAAAGAAAATGAGAAAGATCCATTGTGCAGAACAATGTTTACAAACTTTGTCAGTAAGCCAGTATAAAAAAAAATTAAATAAAAAATAAATCTTTCCTACACCATTATCCAATCCAAATTGCCACCCTTGGTTTCCCTGCGAGCCTATACTCAAGCATTCCTATAAAGGGAACTGCATCTGGGATGTTCTTCCCTTTGCCTAGGACAACATTTCTAACTTGATCCAGTTGCTGCAACTCTGTCTGCCCTGACAGCATGTGGCCCACCGACATCATCAACAACTGCATGAGCTGTTTCTTCTCTGAACCAGAGACCCAACACAAGACAGAGCTGGCCTTGGGACTGCTAGCCCATGGATCCTGAGTTAAGAGCCTTTGACCAAGCTTGTTGGAGGACTTGGGGGGGTGTTTAATTAGTAAGATTAAGAGATCTTTGTAACACTGGCCTAAAACCACAAGGCTAAGGCCGAGGGGTCTGGGAGAACACTTTGGAAGCTGTGCTGACTGAGAGACTGTGTCCTGTTATCAGCCTGAATTATAAGCTGTTAACTTCTCTAGTATATTTTTGCAAAGTAGATATTGCAATGGGTGTTGAACCCAGTAGGGGAATGGAATTGGTAGGCAGAGGTGCAGGAGTGTGGGGGGGAACATGTCCGTCCTCATGAGAATCTGTTCTGTATTGTGAATATTGTTGACGGGGGCAATTCCTCTTTGCGGAGTTAGGAAGTCAGACTCAGGAGCCTCATGTTGCCTATACTATTTTTACAGTGGCGCAGTGGTTAAAGCCTAGACATGCTAGCTGAAGCCTCGGTGGCTTGAACCCACTCACTCACTGTTAGCTGCTCCGTAGGAGAAAGATGTGGCAGTCTGCCTCTGAAAGTCCCATCGTCTGGACAGTCTTCCTCACTTGCTCTGACTCTGCCTTTTCCCGTAAGGATGTCTCTTTCCTACTGACATGTCCAAGGTATATGAGACAAAATGGAAAAAGCATTTTTAAAAAATTAATACTATCACCTTAAAAAAACCCCATTTTATTGTGATTTAAGTGAAAGTTTACAGGGCAAATTTGTTTTCTATTTAACAGGTTATATATTTTATTTTTTATAATAATTATAATGCCCACATTATGAAGGCATTCTTTCCACTACCTGGGAAAATAATTTAAACAAATATTTCTCCAGTGGAGATTCTATATTGGTTGTAACGTACCATTAAGTCAGAACAGACCCATTGCTGATTCTCCAGCGGGATTTCCGATGCTATAAATTGCCCGGGAGAAGATTGTCTATCTTTCTCCTGTGGAGCAGCTGTTTCAAGTGGATTTGATGGTTCAAATTTGATGCCTTCCTGTTAACAGTGCAGCCTCTGTCCTCTAAGCCATGAGAGCTCCAAAGAAGATATACACATGATCAAAAAACAAATAGATGTTTTATCTCATTTGTTATTGTTGTTATTATGTGCTGTTGAGTCTCCTGAGATGCATAGCGGCCCTATGCACAATAGCTTTGAAGCCTTTCCTGTCCTGAGACAGTCTCACTGACTCCAAACCACCTACTTTCATTGCCCCAGTTACTATATCCATCCGTATCATCCAGAGTCTTCCTCTCCTGCAGCGTCCCTCCACCCTTCCGAGCATGATGTCCTTCTCCAAGGATTGGTCCCTCCTGGCTACATACCCAGAGTATGTGAGACAGAGCTTCAAAATTCTAGCCTCCAAGGAGAAACTTGGTTTCACCTTCTCCAAGACAGACCTATTTGTTTCCTTGGCGGTTCATGGTACATTCAAGACGCTTCTCCAGCACCATAACTCGAAGGCATTGATTCTTCTTCTGTCATCCTTAGTCATTGTCCCACTCTTTGACGCATAGCAAGTAATTACTAAGACCATGGCCTGGATCAGGTGCACCTTGGTCTCTAGAATGACATCGTTGCTTCTCTGTACTCTGGAAATGCCATCCCTGACAGCAGATTTACCTAATGCAATTAGTTATGAACATATAAAACCCACAATTAAACACTATTTCATACCCACTAAAAGTGCTATCACAAAAAAGATCAGCAATATCAATTGTAGTTGAGTAAGTGAAGTAATGGGAATCTTCATGTGTTGCTGGTGGAGTTGTGAAATTGTGCAGCTGCTTTGGAAAACTGTTCGCTAATTCCTCAAAAAGTAAAAAATTGAGTTACCATGTGAACCAACAATTGCAACCCTGGTTATGTTCCCAAAGTGAAAACTTTCATCCATGTGAACGGTCATGACAACAAAAAAGTCAAAACACTAACTGATCAATGCCCATCAACTAATGAATGGATGCATAGAATGTGGCACATTCATCTGCACAGTGAGGTATTTGAACAAGCCCAAGTCGCTGCTGTTGTCCTTTTGGATTTATTATTTCGGTCATTGCCTTGTAGTTGATTCTTATTCATGGTGACTCCATTGTAACAGAGGAGAACCGTCCCATTGGATTTCTTGGCTGTTAGCTCTGGTGGCCTAGTGGTTGAGAAGCTACAGTGCAATCCCAAAGGCATGCAGTTCGAATCCACAACCTGCTCTGTAGGAGGATGATGGGCCATCTCACCTGTGATTAACTACCTCTGAGAAATAGCTAGAGGGTCAGCGAGGGGTCAGTTCCGACGTGCAACACTCTCTAGAGAAATCAATCACCAGGCTTTTCTTCTGTGGCCCAGTTAGGGGGAGTCAATGCATCAGTCTTTAAGTTAGCAGTCATGTGAATATTGCTTGTGCCACCAAGGGGCCTATTGGAATACTATTGTTGTCTACAATCGAGTTGGAAATGACCCTTAGCTGACTCTCCAGTGGGTTGTCAGAGGCAATAAATCACATGGAAAGAGATAGTCTCTCTCCCTCAGAGTAACGAGTGGATTTGAACTACATACCTTTGTGTTTGCAGTACAATTCCTTACCACAAATCCACCAGAGCTCATTGGAATACGGTTGTTGTTGTTGTTGTTGTCATTTAGAATACTATTCAACTAGATAAAGAAATTAAGTGTAATGTATCTACAACATGAATGAATATGGGATACATATGCAAATTTATGGGAGCTAGCCATAAAAAGCTACATATTAAGACAACTAATGGAAGCCATGATTGCAAATAGAGGAATAAGGAAGTGAATGAGGACATAAATTGGGGATACGCAATGACTGAGGGTCAAAAGGGCATGTAGGAAACTTCCAATTCCCCTGCATATTTTTTTTATTTTATTATTTTTGTGTGAGTGTACCGTCAAATCAGATCTGACTGGTACAGGAGAAGATTGTCCCTCCTTCCTTGGCAGAGCATCTGATGGATTCGAACCGCACGCCTCTGGGATTGTAGTTGCAGTTCCTTACCACTAGGCCACCAGAGCTCCCCTCCCCTGCATATTTTTAAAAAAATCTTTGATCCTTCCATGCCTAACTCTATTTCCCTTGTATTTCCGGTTGAAGAATTTGGAGGACATCACCTGCGTGACAGAGATGTGCGCGTGGGGACACTCTTCAGAAGTATGGTTGGCGAAGTCTAAGAAGTCCTCTGAATTGTACCCTCGCCTAAAAACTCATCAATGGACTTTCTGTTTCCTAGAAGGATTTATTTCCTTTAGCAATAAAGTTATCGTGGCTATTAAAAATTAAAAAAAGCTACATATTACATGCTTCTACTGCCAAAACAACAAACAAGCCTGTCTTGGAGGAAATGCAATCAAGGTTCTCTTTAGAACTGTCCACTTTTCCAAGCCTGATGTCCTTCTCCAAGGAATAGTCCTTTCTAGCAACATGCCCAAAGTATGTGAGACGAAGCTTTACCATCCTTACCTCCAAAGAGTACACTGGCTGCACCTTCTGCAAGAAAAATGTTTGTTCTTTTGGCAGTCCATGGGATAGTCGGTACTCTTCTCAAACAATACAATTCTTCTGTCATCCTTATTCATTTGTCCAGCTCTCGGCAGCATAGCCAGTGATTGAAAAGACCGTGGTCTGAATCAAGTACATCTAGTCCTCAAACTGACATAATTGCTCCTCAATAATTCAGAGAGGTCCCTGATTGCAGATTTTCCAAGTGTAATACTTTTCCCTATCTCCTGACTGCTGGGTACCAAGTGTACTGATTGGTGATCAAGTAAGATGAAGTCTTTGACAATTTCAATCGTTTCTCCACCTTTTTTGATGCTGTGTATAGGTCCAGAGGTAAGAACTTTTGTTTTCTTGACGTTGAGATGCAATCCATATTGAAGGCTGCAGAGTATGTCATTCAATCTGGCCACTGATGCCTACACAAACGCTCCACTTCTCTAAATGAAATGTTAGTTCCTAATCTCCTGTGTTCTGTGAGTTAGACTCAATGTCTTTTTTTTTTTTTTTACTGTCTTTTAAGGCCCATTTCACGTTAACATCCCATGACGAGTTTTCAAAATTATTCTAGCTGTCACATTCCCCGTGAAGGGACAGCAGAAACCCCATTTTTTAGAAACCCCCATTAACGCTAGAGGCAGAAGCGGGCCATAAAAATTCTTAGCTTAGGGCGAACACTAGTGCCCCGGGTAAGGCCTTGTCTGTCCTTGAAAAGTAAGGAATTAACTAGTGTCTACGTGACACCAAAGGAGTAAAGGCGGGCAAAGTAGCCAGCCCGTCAAATGTCGGCCCAGATGACTAATTCCCCAGCCCACCAACCAGGATCGCAATCCCCCTGCCCTAACAGGGGCACTCAAAAGAGCTATAAAAGCAAGTGGGAGGGGAAACTCGGGGCTTTTTTCCTTCACCACCTTCTTAAGGAGGAGAAAAGTCTCCACGCGTGTAAATAATACAATAAACGTTCTTGGAATTTCAGACGTGCTTTTAGATTTCTTTGAGGGGCATTTTGTGGGCAGAACACCCTGGACTCAGGAGAGTCAATAAGGACAGAGTCATTCAAGGAGCAAATATTTATGACACTTTTTTTGTTTGTAGGTGTATCTGTGGAAATAAGCTCTCTCCCCCTCCATTTCTAACCATTTTGTTTTTAATTGAAGGCGTACGCTTCATGCTGATTTATCAGTTAAGTGGGGTTGTGAGCGCGCATGCGTGATCCTGAAAGTCCAGGTCCCGCATCTGCGCGCTCATACTCCTGCGTCAGGCGTTGCTATGGAGCCCAACGCGCTCCAAACCGGAAGTGGTCCCGAGACAATGACGTTCCCAAGAAATTGTGTTTGAAAAAGATGCCATTGCAATAGAAGACAATATCACTCTTTTCCAACTCTATGGAGAAGTAGAAAAACATCTCAGCTTTCTTTCTGGGCGGAGAAAGACGCTCTTCTCTACGGAATAGCGAGGATCTCGGGAGGCGACGAGGCGCAGCGGAACCAAGTCGAGGGCGGCATTGGTTCCCGGGCGGGCAGAGCTCGGCACGCCCGGCGCGGTTGCCGTGGAAACAGAGCGGGCTGGGTGGATGCAGGGCCCCTCGGAGGCCGAATCTCTGCTGTCCGCCTGCCCAGTGGGCTCGCAGGACTGCCGCCAAGATGGTTAGTGGCCCTAAATAGTGAGGGAGGACTGTGAGTAGTTCCCGGGCTGGAGATTACAGGTTCCCCGGGCCCTCCTGGGAAGTCGAGAGTGTCGGTCGAAGGGGTCCCCTGCCCCTCCCGATCCCGCGGGGACAGGGTTGGACGTGCAGATGTCTTGATGCTTTCTTTCCTTCTGCCTTCCCTCGTCCCTACACCTGAGCTCTTTGTGGGGTGGAGAGCCGACTTGGGGAAGCTTTGGTGACGGAAGCCATGTGACAGCATCACCCTGGTCTGACCGGACGGGACGGGGGGGGGGGGGGGGGGGGGGGGCGGAGAAGTTGAGAATTGCCCTTCGTTTTAGCTCAAGTCCAGGGTGATGGCTCCTCTAATAAAGTGAGTTTTAAAAGGAGCTTGAATCCCAAGGGACCTCGACCTGTAAGCCCTGGAGTTGTCGCCCTGTGTTTTGCAATGGTTCGTACAGCGCCTTTGTTTCCTTCGCAGATGCTGTCAAGGGCCAAACCCGCTGTAGGTGGGGACCCACCGCACAGTGACAAAAGAAAGAAGAAAGGTAGGAAGATTCCAAAGCTAGAGGAGCTCCTTTCTCAGAGAGATTTCACTGGCGCTATTACCCTGTTGGAGGTAATGTCCAAAGAAGGTTGCTTCTTAGGAGGTGAATCTCGAGTCTAGATGAGTGCTTGCGTGAGTGCTGGTTGCTGTGCAGGTGGAGCAGGTGGGTGTCTTCCTGGGCTCCGTAAAAGAATCCTGGAAATCTTGGACACAGCGGTGGCAGTGATGGGTTCAAAACAGCGATGTTTGGGAGGGTAGTGCAGGATTGGCATGGTTTGGTTCTGTGGGGTGTGGAGTCACTGTGAGTCTGTAAATCCACCCAGAGGAAGTCTCCCAGCCAACCACCTAATGGATAAAGAACTAGAATGATTTCTTGAGAAGCATCCCAAACCCTGACAAAGTTGAGGCTTATTCCTTTTCTGTGTTATGAGTTTGGCATCAAATTTAAACGATTCTACTCTGCTTATTGCTTTTTAAAAAGGAGGCTTAATGGAATGCTGGGTGAAGTACTCAGCTGCTGACATATCCTTAGTTCCAACCCCTCACCCACTCCATAGGGAAACGATCTTGCAGCCTTCTTGCAGCCTGCTTCATAAAGATTTATGAAACCCTTTGAAACCCTGTGAGTAGTTCTGCTTTCTCCTGCAGGGTCTTTATAAGTCAGAACTGACTCCACAGCAGGGTTTTGTTTTAAAAATTGTACCCTCAGAAAGGGGTGGGCCTTTGTATTTAAAAGTTGAGCCCTGACTACGTCTCCAGGATAGAGATTCAAGTGTGAAGCATTGGATTCTGGAATGTGGGTTCTCTTGTTTTGGTGAGAGTTGGGTGTGGTCGGTTTGGCTGTTTTTTATTTTGTTCACAATCCTGTGTGAGCTGATTGAGTTTACTGAATTTAGCTAACAGTGAGCTCTGGGCTGAAAGCCTCTTGTTTAGAGTCAGTCAACTGGTGGGTGGGCCTTTGTATTTAAAGGTCATTTGGGCCCCAGGGCAGGTGTTGGGTTTGGGACTAACATTCAGCTAAGTGGTAAAGCACTGGTCTGTCAATTTGCTGTACTGAGGTAGCTTGGGGTTCCTGTGATGCTGAATTCTATGCCACCTGGTGTGCCAAATGCTATAATGGTTCCTCATGGTAGACAGTGTTTGGTTGGTGTTGCTCCCAGATTAAGACAGACTTGGAAGCAGGATTGGCATCCACTTCCTAAACAACAGACCGCCGGAAACTATAAACTTAGAGATCCACTGATACAGATGGAACAGGGTTTAGGTCTTCTGTTCATAGGGTGGCGATGAGTTATGCTCGACCCTTTGGCACTTATCAACAACAACCACCCTCAACCAAGATTTCAAGTCTCAGTGGCAGGGTTTTCAGCTTTTAATATGCATCACAGTCAGCTTGATTATTTGTTACAACGTCAAGTTCTAGTGTCCTGCTCTAGCTCTTCTAGTGATGAATTGTGTCACTAACGGAAGGGTTGGCCCGTCACTCCTGGACTAGGGAGCTCTGTGGTGCCAATGCAAAGATAGGCGGTGTGAACCCAGCAGCTGCTCTGTGTGAAGAAGATGGGCAGTTTCCTCTTGTGCAGTTTACTACCTCTGGAAACCCACTGTGGAGTTGGCCATGGGTTAGTTCTGACCTGACAACATACAACAACCAGTTACTCCGTAAGAGAAAGATGAGCAATCTCCTCCCATTAAGATTTTCGGCCTCGGAAACCCAAAGGGTCTCCAGGCGTCAGAATTGACCAGAGGGTAGTGGAGTTGGGCCTGTGGTTGTGTCAGGAACCTGCATTTTGAAGGAGATTGTGTGCTTCTGAGCTCAATATCCCAGGAGCCTGGACACTGGGAAATTGTAGCGTGGGAAGAATGTGTGGTAGGAGTGTAAGTGGTGCTGAAGGAGGAGGCGTGCGCTGTGTACACAGTCATTTGTCCACAACACCGCTGCTGGAATTTTATCCTAACTCAACAGCCTGTGTTGTGCAGACGACACAAACTTGCTTGCAGAAAGTGAAGCGTTATTAAAGCACTTGCTGAAAAAGATTAAAGATTGTTGCCTTCAATATGGATTACATGCCAGCATACGAAATCCTCACTATTGGACCAATAGGCAACATCATGATAGGTGAAAAAAAGATTGAAGTTGTCAGTGATTTCCTTTTACTTGTATCTACAGTCAACACCCTTGAAAGCATCAGTCAAGAAATCAAAAAGCATTTTGCTCTTCAAAGTTCTAAAGAGCAATGTCAGTTTAAAGAATGAGGTCTTTGCTGGAGAAGGAGGGGACAATCTCCTCCTGTACCAGTCAGATCTGATTTGATGGTACATGTAAAAATAATACAATAAAAATGAAAAAAAAATGAGGTCTTACTGGAAACCCTAAGTGTTAGACATAAGAAAGTGCGAGGGCGCAAGGGAGAGAAATAAAGAAAGGAATTGGTCCCAAGAAACAGGCCTTTATTGAGTGGTCTTAGAGGGACAAGGGGGATGCCAAGAGACCCAGCAGCATGGCATGCAGACAGGATCAAAATGGTGGCCTGGCATTTTGGGGGGTTTCCTCTTGATAGGGGTCCTGGGGAGGACTAAGATGGTATTTCTCAGAATTTGACATGTTAATTAAGTAAGGTTTTAGCACCTTTTTTTCAAGCTCAGACCCTTATCAGGATCCATTGTCTGGTCTGGTCTTTGATGTGACCAGCTTAGATGTTACCAGGTTTCTCAGGAAGTGATCAAGCTTGGGGGTGGTGGGGCAGCCGCCAAATTCTTCCTTCACTAAGTCTCTATAAACTTTCATTAAAATTAATGAAAAGAAAAAAAAAGAAATGGAAAAAAGAATACAATCCAGAACAAAAAAAAAAGAAGGGTTAAAGTAAATAAGATTTTAAAATTAAATATAGAATTCAAAAAGGTAAAAAAAAAATGAGGTCTAAGCCTTGCTCTGTTCGGGTTTTTCCTTATGCATCTGAAAGCTGGACACGAATAAGGAAGACCAAAGAAGAGTCACTGCCTTTGGAATGTGGTATTGGTGAAGAATATTGACTATCATGGGCTGCCAAAAAAACAAACAAATTTGTCTTGAGGGAAGTGCAGAGTGCTTCTCAGAGGCAAGGATGGTGAAACTGTGTCTCAGTTATTTTGGGCATATTTTCAGGAGGAACCAGTTTTTAGGGGGAGGTATCAATCCTGGGAGAATTACCGAGGTAGCCGAAGAGAGGAAGACCTTAAAAGTGGGCTGGAGAATGAGGAAGATTGCAGGGATGGTGCCGGAGAGGGCAGACTCCAGATCAGTGCTGACAGGGTTCCTACGTGATAGCACCCAGCAGCTACACATCACTGCGTTGTCATTGGGCTTCTGTGGACGTGGACGTGTCGTGGGAGGAGACTGCTCATCTTTGCTGTGTGGAGCAGCTGGTGGATTCAGATTACTGGCCTTTCTGTTAGCAGCCTAGCACATGATGCATTATGCCATCATTGCTCTTAGTTCAAAGGTAATTAAAGACAACAACCACAAACTTGTTGCCGTTGGGTGTGAGCTGACTCATAGCTGACGCTCAGCAGGTTTTCTGAGACTGAATTGCATGGGAGGAAACTGCCCGTCTTTCTCTTGAGGAGTGACTGGTGGTTTCAAACCACCAGAGGCCTGTGGGTTAGCACTGAAACCTCCGGTCTGTATCGCTGGACTCTGGTTCAGGAGTAATAGGACCATTTGGTGGCTTGTCCTGATTTGCAGTTAAAACCTTGGAATGAACAGATGTCTGTGCCCTCGGGATAGGATTGCGGAGTGAGTGGAGTGGCTGAGCAAGAAAGGCTGGCTTTTTAGACCTCAGTGGGAGTCTCCCTGTTACCATACCTGCAGGCTGACGGGCCTGAGTCATTCGGCATCAGATATATCCCACACTCTCTCATCCTCTTACCTGTCACCCAGATAGGTGATTATGAGGCTTCTCTCTTTCTAAAGTGTAAGTAAACGGAAAACAGGATGTGCAAGCTTTGAAAAGATACCCTTCTCAGGCATATGCTCTATTCAGTGGTTATAGGTTTAATTGAAATGAGTATTGTTTTTCCTCAGCGAGCTAAAATTTCATATTGTTCGTTAATAAATTTATAAAATTTTTCCAAAGTTTCTGTTTTTAAGCAAGAATTTTTATTTATTTTTAAAATTTTATTGGGAAAAATATGTTGGGGATACACGGAGGTGAGGGTTGGGAGCAGAAGGGTGAGGATGGGCAGGGATGAAAATTGCGGAAGTGCAGTTGCAGAGCTGCACAATTTGGTTGGTGGGGGGAGCAGGTAAAGTAAATGAAAAGGATCCAGTGGGGACCAGATGATTCAGGGCAATGGTAATTAAACAAGAATTTTAAGAAACTGATTTATTAAACAAGTCACAGTTTTTTTAATTCATTTTTTTCCCCCTCAAGTTCAAAGGGCATGTTGGGGAAGAGGAGGAGGACAGCCACCTGTGGATTGGGTACTGCGCCTTCCACCTGGGCGACTATCGCAGAGCATTGGAGGTGTGTGCAGACCGCCCCCCCCCCCCCGGGGGTGGTGCAGAAGAGGGCTCATAAAGAGGGTCACCACCACCCTCCCTGCCTTCCAAGCCCCGCCTCCCTGCAGCAGAGTAGCATCTGGGGGCAGTAGCATCTGGGGACAGTTTGTGATGTGTCTGATCACCAGATCTCCACCATGTCCATGCATGTCCTTTTTCTATTGCATGTACTAGTGAGATTGTAGGGAGCTCTGG
Organism: Elephantulus edwardii; assembly: GCF_000299155.1. NCBI lineage: Eukaryota > Metazoa > Chordata > Mammalia > Macroscelidea > Macroscelididae > Elephantulus > Elephantulus edwardii. The sequence goes on from NW_006399805.1 coordinate 9,343,682, forward strand.
TGGCTTAGTGGTAAGAAGCTGCACTGCGTCCCAAAGGCATACAGTTCAAATCCACCAGCTGCTTCAAGGGAGAAAGATGAGTCATCTCCTTCCATGTGATTTACAGCCTGTGTAAAACCCCTGGAGAGTCGACTGTGAGTTGCTTCCAACTTAATGACATACAACAAAGTGTGTTCGTAGAACACATTAACAGTATTAATTCTTGAACTTCCTTTTGATGATTTCGGTGAAATTGTACAGAGCAGCTTGAATTGGGATTCCATTTAACCATTCGAACATATTTTGTTTTCGGACAGTGAACTCTCCCCACTTTTCCCCAGTGGTTCTCATTTCCATGGATCCTTGTATATTCCGCACTTCCTGTCCTCTGAGCTTTCTTCTGGGCAAACGTGGTCGCCGTGGTTTCAGGTGGTCAGTTGTTCTGTGGACAGCATTCCTCCCGGGTTTTATTACTCATCTTACTGATGTGTCCATTATTTGGCTGATTAAAGTAGCTTCCCACCCCCCAAAAGTAGCTTTCTTAAGTAAATCTTCAGGAAAGACAAAAGAACCCATTTAAAACCATTTTTTATGTTAGAGTACACGTCATATAAGGTTTTCGTTTTATCCTCTTTTGAAATGTACCGTTCATTGTCAATAATTACATATAACACAGCCATCACCACTCAATTTCTGGGGCTTTTTCACCTCCTGTCTTTGCTGGTGCCTTCACAGACTCAGTGCCCCTTCCTTGTGACTATCGCCAGGACCTCAGGCTCTGGTGACCTCTGGTGACCTTTGGTCTGCCTGTTGCAGGCACTTTCTAGAAATGAGATCATAGACAGGAATCCCTCTGGAACAGTGGTCAGTATTTGACTACTAATCAAAAAGTTAGGTGCCAAAAGCCACCCACTGCTGTATGGGGTGGAGATGAAGCAGGCGGGCAGTTTCTGTCCAGATTACAGCTTGAAACCCCATGTGTAGTTCTGTGTCCTAAATGCTGCTGGGATAAGAATTATCTCCATGGCTGTGGGTTGGTTACCTGCCATGGAATCTTAAAATATTGATCCCCTAAATTAACTTATTTGACACAGTATTTTCATAGTTCATCTATGTCGTAGCATGTTTCAGAATTTCATTTCTCTTGATACCTTAAAAACCAGGCCACTTTGATACGTACTTTCATGAATATTTTCTCAAAAGAAATTCAGTGTTCCTTTGCTTGGTTATTTTTATAGAGGAAAGAGTGCATTTCTGCAAGTATATTGACTTAGAAATTGTTAACTCCCAGTCATAGTAAACCCTACCCACCAAAGTTAACCATTTCTCAGGTTGTGGATCTAGTTCTGGCCAAAATGAGAGATGCACTATGTTAAGCACTTCTTCAGTCCTAAATGAAGTTCTTTAAACATTTCCCACCCAGTTTTATTCTCCAAATACAGTCTAAGGATCCTTCCCAGATAGCAGTGGAAAAACATGTAGTAACCTTTAAAAATCAAGTCGTTCCCCCCCCCCCCCAAAAAAAAATCAAGTCCAACCCTAGTGAGAGGACCTTTCCCTTTACGGAAAAATGGTTCTCCCAAAACAAGGAAAGAGAATAAAAGTCCATCATTGATCTCTCTACTGTCAGAAGGTGATCATAGCCCACTCTGTATTTCAGGAATATGAAAATGCAACAAAGGAGGAGAATTGCAATCCTGAAGTCTGGGTGAACCTGGCCTGCACCTATTTCTTCCTTGGGATGTATAAGCAGGCAGAAGCAGCTGGATTTAAAGGTGAAGAGAGGCCTTTTACTATCAAGTCAGAGGTTTTAAAACAGAACATTCCTTTTCCTGTTGAGGCCAAAGTATTAGAAAATTTTAAAAAGTATCTTTCTTCTTCAAAAGTATTGGATTTGAGCTGCTTTGTATTAAGGAGTGTTGATCCACACCCTCCCACCCTGTGCCCCACCCCACACCTAGGAAACCAAGTGCAAAGGGGAAGGAGGAGAGAGGTGAGGAGACAGCTCTCTCCGGGGAGTGGATCTCAGTGCTGGAGCCCAGGGGGGGTGTTGGGCTCAGGGTCTGGAGGGTGGGAGCACTGAAGGAGTGCTGGGTCGATGATTGAGGGCATGTGTTTGATAGCTGCTTCCCCTGATTGGGGACCTTGGAGGTGCTGTGGTGAGAGCACTTGCCTCCTAACCTAAAGGCTGACCCAGCCTGGAGGAAGACCAGGAGCTCTGCTTCTGTGAAAGTCTGCCGCCAGGGAACCTGGGAACCCGGTGCGATAGTTGTGCTCTGCGCTGCAGGACCACGATGAGTTGAAATTGACTTGACAGCAATCAGCTTTTGTTTGATTTTTTCCCTGCCACTCCCACACCTCCCGACCCCTGCCTCCCTCAACCCCCTACTTCAGAGCAGGAAGCTCAGTAATTTCAGCCTGACAAAGCCAGACTTCTGCTCTCCTCTCTGATGTTAGTCTCAGGACTGTACTCAGGTTTGCACATAAGAATAGGGCAAAAGGGAAGACGTGGGAGGGGAGATTAAGGATAATTAGAGTGGGCATCAAATTAGAGACAATGCAAGGAATGAGGACAAGGGATGTTTGTCAGAGTGATGAGTTCCTGGGGAGAAGTCTTAGAGAAACACATATATACTGTCTGTCATATATATGTGTTTGGGAAATATTCCAACTTAAATCTGCTGAAAATGTGGTACTTGAAGTCCTCTTGATTTGCTCCTGGTTTATTTCACATATACTAGTGTAGTTTTTCCTAATTTAATTTTAAGATTCTTTTAGTTACTTACATTACCTTTCTAGAACCTTATCTTCTTTTACCTAAAATAATATTAAGACACATGGATGGTGATGTGTCTATCCAAGTGTATCTCTCTTTCCCTTTCTGTATATTTTCTAATTTTTTTTATGAATGGAAAAGTCACTTTTTGTTGTAAAAGATATAGATGATTGAATGTCCAGAATTAAGGAAAATTCTCTAAGAATGTGAGAGGGAGGAAGCTCTGGTGGCCTGGGGTAAGAAGCTGTACTGCAATCCCAGAGAAAGAATAGGAGAGGGATTTGGATTGAAAGGTGGGACCCTCTTTGCTTGGTTCTCCGCTTCTGCATAGCAGATGATGGTAGATTGGGGACCAGAGGCTGTAGGGAAAGGTGGTGGTATGATTGGGAGGAGCTTTCAGAAACAGTTGACCAGGAAGACTGGCTCAAGGAGAGGGAGCTTCTCCCATATTGTGATGGCCACAGCTGACCATCCGTGTCCACTCTAGCATTTGACCCACACACAGAGGCGGCCCCTTCCTCGCTCCGTGTGTGGTGAGGAAGAGAAGCCGCTTAGACTTCTTTGCGCCATTGCTGCTACTGCAGGTGGAGACCAGACTTAAACACCCTCCAGCCAACTCTTGCAGAGCACGGGTGTGAGCTGTGAGGACCCGCTTATCCACTGACTTTTTCTTCTTGTTGCGGTTGAGGTAAACTTAAGTGTTCAGAGCATGTTGGAGCAAGATGATTGTGGCATTTTAAATAGATACATACAACATGTGATCAGAGCCATGCGGTTTAAGTCCTTTGTGTTCAGACCCACATGCTCAAGGCATATGTGTTAAAACCAAGACACCTCAGGACCAGATGGTCAAGATTTGGGGAAACTCGTCTCATTTAATTGCTGAAAGGGACCAAGTACCATAGACTGTTCAGTGCTTTTATAACCCAATGAGTAAGCAGTTCGTGTTTTTCTTTCAGCCCCGAAAAGCCGGCTCCAGAACCGCCTGCTCTTCCACTTGGCCCACAAGGTACTGATTCTGCACTCAGCTCACGCTTCCAGCATTAAAAGACTCCCCAGCAACCCGGAAAGAGCGAGAGCTAGAGAACCTGCTTAATGGTGTTTTTCTGAAAGGGGTGCATAAAGTTCAGTTTTAGGATTGCCCCAATGGGTGTTGTCTGTCCTGGTAATTTGTTCAGAAATGTTAGCTTTGGGGCTCTGGAGGTTTGGCCCATAGCAAGCTGCACTGCCATCCCAAAGGCAGGCATCACTGACAGTTCGAATCCACTAGTTGCTTCTCCAGAGGAAGATGGGCAGTCACCCTCTTCGACAGTTTGCGGCCTCAGAGCCTGATGGAGGGTCACTGGGAGTCAGCACTGATGCTGTGGCCCTCAGCCTGTGGGGAATTTCTAAGGCAGCAGCCAAGTGAAAAGGGTAGTTGGTGTCAATTGTCCCATTAGGTCTCGGGAAGTGGACTCCAGTCTGAGCCTGATTCTGAGGACTGACACATTGCAGAGTTCCACGAGCCCAGTCACCTTCATCATCATCATAAAATGGCATGTTAAATAATAGGTGTTTTAGTTATAGAAGCTGGATGTATCCATTCTACTAAGGACTATATATAAGCAAGAGAAAAAACACCTCCCATGTAGAAAGAGAACTTTCAGCTGTTAGTGTGGTAGGAGGTCTTGTAGAAAGGAGATTATTCTATGCATGTTTATCACTTTGTGGTACAGAACAGGGATCCTGCTGCGTATCTGTGTTTATGTTCTACTTTCCCCTGCTTGTTTGTCATACTGTCAACGTACACCTGAGTCACTTAAGCTCACAAATGAGATTTTTTAAATTACTTCATAATATTTCATCAAATCCATATTCCACATAGTTAAAGCTTCCTAGTTGCTGTTTTTTGTTTTTGTTTTTTTTTAACTTTAAGACACTCACTAACACTATTTTAATAATAAATATATTACATGTATTAAATCTTTTTTTCCTTTTTTAAAATTTATTATTAATTTCAATGACAGTTTACAAAGACTTTGGATTTCCATTCATTCATTGTTGCACTTTTCTCCCCCACCGCACCTCTCTCCCCCAGTACACTACCCTCTTGGGAAAGTAAAAGAAAAATTGTTTCATTGTTTTACAGTCCCTTCCCCCAGGTCCACTCCACTTTGCAGCCTTCTCTCTGGACTCCTGTCATGACAAAAATACCTAATCACATATCCCTTTTAAATAGTTTTCTCCCTCATCTGTTTCAGTGCAGTATGCGCGTTATTAAACCCATCTTTCTCAGTCTCCCCCAAACCCCGATGTCAGTCCTGTTTTACAACAGTAAAGTTTCCTAGTTGTTTAACTTGTAGATTGTTTTACAATTTTAATTCTAAAAACACCATCCCAAACATCCTGGAAATTCAATTTCTGAGTTAGTGTTTATGCTCTAAAACTTTTCATTCAGATTGCTGCCTTGTTTTACAGGCAGTACTGCAAAACTAATTCTGGTTTTTAAAATTTCACATTGAGATGATGAAATTTGTCCCTTTTCGGTTCTGTCTCTCTCCCTCTAAGCCAGTCTTAGACTCTTACTAACTATACCAAAGCCTTGTCACTATTTCTTTTGTGGTCTGAGTGAGGGTTGACAAGGCAAACTTTTCCATCCTGCTGTTCATGCACATTTTCTTGTATAACATCAGTTTCCATACTCACAGGATATTTGTTCTTTCCCACTCCCTTCCTATAATTTTCATTCCCATGAACCGTTTTTCTGCCTCTTCCTTCTTGCTGGGCAGATGCTGTTCCACATTATCATTAGTGAGGGTCCCTCTTTATCTGTCATCCTAATCCCAGCACTTACCTGTTCTTTCAGGTTTTGAGTTCAGGTCCTCACTGTGTGGTGGTGCCATCACAAAGGTTTGTTATATGTTTCAAGTGTTTCTAGGTGTTCCTGGTAGGGAGACTGGACTTAAACAAGCTATCCTTCTATTAGTATAAATGAAAATATTTTATCCCATTGCAGGAAATATATTTTATTGTGTTTTTCTCTGTAATAAACATATAATGCATGCTTTTTATAGAACTTCTGGGAAATATAGAAAAATCACAGAGGAAAAAAGTAAAAAATTCTTGTAAGTCTACTATATAGATACTTGCTATATTTTTTCCAGACTTGTAAACATGTGTATCTTATTTTTCTGTGTATATACACTTACCTTACTAGATGGAATAATAGTATATGTAAGTATATATCCTGTCTTATAAGTTATACATTAGCTTTCCACTAAAAATGTGTGGTGACTCTTTCTCCGTGCCCCTAGATATTCTACAGAAGAGACTATAAATGTAATTCAAGGGAATGAATCACAGACACGCTTCTAGGTCTGTGTACCAAAGTAAAAATTTAACCACTAGGAGGTGCTGTACAAAACAGTTTGTATTTCTGTGTCAAATGGTACAACTATTCTGGAAAATAGTGCTTCCTTAAAAGCTTGAAAATAGAAGTACCACTCCATCCAGCAATCTCACTGTGAGGTGTGTTTCCTAAGGAAGTAAGAGCAGTGACACAAATTGATACATATGTGTTCATGTTTATGAAATGTTACTTCTAGTAGCAAAGAAATTGAAACAACCATCAGCAGATGTTTAAAGAAACTATGGTGCATTCACATAGTAGAGTATTATACAACATCAAAGGGTGATACAGAATTTCTGAAAAGTGAGGAGGCTCCGGAGCTGGGCTTGCAGCAGCAGGTCTGGGGAAGGGGCAGGCAGCACCATGTCTGGCTGGAAAGGTGGTAAGACGAAGCCCCTGAAACAGCCCTGGAAGCAGAGCAAGGAGATGGATGAGGAGGAGAAGGCTGCAAGCAGAAACAAAAAGAACCTTGAGGAGCTAAAAGTGAAGGCCACAGTCAAAGGTCCCCTGGCCACGTGTGGAATTAAGAAATCCAGCAAAAAATAAGAGGCAATGATGGACCCCGTTCCTTTTAAAAACATCTGGATTCTCTGCTATTCTGTTGCCACCTGCAGTTAAAAAATGAAGTGTTGTCTTGGCGCCTGTTGTACATTTAAAAAGAAACTTTTGTAAAACAATGGAGAAAAAAATAAGCCAAATGATGGTCCATCTCTTCAATTCTTACTCAGCCATTCCCATCTCAGCTGTGCATGCCGTCAAAGGAGACGCAATCCAGAATCCTGTCGGATCTGCTCGTAATTCTTTGTTGTGCCCAGAATTCTGTACCACCTGGAATTAAACCAACTCATTTAAATTTTTTTTTAAAAAAAATTCTTGAAACACCGGATAACATGTATGAAACAAAATTACAGTAATGGTACAAGACTACAATTATAATATGCTGCGGAAAGGTTTGCATACAGAATTATTCTTACATGGTTAGGTTGGAAATGAGTGGAGAAGGAAATAAAAATGAATAAATCAATAATAAATAATTATTAAATTAGGTGAAGGAAAAGGCAATGTACAATAAGGAAGTAATCAACCATTATAATTAATTAATGTTACTCAGAGATAAGAAACATCAGACTGAAGATAGTTTTCTAAGATAGCCTTTGGTACCTTTCTAAGATAGATATTTACCACATCAAGACCAGATTTAAATCACTCTTAAAAAAAAATTATTTCCAGTATGTTAGTGATCAAACTAGAATTCAGCTTCAAAATTTATCTCTCTGTATCTCTGTGTGTAAAGAGTTTTATTTTAAACTTTTTAAGGTTTCAAACCTATTTTTACATCTTTTTGAGTAACTACATATATTAAGGTCACTTCCTCTGTTTTACCCCACTTGAAATTGAAAGGCAGGTATTAGTTCAGAGCCACTTAACCACATATTCATACAAGGTTTGAATGGAACTCTGGCAGCCTAAGCCACACGGAAGAGTAGATGAACCTTAGGAGGATAGGAAATGAAAACCTAGTCATCGTGAGGAAGACGTTTTGTTACCATGTTTTCTGGGAAAGAGAGAAAAAGACAGAAGTCCTAATAAATCATCCAAAATGGAGAGATCTGTGGGTAAAACAACTCCCTAAACCACTGAAACACACATCAGAGGACAGCATCTGCTCAGCGGTGAAGCTCAGAAGACCAGAAGGGATGGGTGGACACCGTCAACACAGGGAAGAAGTGGGAAAACTTGCATTGTGGAGATTGCAAGCCACGTCACAAAACAAAATGTGGGTGAGGTTTTTAATTTAAAACTAATTTGCTATGTAAATTTGTACTTAATTTTTTTAAAACGGTCTTGGAGAAAATATAGATAAGAATTGTTTTAAAGGCAAAGAGTAAAGAGGCAGAGGAAAAATTGAAAAACAAGAAAAATGTAAACAAAGAAAATAGTTTTAAGTTGAAGGGAGGGTCAATAATTTGTATCTGCTGTAACTGAAAAGATTTCAAAAAATGTGCTTCTTGGAGCTCATTCCCTTTTCTCCCCAGCAGAGAAACCACCAGAAGCCCAGGGAAATTGGGGGGCGGGCGACACCCTGGCAGAGGAGAAGGAGTGTTGCCCTCTTCAGCTAGGGCACTCTAGGCATGGATCTTCATGTGCCTTTTCTTCTCTCACCTTTTAGTTTAATGATGAAAAGAAACTGATGAACTTCCACCAGAACCTGCAGGACGTCACAGAAGACCAGCTCAGCCTGGCCTCCATCCACTACATGCGCTCCCACTACCAGGAAGCCATCGACATATACAAGCGGATCCTGCTCGACAACAGGTTGGGGTGTCTCTCTCCCGCTGTCACATGCCGCCCCCACCCCTCAGCCCCTTACTTCACGGTCACAGGCTCCTCCCAGGCCCTCCTGGTCATCCAGGCACCTGCCGGCCTGGTCACCCCTCGTGTGCTGTGCGGTTGTACTTGTTTGGCCTCAGTTTCCATATTTGCTCCCTTCTCTGCACGAGCAGATATACATTGAAGTTGTGCCTTTCTTGATTGGTCATCTTTGGCTGTATCTGTATGGCAAAAGGTGAATATTACAATAGAGAAAGAAAACCATTGCAGTGATTACCCCCTGCCCAGTTCTTCGCTCGGCACGTTCCTGAGCTGTCCTTTTCTCTTTGCTGTCCCTCTGAGTTACTGTAAAGAGTGTGTGAAGACGTGACCGGTGGGACCCTTGTGTTTCCCAGGGAGTACCTCGCCCTCAATGTGTACGTGGCCCTCTGTTACTACAAGCTGGACTACTACGACGTGTCTCAGGAGGTCCTGGCCGTCTACCTGCAGCAGGTTCCCGACAGCACCATCGCGCTCAACCTGAAGGCCTGCAATCACTTCCGCCTGTACAACGGCAAAGCAGCTGAGGTAGTGACCAGATCCTCCATCACCGTCACCAGCACACTGTGCCAACCAGCTCAGGGCACCTCTTTAGTGATTTTTTTTTTCATGAAAGTTTGCAAATCATACTGGATTTTAGTCACCTATTCATTCACATTTTGTGTGTGCCATTAGTTACCGCTGAGCAATGTATTTCATTCCACTGTCTCATCCATGTCTTGAGTATTAAGGTGCTTCCTTACTGGTATTGGTTTGCTTAGGGTTTTGTTTTATGTTTTTGGGTTGGTTGGGTTGGGTGGGTTTTTTCCCCCATTTTATTTAATTATTTCTTTTGTGTGTGTACTGTCAAATTGAATCTGACAGGTACAGGAGGGGATTGCCCCTCCTTCTCCACAGAGTTTTTATCGTTCTAAGATGGGGAATTTTTTTCTCCATCTACTAAGATGATCGTGTAATTTTCTCTTAAGTGATGGTTGTGGCCAGTTATGCTGAGATCGTCTCCTTCATTAAGTCAGCCCTACATGGCCAGTGTAAAGCGGGTGTGGCTGTCCTTCAGCCCTGCATGGCTAGCATAAAGGCGGCATGGCTGTAGTCTGTTTTTTCTGAGTGTCACTGGACTCACTCCACTGATATTTTATTTAAGAGATTTCCCTCAATACTTACCATTATTATTGATCATTGTTCTATAACTTTGCTTTCTCTTTGGTATTACTCCTATTCAGTCATAGTTCAAAGTCTGTATTGTTGTTCTTATACCTTTGCATTGACCATGACATGTAGCAACTCTGGGAACAATATATTAAAACCTTGTCATTGTTGTTAAGTGCCATCAAGTTGAGCATAACTCATAACAACCCTATGAACAAAAGATCTGAACCCTGGTCTGTAACTATCATCAATTCTCTAATGTTCATAGAGTTTCTGAAGGCGTGTGGTTTAGGAAGTGGATGCCAATCCAGCTTCCAAGGCTGTCTTAATCTGGGAGCTCCACTAAACACTGTCCACCATTTGTAATTATTATGACAGTGACACACCAGTGGCACAGTGTTCAGCATCTCAGCATCCCCAAGTTATCTCAGTAGAGCAAACTGACAGATTAGTGCTGTAGCACATAGAAGATGTTCTTCCCAAATACAACGAGGCCTGGCCCTTGGGCCCAACCGACCAGGTCCTGATTGACTTAAACAAGAGGCTTCCAGCCCACAGCTGCATGTTAGCTAACTCCAATCAACTCATGATCGTGAGTGTGAAGTAAATAAAACCACCAAAACCACTTAACTTTCAACTAAAGCAAGAAAACCCAAACACCCTATTGAGATTGACTGTGAAGCTAAGGGACGAGATACGTTTCTGTTGTCTGGAGGAGTTTGTAGAAGAGCCATGATGTATTCGCTTTTTAAATGTTTCTACTTATTGCTGTTATTTCCTTCCATCATGTTTAAGTATATCTTGCTGTAATTTTTTTAATTCCTTTTTTTTTTTTTTAAATTTTCATGTGTGCCGTCAAATCAGATCTGACTGGTACAGGAGGAGATTGTCCCTCCTTCTCTAGCAGAGTATCTGGTGGATTTGAACTGTGTACCTCTGGGATTGTAGTGCAGCTTCTTGCCATTAGGCCACCAGAGCTCCCTAATAGGATGCTTAGCTTACTAGTTTTCAGTCTTACTTTCTAAAGTACATTTTAAGGTTATATGCATTTTTTCACTCTATTGATTTATCTATTGATAGGGAGCTTTGGTGGCCTAATGGTAAGAAGCAGCTCTGCAATCTTAAAGGCACATGGTTCAAATCCACCAGCTGCTCCCAGGGGAAAAGGATGGGCAGTCTCTTCCCATGTCGATTAACTGCCTCAGAAAACCCACTGGAGGGTCAACTATGAATAGTTTCCAACTAGATGGCAAACAAACAATTGACTTAGCGGCATTCTAAGGTTTGTTTTTTTTTTTAAATATTTTTATTGGTTTACGTATAATCATTCATATACATTGTGTTTTATATATGTTCTCTGTGTTTTAAATAATCATTCATATATGTTACAGTTTATAGAATTAATTTCCATTGCTCTATGCCTGTTATCTTCCTGTCTTTTCAAACCCCCATTGGACCTTTCCCATTACTTCACCCCCTACTAACCTCTGCTTTCCCAGTGATTTCCCCCTTCCCTTTTTTCAGCCCTTCTTTCCATTTTGAACATTGTTACACATCTTAGTCAGTTATCTTCCTGTTTTCACAATAGTGGCTTTATGCAATATTTGTCCTTATGTGACTGAGATATTTCATGCAGCAAAATGCTCTCCAGTCTCTCCCAGATTATATTGTTGTTATGTGCCGTTGAGTTGCTTGCGACTCATAGCGACCCTATGTACAGCAGCCCTAAACTCTGCTCTGTCCTGTGCCAATTGCACTGTCTCTGACACTCCCATCCCAATTACCTCAGTCACTGAATCAGTCCACCTCATAGAGGACCTTACCCTCCTACGCTGTCCCTCCACCCTCCCAAGCATGATGTCCCTCTCCAAGGACTGGTCCCTCCTTACATCATGTCCAAAGTATGTTAGATGGAGCCTCAGAATCCTTGTCTCCAAGGAGCCGTCCAGTTTAACCCTTTCCAGGATGAACTGGTTTGTTTTCCTAGCAGTCCATGGTACCCTCAATACTCTTCTCTAGTATCAGAGCTCAAAGGCATCAATTCTCCTTCTATCCTCCTTAGTCATTGTCCAACTCTCTGATGCATAACAAGTGATAGCAAAGACCATGGCCTGCATCAGATGCACCTTAGTCTCCAGAGAGACACCGTTGCTCTTGAGTACTTTGGAGAGGTCCCTAACAGCAGACTTTCCCATCGCAATATGTCTTTTAATTTCCTGACTACTGGTGCCAAGAGTGTTGACTGTGGAGCCAAGCAAACTAAAGCTGTGAACAATCTCAATCTTTTCACCATCCATCCTGATGCTGCCAATTGGTCCAGTGGTGAGAATCTTTGTCTTCTTGACATTGAGCCTCAATCCATATTGTAGGCTGCAGTCCTTGACCCTCTGCAGCAGGTGCTTCAGGTCCTCCTCAGTTTCAGCGAGCAGGGTTGTGTCATCTGCATAATGCGGATTGTTGCTAAATCATCCACCAATCCTGACCCCACATTTCTCCTCATAGAGCCCAGCCTCCCGGATAATCTGTTCTGCATATAGGTTGAAAAGGTATGGAGACAGGACACAACCCTGGCATAGGCCCTTCCCAATTTTGAACCATGCAGTGTTTCCTTGCTCTGTTCTGATGACTACCTCGTGGTCCAAGCATAGGTTTCTCATTAGCACGATCAAGTGTTCTGGGATTCCCATTCTTCTCAGAGTCAGCCATAGTTTGTTATGATCCACACAGTAAAACGCCTTTGCATAGTCAGTGAAACACAGACGTACATTCCTCTGGTATTCCCTGCTTTCAGCTAAGATCCATCTAACATTAGCTACAATATCCCTAGTACTATGACCCCTTCTAAACCCAGCCTGGACTTCTGGCAGTTCTCTGCTGATTTGCTGTTCCAGTTGTTTTTGGATAATCTTCAGTGGAATCTTGCTTGCATGTGAAATCAGATTATATAGTATTTTATTAAATCATTGTTCCTTAGTGCTGCGTAGTATTCCATTGTGTGGGTGTACCAGTTTTCTTGTTGATGGGCATTTGGGCTACTTCCGTTTTCTTGCAATCATGAATAATGCTTCTGTGAATGTAGGTGTACACACATTCTACGTTTGAATATGTGATGTAACTTCTGATTTTCAGTATGAGATCTTATTTTGGGTTAATTAGATGTACACTTGCTAATTTCCCATTACTTGTAGAATTTTCCAGTTTAATTTTGCTGATGATTTGTAGTGGAATTGCACTGTGTCTGAAAAGCATATTCAGTGTGATTTTATTCCTCTGCTATTTCTTGAAACTTGATTTATGCTTCCAGGATATCATTGATTTTTTTTGCTACATATTGAATGTTGTTGTTGTTATGTGCCATCGAGTCGTTTGCGACTCATAGCATCCCTATGTACAACAGCCCTAAACCCTGCTCTATCCTGTGCCAATCTCATTGCCTCTGACACACCCATCCCGAGTACCCCAGTCACTGAATCAGTCCACCTCATAGAGGGTCTTCCCCTCCTGCGCTGTCCCTTTACTCTACCCAGCATGATGTCCCTCTCTAAAGACCTGTCTCTCCTTACAACATGTCCAAAGTATGTCAGACGAAGCCCCAGAATCCTTGCCTCCAAGGAGCAGCCTGGTTTAATCCTCTCTACGATGGATGAATCTGTTTGTTTTCTTGGCAGTCCATGGTACATTCAGTACTCTTCTCCAGCACCACAGCTCAAAGGCGTCAATTCTCCTTCTATCCTCCCTAGTCATTGTCCAACTCTCTGATGCATAACAAGTGATTGCAAAAACCATGGATAGAATCTAAAATTTTAAGATACTGATGTAACATTTCATAAACAGATAATCTTGCACTTTTTAACACTTTACTTTTATGAATAATATACTTTACCATCTGTTTTCCCTAAACAAAAGAAATTCAAAGAAGATTGTAACTTGTACCCAAAAAAGGTAGGACACAAAATGCATGTTCCGTGTGTATTTGCTGTGAGCAGCAGGTAGCACGAGTGGTGTCAGACAGCGTCTGCATCCGTCTCCACTGCGCTTAGTGCACTGGGCTCATCAGGCATTTTGTGTGGGAGCAGTGCCATGAACACTGTATGTTAGTGTGTAGGGTTCAGGCGCTGTTTGGAACCACTTAGTACATTCTTTTGTGTTTATGAACACTCAGAATTTTTTCCCCTACATAGTAATAACCTTTTTACACTATTTTGGCTGATGGAAGATTTTGTAGAGTACTTCTGTTTTGGAGATAGCTGGGGAAACCTGTATGTCTATTCAAAAACAAAATAAAAAACACCAAAACCTCATTATCATCTGGCTGGAACCACCTCAGCGCTGGCCCCCTGCGGGGTTTCCGGGCTGTCCTGAGCAGGAGGACATTGTCCGTCTCTCCTGCAGAGCCACCTGGACTTGACTCCCCAGGGACAGCGCCAGCAGAGTGCCTGAATTGACTGATGGCTTTCTGTCTGCTTGATGTCAGTCTCCCGGAGGGATCAACCACTAAGTTTGTGAAGTTGCCTTATTTCTTCTTGGTCTTTTATTGCATCATTTCCCCATTCCCTTTCCCCTTTTGGACTTTTATCTATATCTTATTAGTTATCCTTCTGTTTTCACAATAATGGTCTTATGCTCTCTGTATTTTAGTGTGTGTGTGTGTGTGTGTGTGTGTGTGTGTGTGTGTGTGTGTACCGTCAAATCGGATTGTCCCTTCTTCCGCAGCAGAGCTTCTGGTGGATTCGAACCGTGCACCTCTGGGATTGTAGTGCAGCTTCTTGCCACTTGGCCACCAGAGCTCCCTGCTCTCTGTATTTTTGAGATGTGATTTTGCTATGTACTATTGTTACGTCTTGGTGATTTGGACTTCGCATTGGTATAAAGTGACCTTTTTCTCTAATTATACATCTTCACAATTTTTTGTACACTGTTTGTATAACTGCATAGACTTTTTTGGTTTTGGTTGTAGTTTGTATTCTTTGGTTTGGTTGGTATTTGTTGTTTTGGTTTTTTTTTCTTTGTACTATCCTTTTACTTTCAGCCTCTTTATGATTTTAGGGAGCTCTGGGGGCCTAGTGGTAAGAGACTGTGCTGCAGTCCCAAAGGCAAGCAGTTTGAGTCCAGCAGCTGCTCATGGGAGGAGGATGGGCAGTCTCCCTCCGTGTGATTTACCACCTCTGAAAACCCACTGGAGGGTCGCCTGTGAGCTGGTTCTAACTCGATGGTACACAGCACCAACAATCACAGTGTGACTTTTTCTTTTAATTGTGTTTCTTGTAAAATACAGCTGAATTTGGCTTACTTTAGTAGCATTGTACAACTATATGGACTAACAGCTATGCAGTTGCCATTCTCACAAGCCTTTTCTTTTTCAATTTTAGGCAGAACTCAAAAGCTTGATGGACAATGCCTCTTCTTCCTTTGAATTTGCTAAAGAACTCATCAGGCATAACCTGGTCAGTAACTGTTTCCCATCTGACTGACTTGAAACCCATCCCTCAGCCCTCTCATCACCACACTTCCCATAGTACGAAGGGAAGCAACAGTCCCAGCAGCAGCACCCTAGTCCAGGGAGCTATGGAGAAGAGCAGGAGCTTAGAAAATTCCGGAACTTGGACAAGTGCTGATAGGAGAACAGTGTGGATCCCAATGTTAGTTTTAGGGCCAAAGGAACATGTCTTTGTGGGGTAGAGTAAGTGGGAAAGGTTTTTCTGGTGAAAGGAACACTTATGCCAGTTGGTTCTAAGCAAAGACATGGAATGAGAACACGGACAGCAGATATAAAGAGTGCTGAGCAGCTTGATCTAACTGGCATGGGAAGTTTGACCTGGGCAGTAGTGCAACGTGAAGTTGGATGTGCAGTGGGTTCCCGAGGGTTGGGCTGGACTACGATGACCGTGGCTGAAAATATCCAGGCCCAGGTTGCCTTTGATTCTGTTGACCTTGCATCATAGTGAGAAGCAGAGCAGCTGCTTCCATCACAGAGCTTAGGCCACTGGGCACATTGTTCACTGTTGCTGACGCCCAAATTCCTGGTCTAAAACTGGGCATGAGAGTGGCCACGCCTCTCCCTTCTGAGCGAGTGCTTCATTTCTTTAGTGGCCTCTCTCCCATCTCTCCACTGAATACCTCCCTGCCCTGTGTCTCCAGTGTCCACAGACCCACGAAGCCCGTCATCCTGTCTCTGTGATATCTCCTTCCGCTCCCTCGCTGATTGTAGTACTTGAGTGCTTCCCAGGATGGTTCACACCTCCATTCTTTGCACTTCTAGTCTTGCCTTTAAATTAAACCCAGATTAGATTTTTGGGTTTTTTAAGAACTCAGATTAAGTTGTATGGCAATCAATGAGTTAAAAATAGTGTTCTAGCTGGCTTTGACAAGCACTGTGGCATTTGGACAAGAACAAACTGGGAGGAGGGTAGAGAGAATAGTGCAACAATGAATGAGTGGAAGCCCAAAATCTCTGTAAATGTTTATGAAAATTAATAAAATATAATTATAGAAAAAAAAATAGTGTTCTAGAACTCTAACTTGGACAGAGTTAAAGCCTGGAGAATAGCTTTAGGAATTTAGAGAATTGATTGCTGAAATCCTAACAAATGTGAAAGAAAAGATTAAAGCTAGAAAAATATGGTTGCAAGGGAATATCTGTGTTTAAACAATCAAAGGAAGAATAATCAACAAAGGTGACAGAAAAGGACAGGCAGGAAAGAGTGTATAAGCAGTGCAGTGTGCTGTCACCAGAGCATGTCTGCAGTGCAGTGTACTGTCACATTCAGTTGGGGGCTCAGCCTGACTGCTGGCTGGCACAGCACTGTTACGGTGTTACAGTCACCGCACTGCTGGCTGGGCGCCCTCACTGTAATCCTGTTACAGTCACTGCGTCAGTCCCTCTTGTTAAGGATCTTCCTCTCTTCCTCTGACCTTTCTCAGCATGTTATCTTTTTTCTAGGACTGATCCTTCCTTGCCCAAAGTATGTGAGATGATACGTTTCAACTTCCTCATCTCTAAGGACTGCACTGGTCAGACTTCCTCGAAGACAAACAAATCCAAAGGATTTTGGATAAACAGAGGATAAACAATCCTTTGGCAGTTCATGAGATAGTCAGTACTTTTATTCACCACCACAATTAAAAGACATCAATTTTCTGTCATATTTAGTTATTGTTCAATTTCTCATTGCATAGGAGCAATTGAAAAGACCATGACTTATATCAGCTGCACCTTGGTCTTTAAACTGACATCATTGCTCTTTAGCACTTTGGAAAGGTGCTTGACAGCTAATTTGCGCAACTCAATATGTGTTTTGATTTCTTGAGTGCTGCTACCATAAGTGTTGATTGTGTATCCAAGTAAAATGAAATCTTGGTAACTTCAGCCTTATCCCCCTCTATCTTGATTTGTGCTTTTTCCTTTCCTATTAGATGTCAGTGTGAAGATTAAAGTGTGCTTGATTCAGGCCATGGTCTTTTCAGTCCCTTGCTCTGCATCTGAGAGCTGGACAATGAATAAAGATGACAGAAGAATTGATGCCTTTGACCTGTGGTGTTGGAGAAGAGTACTGAATATCCTATGGACTGCCAAAAGAACACACAGATAGATATGTCTTGGAGAAGGTGCAGCCAGAATTCTCTTTGGAGGCAAAGATTATAAAGCTTCGTCTCACATACTTTGGGCATTGTTACTATGAGAGGCTATTCCTTGGAAAGGGACATCATGCTTGGAAAGGTGGAGGGAGAGCAAAGGAGAGGAAGACCCTTAACTCGATGGATTGACACAGTGACTGCAGCAATGGGCATGAGTGTCTCAGAATCAGTGAGGATGGCACAGGGTAGGACAGGGTTCGGATCTATTGTTCATGGGGTCGCTATTTGACTTGACAGAACTTCACAACATTAGATACTTTAAAGTTCTTCCAGCCTCTCCTCGGTCCCCAGTTTGCAGATTTATGTTTTAGGCAGTTGTTAGTTGTTAGAGGAGCCCTGTCACTTTTGGTGCCAATTTCCTCTAAGTTCTCCAGTGGTTCTGTAACCACAAATGGGTGGATGACTTTTAACAGGAGACCTGTATCTCCTTGACGTTTAGGCGGCTAGGAGTCTGAATTCAGAGTCTTGGCTCTAGAGGGCGCCTCTTGTGTGCCTGAGGAAGGTCCTTACTCCTGGGTTCCGTGGAAATCTTTGCGCCCTTCTCCCGTCTCCTCTTACTTACTCTGCTCCTTTTATATTTGCACAAGATTGACTCCTGACACAGTGTTCAGTAAGCCTGCTTTGTGACGTAACCCGAGCGCCCATTCCCTGATGGCAAGTACCCACCAGCATGGTGATTAAACTTCACAGCACAGGTTTCTGGTGTGCCGTGTAATGCATAATAGTGAATGTCTTCATTTTCCCTCTTTTTTTTAAAAAAAAAATTAATTTTAATGCAAGTTTACAGAGACTTAGGGTTTCCAGTCATTCATTGTTGCACTTTTCTCCCTCCGCACTCCCTCCCCCGATTCACTCTCGTTTTCCCTCTTATAGTATTGTGGTTTTTCCTCAGTAAACATATACTGCAGTTAAACATCAATGTTAAAAAGTTTTTATAAAGAATACTTTTATAGTTCCAGCAGTCTGGAAAATATTGAGACAATACAAATCTTGTTAGTAACATCAACTTTTTTTAAAAATTTTTTTATTAATAACGTCAACTTTTAAAGTTAACTTGAGGTCAGGTTCACTCCACACCATGTACTAGCCTGTGACTCTGGGCATGTTGTTTACCACTGTGGAGTCCTGGTGTCCTCATGCACAGAACTGGGGCATCACGGTGCCTCCCTCTTATCTGTGCAGGTCAGAGAGGTCCTGTGTGAGCTTGTCCAGTCCTGGCTCTTGGGGAGCAGAGTTCTCCCTGGCGTCCTCTGGCTTCAGTGTCAAAGTTGCAGTGGGATCAAGGAGCGAGAGAACTGAAGGAGCACGAGGAATTTAGGCAAAGGGGGAGATTTGTGCCTCCTGAAAATATACTTACTAGTGGTAAGGAGCTGTGCCGACAGCTCAGAGGCACAGGGTTTGAGGCTGCCAGCGGCTCGCAGGAGAAAAGATGGGCAGTCGCCTTCTGTGCAGTTTACTGCCTCTAAAAACCAACCAGAAGGGAGCCCTGGTTGCCTAGTGGCAGGAAGCTGTGCTGCAATCCCCAAGTCGCTCAGTTCGAATCCATCAGATGCTCTGCTGGAGAAGGAGTGGCGGTTGCCTCCTGTGCCAGTCAGATCTGATTGGACAGTACACAACCCGACTCCTGCTACACTGGTCACATTCTGGGGGTTGAAGGGCATGTAGGGACACACAAGGCTGCCTGTCCCTGGAGCTCTGGGCTTGGGCTAAGGAAAAGCAGATAAAGAAATAAGTAGTAAAATGTGGTGATGAACATGAAGACAGTTACAGCTTAGAGTACCAGTGGTGGTAGTTTATGTAGTGTCAGAAAGACTTGGCTATGCCAGGTCTGTGCAGAGGCAGGGGAAGCCAGAGCGGGGGGCATAGTCTGTGCTGGGCGGTCAGTCAGCCACTGAGGGGTCCTCAGAATGATCAGGAGCCCCAGTGTTCTTCGAGTTTGATAGCCAGGGGCTGTGTCTTGTCAGCTATCACACGGATGTGTTTTCTCTTTCTAGGTGGTTTTCCGCGGTGGGGAAGGGGCTCTGCAGGTCTTGCCCCCCCTGGTTGATGTCATTCCTGAAGCGAGGCTGAACTTGGTCATTTACTACCTCCGCCAGGGTGAGAAGAGCGTCTCGGTGGGTTTTACTTATAACAAGACATTCTAGAACATCTGCTCTCTGGATCGGTTAGGTTCCGTGTGGGTCTGCTAACTGATAGGTTGGTGGTTTGAACCCACCAGCTGCTCCGTAGGATCAGGAGGAGGCTGTCTGCCCCCCATCAGATTTACAGCCTGGGAGACCTGATGGGGTCGTTGGACTCCACTTGACAGAAGGGCATGGTCTCTGAGTGGTGTGGTTCCAGCAGATGGTCTTTGAGTGGGGTGACCTCTGAGTCGTAGGACGTCGGTGGGTGATCCCTGAATTGGAGCCTGGTGGCAAGTCAAGAGTTCAAACCCACCAGTCCCTCCCCAGAAGATGAGGCCGTCTGCTCCCCGCAGGCGGTTCTGCTCTGTCCTGTAGGGTCACTCTGAGTCAGAATTAACTTAGCAGCAACAGATTGTATCTTTAGTCCGTAATTGAGGAGCCCCATGGTACAGTGGTCAAGCACTCATGTTGGCACAAGAAGGTTGGTGGTTTGAATCCATCCAGTGGCTCCATGGCCGACAAACTTGGTCATCTGCCCCCAGAGAGATTCCAGCCTAGAAAACCTGGAGGGCAGTCCTAGTATACGGTTGCTGTGAGTCGGAATCAGCTCCATGGTTCACAACAGCTGTGTCTGATTGAAGTTGAAATCCATCATATTCCAAAAAGAGGCGTGCACCAGGCTTCCAGGACAGACAGATCGATGGGTGCTGGGTTTTGTGTCTTCTCTCCTAGCCTTTTTCTCTTGTGCTGCTTCCAGCCTTCCCCTTGAGCCCGGTTCTTGCTGCCCGCTGGCTTTCCTGTCCTTTGCTCGCTGTTCTGCACCCTCCTCCTCTCCGTTTTCCCGGCCCCTCTTAGTTCTTAGATCTCCTTCTGTTTAACACCCGTCCCCACTCTCTTCTTCCCCTCCCCCTTTATTTGTTTTTTATTTGCTTTCATTTTCTACCTATGGCTTTTTATGAGAGATGACAGAACTCAAAGAGAATTCTTTGAGGACACTTGCCCCTAAGCAGGGTTAAGATTGCCCGCCACATCCCTAATCTAGCCCTTTATTGGTGGCCACAGGGGGCACAGCCTCCTGGTGTAGACCTCTGTAAGGTGCACAGTCGACAGTGCCATCCTGCTTCCCACGAGAGCTTGCGTTTGACAGATGGCCTTTTCCCTGGTTCCACCCCAGAAGAGTCTGCTGAGTGCAGGCGCAGTCACTGTTTATGTCTTGTTTTTCAGATGATGTACAAGAAGCTTATAACTTAATCAAGGATCTGGAGCCAACTACTCCGCAGGTAACTGAGCTCCCGCCGTGTCTTCACTCACCCAGGCTCTGTGGAGAGTCACAGAACTTAAGACACACAGTGGAAGGCACTTGGGGGGGGAGGGCTGCATGTGGACCTCCAGGAAGGATCCCAGGTATTGCCCCTCGGCTGCCATGTGCCCGTGAGTCACGCTTTCTGTGTCAGTGAGAGTTGGTACTTCTTACACGTGTAAACTCCCTACCGGGTGGTCGTCTCTTCACAAGGGTCAAGATTTGTAAATATTCACATCGAGTGGCGCGTTCTCAGTACGGCAAACCTCACCACCTTCTGTTTGTTTTCCTTTGAGTACATCCTCTCGGTTTACGCAGTGTTAGAGCATGTCACTTGCTAGTGTTTTAATTGTCACGCCAACCCACAGGGAGCAGTTTATAAAGGTACTTGTAGAAAAGACGATAGCAGTGTCAGCTAACAGAGTGCCAACCAGCGTACAACCGAGTAACCCAGGGCCAAGCGCCATCAGAGGCTGGGGGCTGCCAGTTCACCTGCCTCGCTGTGGAGATGCTCACACTGAGCTTTCTCTGCCAGGTGGGCGCTGCCTGCACCGTGCTGTCCCCATGGATTGTCCGCTGTCGTAGTCAGTGGTGTGTTCTTGTTCTGTCATATTGCCAGCACCACGTACAGGGCCCGGGACACAGCAGGTGTTCCTCTCACGAAAGAAAATGTGCCCGGGCCCTGTGGAATCTAAACATGCACATTCCTCAGATGTACGGAGCTTCAGCATCCTTCATACCTGGCCCTTCATCGGCCTCCTGACTAAACACAACCGCCATATAAAACTACTCCCCATAAAAACAGCAGAAGAAATAGGGGAAGTCTCCTCCTTAGTGATTAACTGCCTCTGAAAACCCACTGAAGGGTCAGCTATGGGTCCGTTCCAACTCAACAGTACACAGCAACATAAAAACAGCCCCCACATAACAACTGGCACAGCTTCCAAGGAGGTTATCCACTAAAGGCTTCAACCAAATCTTTATGTGAGGCCCCAGGATTCTAAAAGAAAGAAGGCCTTACCCAGGGGAGCCAGAGGGGCGATTGCTTCCTGAAGGAATGATCATTGTTGTTGTTGTTATGTGCTGTCAAGTTGCCTGCAACTCATAGCCACCCTGTGTACAGCAGCCCTAAACCCTGCTCTATCCTGTGCCAATTTTACTGTCTCCAACACACCTACTCCAATTACCTTAGTCACTGAATCAGTCCACCTAATAGAGGATCTTCCTCTCCTGCGCTGTCCTTCCACCCTCCCAAGCATGACATCCCTCTCCAAGGACTGGTCCCTCCTTGCAGCATGTCCAGAGTATGTCAGATGAAGCTTCAGAATCCTTGCCTCCAAGGAGTAGCCTTGTTTAACCCTATCTAGGGTGAACCTATTTGTTTTCTTAGCAGTCCATGGTACATTCAGTACTCCAACACCACAGCTCGAAGGCATCAATTCTCCTGTTATTCCTAGTCATTGTCCAGCTCTCTGATGCATTGTAAGTGATTGCAAAGTCCATGGCCTGTATCAGGTGCACCTTAGTCTACAAAGTGACATCATTGCTCTTCAGTGCTTTGGAAAGGTCTCTGACAGCAGACTCTCCCATTGCAATGTGTCTTTTAATTTCCTGGCTGCTGGAGCCAAGAGTATTGATTATGGATCCAAGCAAACTAAAGATGTAAACAATTTCAATCTCTTCACCATCTACCCTGATGCTGTCAACTGGCCCAGTGGTGAGAATCTTTGTTTTCTTGATATTGAGCCTCAATCCATGTTGAAGGCTGTGGTCCTTGACCTCCTACAGCAAGTGTTTCAGGTTCTCCTCAGTTTCAGCAAACAGGGTTGTGTCATCTGCATAACAAAGATTGTTGATGAATCTTCCTCCAGTCATGATGCCACATTTCTCCTCCTAGAGCCCAGCCTCCCAGATAATCTGTTCTGAATGTAGATGGAAAAGGTATGGAGACAGGACACATCCCTGGCATACACCTTTCCCAATTTTGAACCATGCAGTGTTTACTTGCTCTGTTCTGATGATTGCCTCTTGGTCCATGAATAGGTTTTGCATTAGCACGATCAAGTGTTCTGGGATTCCCATTCTTCTCAGAGTCAGCCACAGTTTGTTATGATCTACACAGTCAAACGCCTTTGCATAGTCAATGAAACACAGATAGACATTCCTTTGGTATTCCCTGCTATCAGCCTAGATCCATCTAACATTAGCTACAATATCCTAGTACTACGACCCCTTCTAAACCCAGCCTGGACTTCTGGCAGTTCTCTGCTGATGTGCTGTTCCAGTCGTTTTTGGATAATCTTCAGCAGAATCTTGCTTGCATGTTAGATCAATGATATTGTTCTATCGTTTCCACACTCTGTTGGGTCACCTTTCTTTGGAATAGGAACAAATATAGATCTCTTCCAGTCAGTTGGCCAAATGGTTGTCATCCAGATTTCTTAGCACAACTTAGTGAGCACGTCCAGGGCAGCATATGTTAGTGGAAATGCATCAAATTAGTACACCATCAATTCCTGGGGCCTTATTTTTTGTCAATTCTTTCAAAACAGCTTTAACGTCTTCCTTCACCACAGATTCTTGCTGATACATTGTTTCATAAAATTCTTCTGTGTCTGCTAATTCCTTTTGGTACAATGACCGTATACTCCTGCCATCTTCTTTTTTTTAAAAAATTTGTTTTATTTCATTATTTGTGTGTGTGTGTACCATCAAATCACATCTGACTGGTACAGGAGGAGATTGTTCCTCTTTCTCCAGCAGAGCATCTGGTGGATTTGAACCGTGCATCTGAGATTGCAGTTGCAGCTTCTTGCCACTAGGCCACCAGAGCTCACCGCCATCTTCTTTTAATACATCCAGGATCATTTAATATTCTGCCCAAAGCGTCCATAAATATTGCAACTCGAGGTTTGAATTTGTTCTTCAGTTCCTTGAGCTTAAGAAATACTGAGCGAGTTTGGCCCTTTTGATTTTCTGACACAAGCTCCTTGCACATTTCATTTTAATACTTTACTTTGTCTTCCTGCACTGGCTTTTGAAATCTTCTGTTCAGCTCTTTAATATATTTCTTCCCTCTGCTTTGGCTTCTAGTGCTCTAGTGCGATATCCAGAGTCTCTTCTGACATCCATTTTGGTCTTTTCTTCTTCCTCTGTCTTTGTGATGACCTTTTGCACTCTTCCTGGATCTTCTTGAGATCCTCCCACAATTCATCTGGTCTTCGCTCATTGGTGTTCAAGGCCTCAAACCTGTTCCTGAGTAGAAGAAAATGTGATGTCTTTGGCAGAGGAAAAGAACCCACACGACGTCGGCACAGAGTGGCAGTGGCTGCTAAGAAGCCGGAGTGGGTCACAGACGCAAATCGCTGCTCTTCCCTGTGGGACTGAAATCAGGCAAACCTCATCTCTCGGAAGCTTCCACGGAGTTACTACAGCAGCGGAGTGAGAACTTCTGGCGAGGGACCTTCTGTCCCATGGTCACTTGTGTCCTGGGAATTGAGCTGACAGTCTCTCAACTCTGTCATCTAAGCCAGGGACAGACAGAGAAGGGTGAGCAGGTCTCTTGTGCTGCTGTGTACCAAGGGTCCAGTCACTGTAAAGGGTTAGGAGCAGAAGTCTCATGGCCCAGCATTCCTGTCAGAGTAACCACTGCTGCTTCTTGTTTGCAGGAGTATATCCTCAAGGGAGTGGTCAATGCAGCCCTCGGCCAGGAAATGGGGTCGGTGAGTCACCGGGGTGTATAGGCTCTGGGGAAGATCAAAATGAAAGTCAAACAATGGGCAGTGAGCTCTGTAGTGGGCCCTTCTGAGGTCCCTTCATTTGCCCATGTTGTTTAGTCCAGATTCCATTTATAAGAAACTGTGTGGTGTGTGAGGAGGGAGGAAATGGAAAATACTAATGATCATTACTTTGTCTTAAAAGAGGTTTATATCCATCGACCACAGTCCTAAAACATAACACTGTGGCCTCTGAACTGCAGGCCCGTGCTCCCCCTCCCCCAACCTTGCGCCTTGCTCCTCTGTAATTTCTTCATCTGCAAAAACCAAATGGGGAGAACTGTGTTTCTGGGAAAGCTTTTGCTACACCGCACACTCTGGCTATTGCTCAGCTTGTCCTCTTTTTTTTTAAAAAAAAATTATTAAAAAAATTATTATTAATTTCAGTGAAAATTTACAGACTTTGGATTTCCATTCATTCATTGTTGCACTTTTATCCCCTCCCAACTTCCCCCCCCAGTACACTACCCTCTTGGAAAAGTAAAAAAAAAATTCTTTCATTTTTTTTTTTTTATTATTTTGTGCATGTACCGTCAAATCGGATCTGACTGGTACGGGAGGAGATTGCCCCTCCTTCTCCAACAGAGCATCTGGTGGATTTGAACTGTATACCTCAGGGATTGCAGTGTAGCTTCTTGCCACTAGACCACCAGAGCGCCCCTGAAAAAGTCTTTCATTGTTTTACAATCCCTACTCCTAGGTCCACTCCACTATGCAGCCTTCTCTGGACTCCTGTCATGACAAAAATACCTAATCACATATCCCTTCTAAACAGTTTTCTCCCTCATCTGTTTCAATGCAATATGTGTTATTAAACCCATCTTTCTCAAGTCTCTCCCCAGCCGCAATGTCGGTCCTATTTTACAACAGTGGCACTGTGCAATATTTGTCCTTCTGTGACTGAGATACTTCACTCAGCATAATGTCCTCCAGGGTCCCCCGTTTTGAATAATATTGCATGAGTTCCTTGTTTTTCTGCTCATCCTCATTTTAACACACAATATTGAGTTCCTAGAGCAGCCCTAGCCTTGTCACTGAGCAGACTCCACCTCACGGCAGCCCCGGCGGACAGAGCAGAGCTGCCTCGTGGCGTGTCTGGGCTGGAATGTTTAGGATGCATTCTGCCACACCGTTCGCCTGTGGAGCAGCCTTGGGTTCTCACCACTCAACTTCCAGTTGGCAGCCGAGTGCTTAGCCACTGCACCACCAGAGTTTCTCCTTGGAACAAAAATCTCAAAAAACCATACCCTGCCCTCGTGTCAGTCTCCATTCGTGGTGAGCGTCTGTCGGGTTCCAGGGTGGTAGATCCATCCAGGAGGTGACAGGCTGCCCTCTTGCTTACAGAGTGGCCGGCAGATTCCAACAGCGGCCAAAACATAACGCAAGTAACACAGGGACCCAGGGCCGCTATTTAAAATAAACCTTTTTTGTCACCACCTCACTCCACTTTGCCTATACAGTAAGATAGGCAATAAATATTTGTTGAATAAAAAAAAATTTATACAAAATTAATCTAATAAATACTAATTGTTAAAACTGTAGTTCCTACTACTGGGTCCGATATGTGGAAAAGCAGCCAGAAGCATCTGTTGAACGAGTAAATGGATGAGGGCTATTAGGACAGAGCTGGGTGATTGCAATGCTTCTCATCTTTTCTATCAGGATTTCATTGCTTCTGGTTTCCTTTTCCCAATTGCTTGTGTTAAGGATTAGTATTGTTTTTGCCACAAGTTAACCAGGGCGTATGTGAGATATTGACAGATACAAAGTATAACCGTGATCCAAATTAGATGTTTTTGTCATCTCCGTGACTCGTGGCTGCTGTTTTCAGAGGGACCACATGAAAATCGCTCAGCAGTTTTTCCAGCTGGTGGGAGGATCGGCCAGTGAGTGTGGTGAGTGTCAGGTCCGTGCTGTGGACCGTGATCGTCGCTGGGGGCGTGTGTCCATCCTCTGGGGAAGTTTGGCTCTGTCCAGGGCCCGGCCTGTGAAAAGCCTCTGTACAGAAGGGGACAGGAGAGAAGATGGAGTCACCTCCCTCTGCTTGGTCAGGAGGGATGCGCATCCGCCCGGGAGAATGAGTGCGTTCCTTTCCTCATGGCAGCTTTAAAGTGTTGAGTTAGGCTTAGTGTTAGAGTTTATTGCCATCAGGATTTCTTTCCATACTCACCTTTTGTCATGTTGCAGATGCTTTTCTCTGGTGGCTCGTTTGTATATTATGTTACTTGACAGTATTTTTTGTGTTTAAAAAGAGTAAGTTCTTTCTCTCTAATGATTTCTTACATGGATGGCAAGCTTAAGGAAAGTGCTTTTGTACTCACAGTTATATGCTGTTCTTTTCTTTTTCCACGAGTAGGTTTTTTGTTTTCGTTTTTGTTTTTTTTTAATCATATTCATGGTAAAATTGTCTCATAGTGGATTTTTGTTTAATTTATTTTACTATTTTTTTTGTGTGTGCACTGTCAAATCAGATCTGACTGGTGCAGGAAGAGACTGCCCTTCCTTCTCCAGCAGAGCATCTGGTGGATTTGAACTGCGTACCTCTCGGATTGCAGTGCAGCTTCTTGCCACTAGGCCACCAGAGCTCCCTTCCACTAGTAGTTTTGTGACTTCAGTTTTGTATTAAAGTACAGGTTTCATCAGTCACTTGGAGGTTAGGCTGGAGAAGGGACCCATCGATGGGCTCAGTGTGTGAATCAGCGAGCGGCGCTGGGAGCCGTCTGTGGCCCCCAGTGCTCTGACTCATCCCTGTTCTCGCTGCAGCAAAACCCCCAAACCTGTTGCCTTCCAGTAGATCCTGACCCCCGAGTCTCCCAGGTCCTAAGTCTTTGTGGAAGGAGACTGGCCATCCTCCGGTGGGAGGACCCAGCTGGTGGGTTCAGTCTGCCGACTTTTTTATTAGCCACCCAGCACCCTTCCACGGTGGCTCCTTGTCCCCGCTGGACCGGCGGTGAAATATTCTTATCACGCCTGAAGCTGTCTTGTCTTTTAGGGGTTTAGCAGCACTGTTTATTTAGTATTTCCATTCTTCATTCGTTCATTCATGCAACAGAAATCTATTGAGATGATGAGGACACAGCAATAAACAGAGCAAACAAAAGCCCTCCCCCCTGCCCCTGGCGCTTCCTGTGCTTTGGGGACAGTCCTGTACCAATCACAACAGCCAGCCGGTGCAGGACAGCAGGCTGTGATAGTGCAAGGGAAACGTGCACGGGGAAGCCAGCCCGGTGGGCCCTCCACACCTCTGCCCTGCCAGTAGGAGTTGGCTGTCAGACACCACCTGGCTCAGGTCTGCTGCCCTGGGGATGACAAGTGCTGGCTTGTCCTAGGCAGGTAGCAGTGGGAAGGAGCCTTACTTGTCCCAATGCAAGCAATGGAGCTGGAGGAAGAGGGGGCTTGGAGCCAGTTTCCCCTGCAGGCTGCTACTTAACCTGGGGCCTGGAGAGGTAACTCAGGGGGACAGGCCACTCCAAGCACCCTGACCCTGTCCTGTCCAATTCTTTTGAGCTGAACAAAATCCATCATTCTGAATCTAGAGGGACGTGTTGGGATATAGGCCTGTCTCTGTTAGAAAATACCCCATCTGTCAGCCCATAGGATGGCTGGATTATGTGAGCATGTGGTGTCTCTGCCTGTGTTTCAGATACGATCCCGGGGAGGCAGTGCATGGCTTCCTGTTTCTTCCTGCTGAAGCAGTTTGATGACGTCCTCATTTACCTCAACTCCTTCAAGGTCAGTTGGCTGAGGAAGTTGGGTGCTGAGGACTCGCTCTGTGTGGATGTGGAGTGTGTGCTCATTCCTTAGTTGTGATTGTGTGTTTATCTGGCACAACTGGTGCTGTTGTGTCTCACGTGTTAACACTCAGCGTCCCCTGACCTGGGCTGTTTTCCAGAGTTACTTCTACAATGATGACATCTTTAACTTCAATTACGCACAAGCCAAAGCAGCGACAGGCAACACCAGCGAGGGAGAAGAGGTGGGTGCCGATTGCAGCTCTGCTCAGAAGTCACAGGGAAAAGGGAAGGCATATCACAAGTGCCTTTGTTGTTAGGTTGCATTGAAAATTACAGTAAGAGTAGATATGCAGATATCACCAGAATAATCATATTACATGTCTTCCTTTATTTAAAGATTGTCTTAGAAACTATAACACATGTGCAGAAAACTATACTAATCATCAATATATACCTTAATGAATCTTCATCAAGTTTCAAAAATTTTCCTATTATCTGATTGGTACCAGGCCATGAAGTATCATCAGAACCCTATTTGTTCAGCTATTGTTTCCTTTTGAGGGACTGCCCCTTCCTACAAAGGCTAACCACTACCCTGCCTTCTAATGCTATTGTTTACAGATTTTATCTACTAGAACTGTGACAATGTTTGAAATACTAGTGGTGTGATCTTTAGGGAGCTTGCAGCTGATCCAAAGGCCACGACTCTCTGGAGGTTTGAATCTGCCAGCAGCTTCCTGGAGAAATTATGACTTACAGCTTTACACACACACTGGAGGGTCAGCTGTGAGTCAGTGAACACCCTGAACCTGTCTTATGGTGACCGTATATAGTCACTTCTGTCCAACTGCTAGTTAGTCATAGAGTATGTGTATGTTTGGCTTCTGTTGAGGACAGGTTGTTTTCCCAGGTGGTGGGACTCATTTACACAATCCCAGCAGTGGACGCAGTTACCCCTGTCCTTGTCAGAGCTCAGCGTTCTGTTTGCTCGCTTGAACCAGTGTTCTGACACATAGGACTGCTGTGTTAGAGGCTTCATTTGCATTTCCTGATTGATAATGTCACTGGCTTCCCTTTCATGTGTGGGGTTTTGTCTGTCTGCTGGATAGCCTCTTTTATGAAGCCTTCACTCAAGCCTTGGTTCAGTAATTCACCTTTTCACTTTATTAACGGTGTCTGTTGATGAATAGGGAGCTCTAGTGGCCTAGTGAGTAAGGCATTGCACTGCCATCGCACCATCCAGTGGTTCAAATCCACCAGCGGCTCCACAGTAAAAGGTGGGCAGTCTCCTCTTGCGTGATTTACTGCTTCTGAAAACCTGGTGTAGAGTCAGCTGTGAGCTGATTTCAGTTTGACAGCAGTAAGGATTCTTTAACTGATGAATGGAAGATTTCCATCTTACCTGGATTTTAAAACGTTTTCTTTTGTGGCTTTGCTGCTTCTGTGTACTGTGTGGTGTACTTGTATTTATTATTCCGTCTCCTGTCAGTAGGAGACAAGTGTCCCAGGCAGGGCTTTAGTCTCTCTCGCGTCAGAAGTGTCCACACACCTGGCACTTAGTAGGAACCCAGGATGCTTTTGTTGGATGAACGCATAAATGAATGAATTGGTCACTCTGAGGGTCATAATGTTGAACAGAGAAAAAGGGGCCGAAAATGCATGTAGTCAGGTTTCATTTATAAAAAATTAAAAATCAGAAAAGTGAACTGGTTTAGACACGTGAAAATTTGTAAACAAGAAACCTGAAAAGGCTCTTTCTGAGAGAGGCAGATGCCAAAGCTGGAATCCCGTACGACCCGTCAGACCCTGTGGGACAGAACCGAGCAGCCCCATAGGGGTGCCAGGTGGTGAATCCTCAGAAAACGGCCAGCCTCAGCTTTTCCCGTGCAGAACCGCTGACCCCTCGCCAGCTGCTGGACATGTCTTACCTTAAATATAGTGATGGGTCCGTACTTAGACATTGTTTCTTTTTCTTTGTTTTAATTTTTATTATTTTTGTGTGTGTGTACCATCAAATCGGATCTGACTGATATAGGAGGAAATTGCCCCTCCTTCTCCAACAGAGCCTCTGGTGGATTTGAACCACGTCCCTCTGGGTCTTTTTCTTTATTCTTTACTCTTGTTTTATAATTGTTTTTATGGATTCAGTGTTTTATTACATTTTTATGAAAAGCATATTGATCAGGATAGCTGTTCAGGTCTGTAGGAGTATATGACAGAGCACACGTAATTCTGTATTTTGTCAGAACGCAGGTAAAGCACGCCATTACCGCTCTCAGCTCTGGCCACCTCGCAAAGTTAGACCATTCTGGTTCACATTGTCTGGTGTCATCACCACCCCAGGGGCTCTCGTGGACTCCCTGTTGTCACGTGAATACCGGGGGATGTGTGTGTGTTACTGGGGTCTTTGCACTTGCTGGTGAGCATATTAAAGTGTGCATACAGACCCTTCTGTGGGAAGCTCTGTCTAGAGGCGCACGCCAGGGCCTTTGTCTGGGGCTGTTAGTGCAGAGAACGTAGACGCGTTATCTACTCAATACAGACTGTCATTATCGTCTCTGATTTCCAACACCTCACTCCTCACTAGGCTCAGTGTTAACACCATAGCTCCAGCCCAGAATAAAACATAAAGCAGAAGACTCAGGCTATTCAGTATTACCCTCACAAAAGCTTCCTCCTACAGCCATGGCCCAGATTGGGAGGGCGAAGCCCTGGATGCTCAGCTTTGCTTTTCTCTTGGTAAACGTGAAGCCTAACCTGAGCTGGTGGGGCTCTTAGCCTCACATACTGCTGAAGCCGTGAGTGTCCTGCAGTCCAAGTTCTAGAAGGCTTACATTCATTCAGGAAAGCATGACAGCCTTGAAGAAGACAGGCAGGGGCAAGCTCTTGTGGCCTAGTGGCAAGAAGCGGCACTGCAATCCCAGAGGTGCGCGGTTCAAATCCCCCAGATGCTCTGCTGGAGAAGGATGAACAATCTCCTCCTGTACCAGTCAGATCTGATTTGACGGTACACACACACAAAAATAATAATAACAATAATTAAAAAAATTAAAAAAAAGGACAGGCAGAGCCCTGCCGTCCTGTAGTGGATTCATAGTGAAGGAGATGGGCCTTCAAGAAAGGTTTGGTTCAGTGAAGGTAAAACGGGGGCAGCTGACGGCAGAGGAGGTACAGTTCTTACAAGCAGCTGTGTTATTAGTGCTCATGCAGGTGGTCTCAGTCTCCAAAGGCGCTCACTCACGCTCAGGGGCTGCTGACACATGTGTGAGCCCTTCGTGTGAAAATATATGTGTGCTTGTGTACATACTAGAGGTTCTTAAAGGAGATGAAATGTTAATAGGCTTTGTATTAATGTATATTAATGTCCTAGTGAAATAAAACCTGTCAACATGAGACTGGAACAAGGCAGTGAAGAGGAACCAGCTCCTCATTTCACTTGGAATTTGAATCTTTTCCCAAGAGAACGTGGTGGCTTTATCATTTTAAAATGCCAGGAAAGATACTCAGAGTTCCACCAGAATGGTCCAGATGTATTCAGAGAGTGAGAAGGAATGAGGCCGTGCCTGCCGCTGGGCTCTGTGCAGCAGCGAAGGAGCAATGAAGTGACTGCAGGAAGGTGAATGCAGTGAAGGAGCAGTGCCTGCCGGTGGGCTACGCGCAGCAGCGAAGGTGGATGAAGTGACTGCCGGTGGGCTCAGCCCAGCAGTGAAGGTGGATGCAGTGCCAAGCAGTGAAAGAGCGATGCATTGCCTGCTGGTGGGCTCCTTGCAGCAGTGACCGTGCAGCTGCCATGGGACCCAGTCACCGCGTGTGAACCGGCTCCACACACCTGACAATGGCCAGTCATGCTTAACTGTTTTGACAGAAAGTGGTGCTTTTATGTCGGATGTTTCATACTCTTTTAACATGTGAAGCCTATTTGTTGACATTCCTGTACTTAAGTGTCTTTTTGATAGCTGTATTTTCATATCCTGAGGTCTTGCATAGTTTGTTTTATCCTTCCCTTATTATAGCAAACTTTATACAGATGTTAGTCATCTGTTATAGTTGCGTGTCATCAGCTTGACTTACAGGGACCTTGGAGGAGAGGGTAGAACCACTGCCCAGGGCTTCTGAGTGGGACCCTCCCAGGGGCTGACCCCCTCATCTTACCCCCATGGACTGGCTGGCAGCCTTGCGCTTTAACCACCGTGCCACCAGGGCTGAGCTGTGTGGCCCCGCTGATCCCTGGTCTGAGACAAGCGGGTCCCATGTTCCGCCTATTCCCGACCCCTCCTTCTCCTGCAGGTGTTCCTGTTGATTCAGAGTGAGAAGATGAAGAACGACTACGTTTACCTCAGCTGGCTGGCGCGGTGCTGTGAGTGCTTCTCAGGGTCTTGGGGAGACTTCTTCCCCGCTCTAGAACCTTCCAGGAGGCGCTGGCACTGCCGCTTTTGGGTTCATTCTGTGGTGGAATGAGCACTGACATCCGTGAGGCGGAGGCTCCACAGAGAGGGCTGTGTGCTAGAGTTCACTCCACAGGACTTGGGGTCTCCAGAGGCGCCAGGCACCGTTCGGTGGGGTGGTTCCAGGGTTTGCTTGCAGGCCCTGGTGATGTGATGCCCTGACACTTATGTGCCCCGATCTTTTCACTGAGGTGCAGGCCAGAAAAGTGGTGGTGTTCTGAAGTGGGCCTGCTTTGTGCAGCGTGTACCGTATAGATTCTTTCTCTGTTGTGCCCCCTTTCTTGCCCTCTTCTTTCTCCTCTTTCTTTTTCTTAGATTTAAAGAGATCACTAAGTTTCATGTCACAGGAAGTACAGCAATCAGATACTCTAAAGGAGAGAGGCTTTAGGAGTGGGGTTGATTTTTTTAAATTTTTTTTTTTAATTTTATTATTTGTGTGTGTGCGTGTACCGTCAAATCAGATCTGACTGGTACAGGAGGAGAGTGTCCCTCCTTTCCCAGCAAAGCATCTGGTTGATTCGAACCATGCTCCTCTGGGATTGCAGTGCAGCTTCTTGCCACTAGGCCACCAGAGCTCCCCAAGGAGTGGGGTTGATTTTTGACTCAGCTAAGTATCAGTGTTCTCCTTAAACCTGTGAGTGGAATGAGAACTCCTGGAAGTGGACACAGTCTGCAGACAGGTTTCTGGCCCCTTCCTGTAAACAGTTCCCATCTTTTGGAATTGTGGGCAACCCGCCTAGACGCAGCCCCATGAGCTCGCCGTGTGTCCTGTTCTACCACCACCTGGTGTGTTTGGAGCGTAGAGCCCGATCCAGAGCCTAGCGAGGGGCAGCCGTGGAGGAAATCCGCTGGGACAGCTAATGCCTTCCTCTCTGTCCGTAGATATCATGAATAAGAAGCCACGACTGGCCTGGGAGCTTTACCTCAAGATGGAGACCTCGGGCGAGTCCTTCAGCCTCTTACAACTCATCGCTAACGACTGCTACAAGGTGCGTGGGGTGGGAGAGAAGGGGCAAGGAGGAAGCCCAGCCCAGCATCCACTGCACAGCTAGTCCAGCTCTGCTGAGGCTGTCGACTCGCTGTCCACCACAGCAAGGGCCTGGGGTGCCTTCAGGAATGGACACCCGCAGGGTTAGGTGGGTCTTCAGGGTTCTCTGAAGTAATGGCTTGGAGGAAGGTTCTAGATCCTAAGGCATGTGAATTTCAGGTGTCATTGGCAGATATCCGTCTGGTAGTGAGGAATTTGGCTGTGAGCTGTGTCCCTGATATTCAGAGGCATGGACCAGGAGCCTCTGCGTTTCCACAGTGATAGAAGCTCTGGAAGTGAGGGAGATTGCCCAGGAAAAGGGGCTGTAAATCAATCCTCTGGGAATACAAAGGGGCAGGTGGATATTATATAGGAAACCAGAAAAGAAACTAGAAAGAGTAAGACATAGATTTAGTATAGGGCAGGCACACACATGCACCTTTCTCTCATATCACATAGAACTACATACACACACTGTATTAGTGTCAACTTCGGGCCTTTGCCCCATAGTATAGTGTAGTTATGTAAGAAGTAACAGTTGGGATTCAGCAAATGACACACAACTGTACAAACATAGTACAACAGCATTTACTCCCTGGACTTGATCTGAATAATATACTAGAATTACATAAGATTTATCCATTAGAAAGACCAGAAAAGATACCTGGGACTTGAAGATCTTTTAATCATTTCGAAACAAATTTGGTTGGTTTTGTTTTGTTTTGTTTTTGGG
>NW_006399805.1:9378951-9386812 GCF_000299155.1 Elephantulus edwardii
AAAAAAATGAACCAACCAACCAGAGTTACATGCAACAATCTTGATGACTGTTAAAAACATAATGTTTATAGAAGCAACAAAGTATCACAGAGATTAAATTCTGGGAGACAAAGCTTAGTTACCTTCTTTAAAGGCCTCTCAGAGAGCATGAAGCCAGTAGGGAGGCCCTGCCCCCTGGAGAGGTGGGCACCTGCCAGGCGTGGGCTGGGAAATCTGCGATTCTTGGCTACACTTGTATTTACCCTTTAATTAGTCATTGGTCTCCACAGTGCTATTTTATGCACCATTCTACATGTGTGCTGTTTCACAATAAAAAAAAATCTGCAAGGGACCATGGGAAAAGTACTGGCCTTAAAAGAGAACAAGAAAGGAGGAGGCAACGGATGATGCGTGAACATCATTTGAGCTGAAAGGAGAGGGGGGAAACTGTGTTTTCACCATGAGATTTAGAATAAAGTGAACACAATTAAAGTTTAGGAGGCTGGAGGTTTAGAAGAGTAGTGGACTGGAATGGAGGACATGGAGTGGGGAAGGCTGTCTAACAATTGGAAGGCTTCAAGGAAACAGGAAACAATGTGGCTTTATGATAGGCACTGAGAATACTCCTCTGAGGTGAGCATTAGCCAGCTCCCAACAAGAAGGAGACCTGGTGGTGTAGTTACACCTCTCAGCTGTGAAGCAAGTCAGAGGCTTGAATCCACTGCTCTTCAGGAGGAAGATGAGGCAATCTCAGAACCCAAGTGGAGGTCACTTTGGGTCAGAACCAATGTCAATATCAATGAGATTTTGACACAGCCAAGGATGTGTGTAGTAGATGTGGGATGAAATCTTTCAGAATCGTGTTGAAAAGACTCCGTTTTGTAACCACCATCCATCTAGGTGTTCTGGGAATTTGGAAACAAGGTCAGGGAGAACCACCCAGTCAGGTTGAACCTGCTCGAATCAATTTGAAACAAGTGACAGCAGTCACTTAGAGGGTGTGCTGAGGACACGTGGGAACAGCCGATTTCAGTCACAGCCTCCAGGCTTGTCCCGGCATCTGGGTGTAATGGAAAGAGATGAATGTGTGGATTACAATGGACTCTGCCACACGTGGGGGAACGGGTGAAAGCAGGCAGGCTTGACTGGGCCTCGAGCTCACCGGGGGTCCCCCTCTCCTCGCCCCACTGCGCGGGTTCTGGGGCTGTAGTCTGACTGGGCCTCGAGCTGACCAGGGGTCCCCCTCCCCTCACCCCACTGCGCGGGTTCTGGGGCTGTAGTCTGGAGGGAGTTGTGATGACAGCGCAGGGCACCTCAGGGGTGGCTTGAATCTGTGAGCAGCTCCACAGCAGGAAGTTGGAGTCTCCTGTGGGATGTGCAGTCTCTGCAGACCCGCTGGACGGTTCTGACCCCACAGCAGTGACCGTGAGAGTTGGTGTCAGTGTGGTGCTGGGACCCTCTTCAGTAGCCCACTGAGGGTGGACATCACCATGCTGTCTAGCTTTGTTTCTGTCTGTGTCACCGTTTGTCTGCCAAGCCCCACCATACCTTGCTTCATGCAGATGGGCCAGTTTTACTATTCAGCCAAAGCCTTCGACGTCCTGGAGCGGCTGGACCCCAACCCTGAGTACTGGGAAGGCAAGCGCGGGGCGTGCGTGGGCATCTTCCAGATGATCCTGGCTGGCCGGGAGCCCAAGTGAGTGCCAGGCGCAGGGACGCCTCTGTTTACAGATCACTGCGTGGGGAGATGGGGAGACTGTCCTCAGCTTGGACAGCATCTGCGAAAAGCCAGCAGTCGGGGGGGGTGGGGCGTGTGTGTGTGTGTCACAGTTTTAAAGGTTTTCTATCATGTCACTCTGGAGACTAAGTGCATCTGATACAGGCTGTGGTCTTTGCAATCACTTGTTATGCATCGGAGAGTTGGACAGTGACCAAGGAGGATAGGAGAATTGATGCCTTTGAGCTGTGGTGATGGAGAAGAGTATTGAGGGTACCATGGACTGCCAAGAAAACAAACAGATTCATCCTGGAGAGGGTTAAACCAGGCTGCTCCTTGGAAGCAAGGATTCTGTGGCTTCGTCTGACATACTTTGGACATGTTGTGAGGAGAGACCGGTCCTTGGAGAAGGACATCATACTTGGGAGGGTGGATGGACAGTGCAGGAGGGGAAGACCCTCTATGAGGTGGATTGATTCAGTGACTGGGGTAATCAGGACGGGAGTGTCAGAGACAGTGCGATTGGCACAGGACAGAGCAGAGTTTAGGGCTGTTGTACATAGGGTCGCTATGAGTTGTAAGCGACTCGATGGCACATAACAACAACATTTTCAATCTGATCTGTTACCTTCCAGAATTTTCATTTCACTCTGTAGAATCAGCTCATTCTAAAGCACAGACGACCGAGACATGGAATGCACACAGCTCTGGGCATGGGGCGGACCTTGCAGCAGCAGCAGTGCCTTTAAGGCTCCACGCTCCTTCCTCTTCTCGCTGCGGGCTCACCTTCTCTTGTCTTTTCATTGAAGCCACAAATAATTCAGAACAAAGTGGAGGTGACATTAGCACTAAGGGCTGATCGTTCTGTTTCCCTCGTCTTCTCACAGTCGGGGAAACCAGAGACCTCAGATTAGAGGAAATCAGGCAGCTGGTAGCTTAGTTTGTAAAAAAAAAAATTCTAACATTTAAAACTAAACTCAATTTGCTCAAAATAACACCATGGACTATACTTGTTAATGATGTATGAATAATGTTGTAGTTAAGTGTCCTCAAGTCGTAGACGACTCATAGCGACCCTATGAACGAAAGGCCTGAGCACTGCTCATAGAGTTTCCAGAGGCAAGCCATTTCAGAAATGGATGCCACTCCTGCTTCCAAGCTTGTTTAAAGTAAATAATAAAAAAATCCCATCCTGCCTGATGCCTAGTTGAGACCTGAAGGAAAGTAGATAAGGATTTGTTCAGGGAAGAGACATTGTTTGAGAGGATGAAGAAGTTGAGGCTGTGGGAAAGGTGTAGGGAAGACGGGTGTTTGCTGAGGTGATGGAGGCTTTACCGTGCAGAACAGAGAGTGGGTGAGAAAGGGGAAGGGCCACATCCGCAGTGACTGAGGAAGACGCAAGCCTGCCAGTGTCCCCACCTGGTGTGTACAGGTCACTAGGAGTCAGAGCTGGCTTGATGGCACTAACAGACAACAACTGCTATTTACCACAGAAGTTTTAATAAGTGAATCAATTAATTGAAACACAAGTCTTTTGTATTTACCAAATTTCAGTCCTCTCTTCCATATTTACTCATATATCCTTGAGGAAATTGTCCATTACTTTGGCTTCTGTAGTATGAATGTGAGAATGACACGCAGTGTCTGGTGGCTGCCTTAACCAAATGAGACAGCAGCCACTAGGCGGGGCCACACTGCTTAGTGGGAGAGCAGCTCTGCACTGCTGGAGGGCCCCTCTTGTCATGCAGAGGGGCCTGCAGTCGGGCTTGGGGACCATACTGGAGAGGACAGGCAGGTCCTGGTGTGTCTGGAGGCGATGACCAGGGGCCCACAGGCTGTCCTGCTTTGACACCACCACACACAGACCCCAGGAGGCTGACCACGAAAGAGCACACAGAGTGAGGCCTGTGCCAGAAATGTCCCCCGAGGACTGGCATGCCACGTGTGGCATTTTATTGGGTTCCGTGGTCCATTTTTTACCCATTGGAGACTGTGGCCCCATGTTCAGTTAGTCTGTGGCATTTTTCTAACAGCACGCGCTCACTCTGCCTCTGCCACATCTTGCTCGTTTTTCTGTTGCACGCTTTGTAGATGACTGTAGAGTGTAAGCAGAGCTTTGCAGGCACAGGGAGTCCAGGGAACGGTGCTCACTTTACTGCCATGGTCCCTGCACTGTGGCTTGGATCCAAGCCCGTGTGCTGCCTCTGGGCTCTGTCTGTCTGGGAGGAAAGGCCGTGAGTTTTTCTTCACTCACTTCCCTGTCTCTGCACTTCACAGAGAGACCCTCCGTGAGGTGCTGCACCTGCTCAGGAGCACGGGGAACACCCAGGTGGAGTACATCATCCGCATCATGAAGAAATGGGCCAAGGAAAACCGGGTACCTGTGTGAGCCCGGCCTGTGCCTGTGTGAGCCCCGCCTGCGGCGGGGAGCCAGGGGCAGCCAAGCCACAGGCCTCTCCTTGTTCAGCCTCAGGTGCCGCCACTGACCTGCCCAGGGGCTCGTGGCTGGAGGCCCGCCTGCCCATCCGACCAGCACTACAACCTGGGCTCTGTGCCTTCTCCTTCCGAGCCGAGTGCTCTGGTGTCTTTACTTCCCTGGAGGACAACTGCAAACCCTTTCCCTCTACCTGTGT
Organism: Elephantulus edwardii; assembly: GCF_000299155.1. Classification (NCBI taxonomy): domain Eukaryota; kingdom Metazoa; phylum Chordata; class Mammalia; order Macroscelidea; family Macroscelididae; genus Elephantulus; species Elephantulus edwardii. The sequence continues at coordinate 9,383,281 of NW_006399805.1, forward strand.
TCCTTGGCGTGTCTGCCCCTGGAGGTCCTGTCAGCCTCACCTTGTTCTCACCCCTCTGCACATCATCCTGTCTTACTGGGATTTCCATAGAGTTCCATAATGCGCCTCTGAAGCCCAGCCATCAGAGGCTGGTTAGGGTGGCAGTGTGACCCTCTGCCCGAGTCCACATCACCGATACCACAGCATGTCTGCTGACACATGCTCTGCTCCCAGCGTCCTGCTGTCCCCAGCACATCCTGGGGCTGGGGTGACGGCAGCCAAGGAGATCTAGAGAGAGCCCTGGCCTTGGGACCACAGCAAGAGGCCCTGCGGCTCCCCTGGGAAGCCACTTCCTGTCACACTAGACCCCCATCTAATGGGATCGGAGCGCATGCAGCATGAGTGGCCAGCCTCGCTGGACACGCCCCAAGAACATGGCTGACCGCTCTTCACCTGCCACAGCCTCTGTCCCCTGTCACCACTCCGTGCACCTGCTGCCTTTCCAACAAGGCACTCCGAGGATGACATCTGGACAGGACCTGCTGTCAGTGAGGACCACGTAGGGATTCTCACCTCCGTCACTGGGGCAAGCCTGGCTGTCTCACGGTTTGTCTTCCTATGAGTCCGTCCTTTCTGATCTCCATGGATGGGGCTTTACCTGAAATGACCTTTATTGAACTCAACACTAGATCCTCTCTGTCATTCTCCGGTCTTGTGCACAGATACTCCAAAAAGAACAATTCCAAGAATTATAGACCATTTCTTTAAAATAATTTTTCTTCTAGGATTGAGGGTAGGATTGAGCTCCATCCATGAAGTCTAGAAGGAGAAGCACCGGCACTTGCTGCTGTGGGGAGGACATCTACTTGTGGAACGTCTCGAGAGCCCGCAGGCCTGCGAAGCAGTGACCTCCACTGTTCTGACACGTACTGACGTGGGTGGAAGGACACCCAGGCTGATTCGTGGGGTCACACATGGTTCTGGCTTCAGGGCACGCCTTAGACTTTGTAGTATACATTACCTGCAAAAGGGAAAATACCTTCTATAATTATTTTTGTACTTCAAAAGAATTATTCTCTTCCACTGTAATATGTTCAAATTAAAGTTTCCTGTTGGGTTCTTACTGTGTCTGGCTGTCATTTGATGAGACTGTACCCTGGCTGTCACGCAGCTGTTCCCCTTTCTCTCCTGGCCCTGGAGTAAAGCCACGACGACTCATAATGGCCCTGTGCGTCAGCAGAACGGCTTAGCAGGACACCTAAGGCTTCAGCAGGAGCAGCTGGCGGAGTCCAACTGCCAACTTCAGTGTGCGTCCCAGCACTCAGAGCCCCAAAATAGTAAGAGAACCAAGTCACAGAAGGAGAGAGTGCTCTAGGAAGTCCTGGCCGCCAACGCCGGGCCTTGCCGAGTGACAGCCACTCTGACACACTCGTGCTCACAGACACGGACAGAACCTGCAGGGCAGTAATGTTGAAGTCTGGTGGCAGGAATTCTGATTCCCACCCACTGGTTTAATGAGTGCTTCGCACAGGCCAGGTCTTGGGACACAGAGTTTAACGTATATGAGAAGCAGTGAGTTGGAACCAACTCCCTAGCACCTAACAACAACAACAAACACAGGTAATAGTCTAGACAGAAGGCATTGAAGAGGAAAGAAGTGCATGACGTGGCTGTCTGAAGCATTCATATCATTATGAAACTAGGTGGTTGTGTGCTGTTGAGTCAGAAGCGACTCATAGCTGATCTTTTTTATTATTTTTGTGTGTGTACCGGCAAATCAGATCTGACTGGTACAGGAGGAGATTGCCCGCTCCTTCTCCAGCAGAGCGTCTGGTTGATTTGAACTGCACGTCTCTGGGACTGCAGTGCAGCTTCTTGCCATGAGGCCACCAGAGCTCACCTCATAGCTGATCTTCCAGTGTGTGCTCATAGCTCGCTTAAGCATACGGGAGGAGATTGCCCATCTTTCCCTTGTGGAGCAAATGGTAGCATTTGAACAGCGAGCCTTCAGGTTGGCAGCGCAGCTCCTTACGACTGGGTCACTGGAGCTCAGAATGAAAAAATTATCCAACTGTGTTAGGAGGATGGCGATGGAAAGGGTCCATGTGGGAGTGATGTGCAAGTGTGTGTGTGTGTAAAAGAGCTGACTCCTCCTACTTTATCATCGCAGTTGATAGTGCTTATGGTTTAGTTCTGAGAAGCAGGAGGTAGAACCTAGTCCCAGGGACAGCCATGTTTGCAGGAAGCCCTTTGAGCAGTGGCTAAGTGGGCCTCACAGCTGTTTGGCTCAGAAAGTGGAGGAGGAGACACGCAAAACCAAGTTCTAAGGTGGAAACAGGACCCTGCCCCCACCCACCACCTGCATATCCATCCAAAGAGCTGGGCCAGCTTTTAAACACACCTTCCTCAAAAGAGAAGTAACCAAAACACACCAACCAGCTTTGGGTTGATACAGGAAACAAACACCAAACCTAAGGAACAAGGAAAGGAAATGATTGGCAAAGAATATCAGTAGAAAGTTGATAACAAATGTGAAAGTTGTAACCAAATATTTGACCAGAAAGTAATGTTTGCTCTTTACAATTAAAGGTGATGAGTCGCACAGGTCCTTAGGTGCAGTTAAGCATTTCCACTGCTAGCAGAGAGGTTGCTGGTTCAAACCCACCCAGCAGGGCCTTGGAAGACAGGCCTGTCCATTGGCCTCTGGAAGGTCACGGTCTTGAAGGCTCTGCAGTGCACATCGCTGCTCTCTCATCTGCGCAAGGGCTTCCTGAGCTGAAATGCACTCACGGGAACTGACACCACCCCCAACAAATTGAGTTGTTGTTGTGTGCTGCTGGGTTGGGTTGGACTTACAGATGACCCTCTAGTGGGTTTTACGAGGCAGTGAACTGCGCGGGAGTTGACTGCCGTCTTTCTCCAACAGAGCAGTTGGCAGAGCCGAACTGTGTGCCTTTGAGTTGACAGCACAATTCCTTACCACTAGGCCACCAGGACTCCCTACCAAAACAAGTAGAGGGTATAAAACTATATTTTACCCTAGTGGCAAGAAGCTGCACTGCAATCTCAGAGGCGCACGGTTTGAATCCACCAGATGTTCTGCCGGGGAAGGAGGGACAATCCCCTCCTGTATCAGTCAGATCTGATGTGATGGTACACACAAATAATAAAATAAAATTTTTTTTAAAAAAACCCTGTATTTTTACAATAAATACCATGTTTAAAAGAAAATGTAGAAAAAGTTTAAATACATACTTTTCGTTATTCACTCATGGAATTTTAAGCAATGTAAAAAAATTGAGGATTAGGGACATTAGAAAAGTAGAATTTTAAGTTCTCAGTTGTTACATGCCATTGAGTTGAAACCAACCCACAGCTGATCCTCCAGCAGGTTGTCAGAGTCAGTTAACGGCAAGAGAGGAGGCTGCCCATCCTTCTCCCGCAGAGCAACTGGTGGCCTCGAATAGTGAATATTGCATTGTTGTTGTTGTTGTTATGTGTCATCGAGTCGCTTGTGACTCACAGCGACCCTATGTACAACAGCCCTAAACTC
>NW_006399805.1:9388482-9394383 GCF_000299155.1 Elephantulus edwardii
TAGGGTTTCCAGTCATTCATTGTTGCACTTTTCTCCCTGCCCACCTCCTCCTCCCAATTCACTCTTCTCCTTGAAAAGTAAAAGAAAAACGCTTTCATTGTTATGCAATCCCTCCCCCCAAGTCCATTCCACTGTGCAGCCTTCGTTCTGGACTCCTGTCATGACAATAATACCCAATCATATATCCCTTTTAAACAGTTCTCTCCCTCATCTGTTTCAATGCAGTATGTATACATCATTCCTCCCCTCCTTCTCTGTCTTCCCTCAACCCCGATATCAGTCCCATTTTACAACTGTAGCCCTACGCAATATTTGTCCTTTTGTGACTGATATATTTCACTCAGCATAATGTCCTCCAGGGTCACTCATTTTGTATAGTATTTCATGAGTTCCTTGTTTTTCAAGGTAGCATACAATTCCATTGTGTGAATATACCACAGCTTCTCTATCCATTTGTTTTTTGATGGGCACTGGGGTTGTTTCCAGCTCTTTGCTATTGCAAACAAAGCTGCAAGAAACATGGGTGTACATATATCTTCTGGGGTTGCAGTTCTGGTTTCTTTAGGGTAAATTCCTAGTAGTGGAGTTGCTGGGTCAAATGGTATTTGTATTTCCAAATTTTTGAGAGAGCTCCATACTGCCTTCCACAGTGGTTGCACCATTTTACACTCCCACCACAGTGAATAAGGGTTCCAGTTTCTCCACAACCTCGCCAGCATTTGATGTTTGCTGTTCTATTAAATTTTGCTGTTCTTACCGAGGTGAGATGATATCTCATAGTTGTGAGAATTGTTTTTAAAGCTTTAAAGAGAATACATGAGAAAATAATTTGATCAATCAATGTGCACATGTCAAAATATGTAAATGGGCTTAACACACCCATTAAAAGAAAGACTGGGAGATGGGATCACAAAGAAACCCTAGTCTGTGCTGCTGCACACACTGCTCAGGAGAAAATGACACATGAATGTGGACAATAGGGAGATAGCAATGACACAGGAGGCAGATGCCAAGAAAGAACAGGCGCCACAATCCATCAAGGCTGAATCCAGGGCAAAACCATGAGGCAAGTCACACAGACACACACGGCGAGTGATAAAGGGTCCATTTCTCAATGAAGATATCACCACTGTGAATATGCAGCAAAGAGAGAAGGGCTTTGGCATTCAGAACCAAAAACCCGAAGAGTTGCAAGGACAGTTGCTGTTGGTCAGCTGACTCCTAACAACTCTGTATTCAACACGTGGAAACCCTGCTGTCTCCCGGGCCAGCCTCCCGGTCTCCACGATACCCCGCTCACTGCTGCAGTAACAGCACTGGTCCACCTCATGGGTGATCTTCTACCTCGCTGACCCTCCACCTTTCCCAACCACATGTCTTTTCCAAGGATTGGCACTTTCCTGACAACACACCCAAAGTGTATGAGACAAGATTTCACCATCTTTGCCGCTAAGGAGACCACTGGTTGTACTTCCTCCAAGACAGATGTGTTCTTTTGGAAATCCATGTTGCTGTTAACTGCCATCGAGTCTTCTAAAACTCACAGCAATGACAGATCTGAACCTCACCCTGTCCTGTGCCAACCTTGCCATCTCTGATACACTTCAGTCCATTGTTAAAGTCACTCAATCTATTTTGATTTGTGGAGGGTCTTCCATTTTCTCTGACCCTCCACTTTAGCGGTTCATATGTTGTTGTTACGTGCCGTCAAATCACCTGTGACTCGTAGTGACCCTATGTACAACCGCCTTAAACCCTGCTCTATCTTGTGCCAACCCCACTGTCGTTGACACACCCACACCAGTAATCCCAGTCACTGAATCAATCCACCTCATAGAGGGTCTTCCTCTCCTGCACTGTCCCTCCACACTCCCAAGTATGACGTCCTTCTCCAAGGACTGACCAGCCTCCTTGCAACGTGTCCAAAGTATGTCAAATGACGCTTCAGAATCCTTGCCTTCAAGGAGAAGCCTGGTTTAACCCTCTCTAGGAGGAACCTGTCTGTTTTCTTAACAGCTGATGGTATATTCAGTCCTCTTCAACACCACAGCTCAAAGGGATCAATTTTAAAAAAGGCTTCAATTCTCCCTCTATCCTCCCTATTCATTGTCCAGCTCTCTGACTCATAGCAACTGATTGCAAAGACCATGGCCTGTATCAGGCCACCTTAGTCTCCAGAGTGACACCATTGCTCTTCAGTACTTTGGTGAGGTCTCTGACAGCCGATTTTCCCATCACAATGCATCTTTTAATTTCCTGGCTGCTGGTGCCAAGAGTGTTGACTGTGGAGACAAGAAAACTAAAGCTGTTTACAATCTCAATCTCTTCACCATCCATCCTGATGCTGCCAATTGGCCCAGTGGTGAGAATTTTTGCTTTGCCAATACCACACTCCAATGGCACCAGTTCTGCTTCAGTCTTCCTTATTGTCAGTAGTAGAAGATAAGATAGTAGAACAGTACAAGCAGAAGGCTGAAGTCCATGATAGCGGAAATGAAAAGCCTAAGGAGAGCACCATGATGGGTGGAGAAGAGACTGAGGCTGTTAACAGTTACAGCTTGCTCGGCTCCACAACCAACACTCTTGGCGTCAACAGTCAGGCTACTGTCAGGGACCTCTTCAGAGTACTGAGAAGCAAGATGTCAGTCTAGAGACTAAGGTGTGCATGATTCAGGCCATAGTTTTCACAATTACTTGTAATACATCAGAGAGGTAGACAATGACTAAGGATGACAGAAGAAGAATTGATGCCTTTGAGTTGTGGTGCTGGAGAAGAGTCTTGAACATACCATGGACCACCAAGAAAACAAGTAAGTCTGTCCTGGAGAGGGTGAAATCATGTCTCTCCTTGGAGGCTAGGATTTTGAACTTCCGTCTCACATACTTTGGGCATATGGCCAGGAAGGACCGATCTTTAGAGAAGGACATCATGCTTAGAAGGGTTGAGTGAGAGCACAGCAGAGGACGGTCCTAGATGAGATGGGTTGACATAGTAACTGGGGCAATGGAGTAAGTTTGTTGGAATCCGTGAGACTGGTTCAGGACAGGGCAGGCTTCAGAGCTGTTGTATGTGGGGTCACTATGGGTTGCAGATGACTCAACTGCACATAACAACAACAAGGCAAGTGTATCCCATATTCTGAATTATGATGTTTGTTGAGAATATTAAATATAGCTTAAGCTACCAGAAAGAACAAATCTATATGAGAAAAAGGTACAGCCAGAACGCTGCTTAAAAGCAAAGATTTGCCTTGGACGTGTTAGGAGGAACTAGGTGCGAGTGAGGGAGCCCTGACGGTGCACTCAGTGGCCAGCTGTGTTGCTAATCCGAAAGTTACCCTTGTCTGGCGATCAGAATCCACTACCTGCTCCTCAAGAGAAAGGTAAATAACTTCTTCCTGTGTGATTTACAGCCTTGGAAATCCAGCGAAGGATCATCTGTGAGTCCGATCTGACTTGATGGCAATGAATTTGTTGGTCAGTCCCTGGAGATGGCCATCATATGGAGTAAAGTAGCTGTGCCGTCAAATTGAGTATGACTCTTCACGATGCTGTGACCAACAGATGTAAACCCTGTCCTGTCCTGTGCCATCCTCATCACCTCTGACGTACATATATGTCCATCGCTGCAGTCACTGTGTCAGTCCATCTGGTTGAGGGTTTTCCTCTCTCTCACCCTGTACCTTCCCAAGCATGATGTCCCTTTCCAAGGAATAGCACCTCCTAACAACATGGCCAAAATATGTAAAAGCTTCACTATCCTTCCTTCTAAGGAACCCTCTGGCTGCACTTTTTCCAAGACATGCGTGTTTGGGGTTTTGGCAGTCCATAGGATATTTATTACTCTTCTCTAACACCACAATTCAAAGGATTCAATTCTTCTTCTATCTTCCTTACTCACTGTCTTGCTCTCGATGCATAGCAAGTGAGAGAAAGGCCATTGTCTGAATCAGGTGCACTTTAGTCTTCAAAATGGTATCATTACTCCTTAGTAACCTGGAGAGGTCCCTGACGATGGCCTTTCTCAGTGTAATATGTCCCCTGAGTGCTGGTACTAAGGGTGTTGATTGACAATTCAAATCTTTTCTCCATCTGCCATGATGTTGCCCATCAGCCTCATGGTGAGAATTTTGATCTTTCCGATGTTGAGACGTGATCTGCAGTGGAGGCTGTAGCTTTGATCTGCAGCACTTCAAGTCCTCCTCACTTCCCGCCAGCGAGGCAGAATGTCATAATGGTAGAAAGACTGCAGAGCAGAGTCAAACAGCAATGACAGGAAATGTGGAGCAGGACCTGGCAGTGCTCCACGTTGTTGTACACAGCGTCACTAAGAGCTGGGACTTAATAAACGGTACTTAAAAGGATTTCACCACGGTTCACTTTCCACCACAGTGCCACCCATCATCGTGTTCTGCCATCGCATGTAGTGGACACTGGGCGGATTGCCCAACAGACTCCCTACCCTTTTTTGAAAGAGGGTGTAGTAGAGGGGAGAGGACAGACATCATCCTGAGTTCCATGTGAAGGAAGAATATGGCAGTTGCCCCCCCACCACCACCACGCTTGATCATTTCCTGAGCTGGTCGCATCAAAGACCAGACCAGACAATGGATCCTGGTTAGAGTCTGAGCTTGAGAAAACAAAACAAAAAGCTAAAACCTAACTAGATTAACATGCCAAATTCCAAAAAGTACCATCTTAGTCCTCCCCAGGACCCCTATAAAAAGGAAACCCCCAAACTGCAGGTGCGCCATTTAGATCCCGTCTGCATGCCGTGCGGCTGGGTCACTTGGCGTCCCTCTCAGATTGCTCAATAAAGGCCTGTTTGTTTCTTGGGACCAGTTCCTTTATTTCTCTCCCTCGAGTCCTCGCGCTCTTTTTTTTATATCTAACACCAGGTAGCTGTACCTCAGGTCACAGGTGACAGATCTAAGGTTAAGCATCTGTCCAATGACAGGTGGTTCCTGAGGCTTCGGGAACTGGGTAAAGAGTTTCAAGTTTGAGTCTAGACTGGTGCCCCAACAAGGAAGACTTTAACAACTTTGGGAATTATAATGATGCCCTAATTCCAACCATGTTATTTTGGAAGAAGAGAACACTTGTCCAGAGGGGGAATCAGATTTATATGAGATGCAGGGATGAGAGTCAAAGAGTTCTGTGGCATTTCAGGTCCCCTCTTTTGCTATCTGGCCACAGTTCTTCCATTGGGAGAATCCTTATGCTTCCTAAATACCTCTGTTTAAATGAACAAATTAATCTCTAATACTTGCAAGGAAAAATTCGAATGCATTATTCCACCTGAATCCTTCTGATCATACGGAGATTTTTGTAAGTATTTCTTTGAGCTTATACTTTTTAATTTTATTATTTTTTGTGTGTGTGTGTACCATCAAATCGGATCTGACTGGTACAGGAGGAGATTGCCCCTCTTTCTCCAGCAGAGCATCTGGTGAATTCGAACCCCATGCCTCTGGGATTGCAGTGCAGCTTCTTGTCACTAGGCCACCAGAGAGAGCTCCCTTCTTTGAGCTTATTATGTTTGTTTTCTTTGTTTGTTTGTATATAAAGGATGGAGAAAACAAAAACAAGTAAGAATGAATCAAAGAAGCAGCCTTACTTGTCTAGGTGATAACATAATTATGATAAAAACAAAAGGGGGGCGATATGGGCAGCCAATTATAAATATTTGTAACATAACAAATGCTATTTCAGGATCGCATTCATGCAGAGGCACTAAGGCAGTTCCTAAGGGTTTACCAGATTCTTGCATTGTATTTGCTGACCCCTCCCTCAAGAGTCAAGGGAATTCCAAAATCAATCTCCATAATAGTCTATGTGTCTCCTATTGCCAAAGGGGCCCTTTAGAGTAGTGAGAGAAGACCTTCACCCTGAAACCCACAG
>NW_006399805.1:9394893-9405316 GCF_000299155.1 Elephantulus edwardii
AATCCAGGTCTTCAGTGGAGAACTGCTGGCCCCCTGTTTTATGCTCTCTGTTCTATCTCATTCCTGGTTGTCTGTCTCTTTATTAATAATTATAAAAATATTTCACCCTCGGTCTGCAACCCTAATTCCAACCATATCATTTTGGAAGAAGAGAACACTTGTCCAGAGGGAGAAGCAGATTTAAATGAGATGCAGGGATGAGAGTCAAAGAGTTTTGTGGCATTTCGGGTCCCCTCTTCTATGGTCTGGTCACATTTCTTCTGTTGGGAGAATACTTCTGCTTCCTAAATTCCTCTTTTTAAATGAACAAACTCATCTCTAATACTTGCAAGGAAAAATTCTAATGCACTATTCTAATTCTCACTGCTTTCCTAGCCATTACATGGCATGCTGGGCCCTTAAGAAGTAAATTCCCGTGCTCGCTTCGGCAGCACATATACTAAAATTGGAACAATACAGAGAAGATTAGCATGACCCCTACGCAAGGATGACACGCAAATTCGTGAAGCGTTCCATATTTTTTTGCAATGATGGTGTGACAATCATCCAGATGGAATAAAGTCATCCTTTCTGTAATCACACAAAAAAAAATTTAAAAAAAAGTAAATTCCCCCCCCCAAAATAAAAAAAAAACAAGTAAATTCCAATATTCCGCTTGAAATTTTCTCTATCTCTGGCCTCTCTGACATCTTCCTTCTCTGAATTTCTATATATCACTTGCATGTTGGTCCAGCTATGCCAAATCCAGGCTGTGTCTATGTCTAGCAATTGCATGATTGTCTTCAATATCTAATGCTGCTACAACAGAAATACTACGAATGGGTGGTTTGTGTTTTTTTCCTTTTTTAAAAATTTTTTTAATTATCAATTTCAATGAACATTTACATAGATTTTTTTTAAATTTCCATTCACTGTTGCACTAATTATTATTCATTTTAATGAAAGTATACAGACTTTGGATTTCCATTCATTGTTGCACTTTTCTCCCTGCCCAACCTCCCCTCCAGTTCCTTCTTCTCTTTGAAAAGTAAAATTCTTTCATTGTTATACAATCCCTACCCTCCCTCCTTCTGATGTCCTTTTATCCTTCTGTCTCCTGTGGAATGGGTGGTTTTAACACCTGGACATTTATTCTGTCACAATGTGGGAAGCTAGAAGTCTGCATTAAGGACAGTGGTTCTAGGGGAAGGCTCCCTCTCGCTGTCTGCTCTGGAGGAAGATCTTTGTGCCTCTTCCACTTCTGTTCCTTGGCTCCGAGGCAATCTTCACATGATCAGACATCTGTCTTCCTCCATCCTCTTCTGCACCTGATCTACTTGTATCTATATCTGAAAGGGCCATGGCCTTGAGCCACACCGTACTCACACTAACACCGGATCAAGAACACAATAAAGAAAATCATTGTCAGATGGGATTAGAGTCACCAGTATGTGGTAAGGCTTCATAACATGTATTGTTTGAGGACACAATTCACTCCACAACAGTGACTCTTGTCTTTGTTGGGTGCTCCCGTTCTCTGAGTGTGAAATGCCTATAGCCTTGCGCCATGGCTACTGTGAGCCTAGCAGAGGCCAAGCCCAACTTTAGCATTTCATCACATTATGATTTGCAGCAAAACCAGTTCTGCTCCAGGAAACTGTTCAATATTCACTCTACAACATTTCCTTAAAATGGGAACACAACATCTCTTACACTTCTTCAGGTGTCTGATCTAAATGTCATTGTTGTGGTGCACCCTCACAAGGAAAGAGGATGCTTGTCTTTCTACCACACAGTGGCTGGTGGACTAGAACTGTGTACCTTTGCATTGGCAGCACAATTCCTTAAGGAACTCTGCTGGCCTACTTGGAAGAACCTGCACTCCAATCCCCAAGGCATGTGGTTTGAATCCTCCAGCTGCTCTGCAGGAGAAGGATGGTCAGTCTCCTCCTCTGTGCCTTACTGCATCTGAAAACCCGCTGGAGGGTCAGTTAGGAGTCAGTTCCGGCTTGATGGTGCACAACACCCCCCAGAACTAGCTAGTATATGGGAAGTCATTAGACAACTCCACTTGTGAACTGTGGTACAGTCATAAATGGAATACCATATATAGCAAGAAAAAACAAAGTACTGAGAAGATGCAAAATGAAGCTGAATCCCAAAAACATTTATGTTAAGTTAAAAAGAATTCAGAAATGTGAATATGCATTGTATGGTTTTGGGGTTTTTTTAAAGATAATTTTTATTTATTTATTCTTTTTTTTTAATGTGTGTACCATCAAATTGGATATAACTGGTACAGGAGGCGATTGTTCCTCCTTCTTCAGCAGAGCATCTGGTGGGTTTGAACTGCACACCTCTGGGATTGCAGTGCAGTTTCCTGCCACTAAGTCACCAGAGCTCGCCACGTTGTATGGTTTTAACACAAGCAAAGTACAAGAGTAGGCAAACCTCATTGATGGTGCCATAGTCAGAAAGGGGGCACCATGGACGTCTCTAGGGGGATGGGAATCTTAGGGTTACAGGGATGTTGTCATGTACCTTTGTGTTGGTTTGGGAGGACACTACTCACAGGGTTATCATTTGTCACATGAATCCCCTTTTAACTCTTTTTTATCCCCTGAATAAATTCCCAGATCGTCGTTGTTGTTATGTGCTGTTGAGTCGATTATGATTCATAGTGACCTTATGCATCATAGCTTTGAACCCTGTTCTATTCTAAGCCAATCTGTCTCTGACATATCTACCCTCATTAGCCCAGTTACTTCGTCAATCCATCTCATCTGGGGTCTTTCTCTCCTGTGCTGTCCCTCCAACCTTCCAAGCATGACATCCTTCTCCAAGGATTATTCCCTCCTGGGAATATGTTTAAAGTATGTAAGGCAGTCTCAAAATCCTTGCCTCCAAGGAACAGCTTGGTTTCACCCTCTCCAAGACATATCTGTTAGTTCTCTTGCAGTCCATGGTATAGTGAATACTCTTCTCCAGCACCACAACTCAAAGGCATCAATTCTTCTTCTGTCATCCTTAATAACTGTCCAACTCTCTGATGCATAGCAAGTAATTGTGAAGACCCTGGCCTGGATCAGGCACACCTTAGTCTCTACACTGACGTCATTGCTCTTTGGCACTCTGGAGAGGTCCGTGACAGCAGATTTTCCTAACACAATTCATCTTTTGATTTCCCGACTGCTGGTGCCAAGAGTGTTAGCAAGTTAAAATTGTTAACAATCTTAGTCTCCTCTCCATCTATCATGGTGCTGCCAATTGGCCCAGTGGTGTATATTAGATTTATTTTTATTTTGAGATGATTTTAGACTCCTAAGAAAATGTGACATGGTTTAAAATCAGGAAAGGAATGCATCAAGGTTGTATCATCTCTCTATACCTATTCAGTCCAGATGCTGAGAAAAGAACTGAAGCTGGAGTTTATGAAGAAGACTGTGGCATCAAGATTGGAGGAGATAGATGGCAAAACCTTGGGTGCAGAATGTGAATTCAACTGGAAACCCTTCCTGAAGAAGATCAGTGGGTGGCATTTCAACACCAAGAAAACAAAAATCCTTACCGCTGGTCTAATAGACAATATTATGATGAATGGAGAAAAAAAAAATTGAAGATGTTAATTATTTAATTTTACTTTGATCTATAGTCAACATCCCTGCTGGCAGCAACCCACAAATCATAAGTCATGTGGCATCGGGAAATCAGCTGTCAAGGACCTCTCGAAAGTTCTCAAGAGCAAAGACGACATCAGTTTAAAGACCAGGTGAACCTCATGCACAGCATGGTTTTTCGTTTGGTTGGGGGTTTTTTTGTGGGATGGCTCACATCATGGTACTTTTAAAAAAAATTTTTTTTTATGCGTACCATCAAATCAAATCTGACTGGTACAGGAGGAGATTGTCCCTCCTTCTCCAGCAGAGCATCCGGTGGATTCGAACCGTGCACCTCTGGGGACATCATGGTATTTTTAATTGCTTCATATGCATATGAAAGTTGGACAAAGAATAAAGATGACCAAAAAGAGTTGCTGCCTTTGAATTTAGATGTTGGTACTATGTCACTTCCATCATGATTTTCGGCAAATCCAGTTCTGCTTTAGGAAACTGCAGGGCAGGAAAACGTTCTCGTCATGAGTTATACTTGTCTCGACAGTACTTAGCATTATATTGAAAGGCAAGGAGTGGAACTATCAGTATTTACAGAGGATATGGTTATTTACTTAAAAAAACTGTTTTAACACAAAATCTATTTGAACCATAGTTCTTGGAGGGTATTGGGCACTTAGTAAACATTAACTTATTTAATTCTGAGATCATCCTTGTGTACTTAGTAGTCTTATACTACTCTTCTCCCTTTACAAATAGAGTGAGTGATACGAAGATAAATATGAATAAAGAACCCAGGGTCATTCAGTCTTGTGTCCTGGGTTTGGGATTTGAATTCTAGACTGACTAGCTAAACCATGGATCAGTAAATTACGACTCATGTTTTGCTGCCTGTAAGAAAGTTTCGGTGCCTAGTGGCAAGAAGCTGCATTACAATCCCAGAGGCTCACGGTCCAAATCCACCAGATGCTCTGCTGGGGAAGGAGGGACAATCTCCTCCAGTACCAGTCAGATCCGATTTGACGGTATACACAAAAAAATAAGCAAATAAATACTAAAAAGAAAGTTTCATTGAAACATGAGAAAAAAATCTATTGGAACCAATAGTGAGCAACATAGCAGATACAAGATCATTTTATAAAAATTTATACCAGCAATAAACGATTAACAAAGTGTTTAAAAACAGTAACAGAAATTGTGAAAATATCTAGTAATCAACTGTCCCAAGCATCCACAGAATCTCTCTATAGAAAAATGTTTGCTCTGCCGGGGAAGGAGGGACAATCTCCTCCTGTACCAGTCAGATCTGATTTGACGGTACACGCACACAAAAATAATAAAATTTAAAAAAAGAAAAATGTTAAAAGTTCTAATTAAAGGCATAGGAGATACATCGGGTGGAATTAATTCATTTTATAAAGAGATCAATTTTACTCAAATTAACATGAAACAGTGCAATCATAAGAAGATTCCTTTTTTTTTGAAATCTACTTTTGGTTAATATTAAATAATAAATGTTCAGTTGGTTGAATCCTGAGAAAGAGGAGGGGGACTTGTATTATGAGACATTAAGACATATTACAAAACATGGGGAGCTCTGGTGGCCTAGTGGCAAGGAGCTGCAACTACAATCCCAGAGGCACACAGTTCGAATCCACCAGATGCTCTGCCGGGGAAGGAGGGACAATCTCCTCCTGTACCAGTTAGATCTGATTTGACTGTACACTCACAAAAAAAAAAAAGACATATTACAAAACAAAACAAAGACATAAGAAATAGTACCACAGTTCCATTGTGATGTGGTACTAAAATTTCTAAAACCAGAAGATAATTGAAAACATTAGAAACAGCTTTAACAGGATACATTTGGTTTTAAAACTTTAGTTATTAAACTTGATGCTGAAAATGAACTATATGGTAGTTTAGTGCTTCCTTTACCCATATAAATGATTCCATACAAATGTCTCATCATAGTGGACTAAGAGAACTTTTTCTTGCTAAGAAGAAAGTGGACAGACATTATTACTATTTAGAATGGCAAGTGCTCTGCTGTAACCAAAATGTTGGTGGTTTGAACCCACCCTGGTGCTCTGTGAGAGTTAAGAGTGCTGCCCTGCTCCTATGTAGACCTGCTTTGTCCCCTGGGGTCACTCCAAGCCAGACGGAATTCTCGGCTGCTGGGCATCAAGGCGGCTCTGACCCATAGAGACCTAATGACAGAGTGGCTGTGTCATGCTAACGTCCACTGCTGGAGTAACCGTGTCAAACCATCTCACTCAAGGGCTTCTTTTGCTGCCCTCTGCTTTGCTGAATTTTACTAGGTAGTTTTTATGTGAAATTAAGATTTACACTTAAAGAGCAGGCTCGGGTATTTCTAGCTTGGAATAAACTGATGGACACACGCAGGCATCCAGGGCGTTAAGGGAAAGCTTTCCTAGTTTGCTTTCCACAGATACTTAGATAGAGAGAAACAAAAATGTGTTTTAGGTTAAAGTTTACACAGCCAATTAGTTTTCCATCTAACAATTTTTACATATTGCTGTGAATGCAGCGTTCGGTGCCAGCATTCTCATGATTTCCATTCTGCTTGGTTTTTTTTTTCTTTTTTTAAATTTTTTTTCATTCTGCTTGTTTTTATGAACCTTTCTTGCCTCTCCTCATCTTTGCTTCAGGGAAAATGCTGGCTCTCCAGTTTTAGCTGATGACCAGGGGAGTGCTAGTAGTTACAGGTAAACAAGTCAATCTATTATTAGGAAAAAATCACCTCCAGGAATAACTTCATCTCCTAGTTTAAAGGGTAACTTAAGACAAAACTCTTGGCAGTTCTTCTTGTTTCTCTCAGTCCAACAGAGATGGTCTTTTATTTAACAGAAATATGAAGGGTTTTTAAAATAATTTTTCTCCCATTGCACCCAGGAACCAAACCACCACCATTTAGTAGTGTGACTCTGCAGGACAGTTAATCTACCCAGTGTTTGCAAGGGTGTAATATTTTTTTAATAATTTTATTCCATTATTTTTGTGCATGTGCCATCAAATCAGATCTGCTGGAACAGAAGGAGATTGACCCTCCTTCTCCAGCAGAGCATCTGGTGGTTTCGAACTGTGCGCCTCTGGATTGCAGTGCAGTTTCCTGCCACTAGGCCACCAGAGCTCCCTAAGGGTATAATTTTTATGGAACTACTATCTCACATCCCCCATGGTGTGGTTGGTGGATTCAAACCTCAGGCTTATGGCTTAGCAACAAATGCCTTAACCACAGTGCCACTTTCTTTACCCAGATTTTCTCCTAATTAGCTGTTCTTTTGTGTGTGTGTGATGTTTATTTTTGTTTTATTGACTATGGAAATGTATTTGACTGTGTGGATCATAATAAATTATGGATTAACTTTTTTAAAATTCATATTTATTTCTACTTTAAAGCATGTTTATGACCTTTCTACAAAGATGGAGCTAAAAACAAAGAAAGAAATCCCTGCCCCTCCCAAAACTGAAGCCAAAGCAAAGGGGTTAAAGTCCAAGAAGATAGTCCTGAAGAGTCCCCATAACCACACGAAGATCTGAACATCACCCATCTTCAGGCGGCCTGAGATGCTGAGACTCTAAGAGAGCTCAAATATCCTCACAAGAGTGCCCACAGGAGAAACAAGCTTGACCACTATGCAATCAAGTTTCTCCTGAACACTGAGTCAGCCATGAAGATACAAGAAAACAACACACTTATGTTCACTGTGGATGTCAAGGTCAAGAAGTACCAAATCAGTAAGCTGTAAAGAAGCTCTATGACATTGATGTGACTAAGGTCAACACCTTGATCAGGCCTAATGGAGAGCAGGCTTATGTTCGACTTGCTCCTGACTACGATGCTTTGTATGTTGCCAACAAAATTGGGATCATCTAAACTGAGTCCAGTTGGCTAGTTCTAAATACAAATTTTTCTTAAAAAAAGTATTTACACCGCCTCCCCTTTTTACTTTACTCCACAGTAAAGGACGTTTGTCTTGTGAGATTCTAATCTCACGCATGTGTAAGTGGCTATGTACCCCGGTCACCACGTAAAATCCAGTTCTTCCTCTGGATCATGGTGTAATATTGCAGAGGTAAAGGGCTGCACAATGCGACTTGACAGGCCACCAGCACACAGCCTCTGCAACAACCTGCTGAGAATTCTGAGTGAGAGTTAAGTACAGAACAAGTTAAGTTGACAGTAGTGATAAAGACATAGCAAAAGCAGCATTTTAGAATCATCAAGGTGGTTCCAGTGCAAGACTGCTCAGAGCAGAGGTGGAGGGAGGAAAAGGTTACTTCAGTGCCACTATTACAACATGAGACCCTCACAGAGAATGGGGCAGGGGGTGATGCAGCTACAAGGGAGGGCCAAGGGAATTAACATGGCGGAGCTGGGAGGGAGCTCTGGAATCAACATCATTATCTGTCTTAGAAATTGGTGGTGTTGCTACCGACTCAGCAATCCTCCATTGGGTTCCCAAGGTTCTTCACTGCAGGGCACTGCCCATGGCCACTCCCAGCAGCTGGTGGATTCCAAGCTCTGGAGTTGCTCCACAATGAATGGAACACACCCTATGCCACCACTTTTACAGATAAGAAAATCACATTTTTAAAAAAAAATCGGGGGGGGGGGAGGGAGAAAAAAAAATCCACCAATTCACATTAGTGGATCCCCAAAATCCAGTCTTCAAGCTTAATTTCCTGGCTGTTCATCCTCCAAGACATCAGATTTGGTTTCCTGGCAGTTTGTTGAATGTGACATTCTTCTCCAGTGCTGCAATTCAAAGACATCAATTCTTTGGTCTTCTTTATTCACTGTCCAAGTTTCAGAAGCATACAAAGCAACTGGAAATGCCATGGTTTGTGGGAAATAATGTAATTAATTATTGTTAGGTGCCATTGAGTCGTCTGATCCTCTGAACAACATACCTGAATCTTGCCCTATCCTACACCACTCATGATCTTTGATGCACTTAAACCCATTTTGACAGCCATTGTGTCAATCTATCTTCTTGAAGGTCTTCCTATTTCTGACCTTCCAAATTTTGTCTGGTTTTTTTTTCTAAGGACCCTTTTTTTTTTTCCTAAGGACCCTTCTGACAAGTCCCTATGTGAGATGAAGTTTGACTGTCTTTGCCTCTAAGGAGCATCCTGGTTGCACTTCCACCAAGCAAGATTGTTAATCAGATTATAATTGGCATTCCTGAATTCTCAAGTACAGAAAAGATAAAACCTGAGGTTCCCACCACCCCTTTAAGTCTGAATTCCAATTAAGTTACCATTGGTAGGCTCTTAAGGGATACCCAGTCCCGCTCCTGGCCCCACCCTGCTAGGGGCCTTTGATTCTATAATGACTCAAGAGTACAACTGACATCTTGTTTGTTGTTTTTATGTGCCGTGGAATTGTTTGTGACTCATAACGACCCTAAGTACAACAGCCCTAAACTCTGCTCTGTCCTGTGCCAATCACACTGTCTCTGACACACCCATCCCGATTACCCGAGTCACTGAATCAATCCACCTCATATAGGGTCTTCCCCTCCTGAGCTGTCCCTCCACCCTCCCAAGCATGATGTCCCTCTCCAAAGACCAGACCCTCCTTACAACATGTCCAAAAGTATGTCAGACGAAGTCCCAGAATCCTTGTCTCCAAGGAGCAGCCTGGTTTAACCCTCTCTAGGATGAATCTATTTGTTTTCTTGGCAGTCCATGGAACATTCAATACAACTGATGTATAGGGTTTCTACAACTGTAATGTTTGGCAACAGATCACCAGGCCTTTCTTCGGAGGCACGTGGATTGGCTGAGTAAACAAACCAATCTACCGGACCATTCATCCCAAATGACCATTCATCCCAACTCTTCGGCGGGTGTGAAGCGCCTGAAAGGGTTTTCCAGGACTGACTCATCTTTTTGCCCTAGGGTGGCTGGCTGGTCTAAACCACTGACCTGGAGCTCTTAATCACAACCACCCAAGGCTCCTAAGGCATTGCGGGCAAGCCAGTGAAAAACACCACCAAAACCTCTCATAAAATTTCCTGTTATTTTCAAATAGTTTGGATCTTTTGCAACCGCAACGCGTTAAAGAACACCTTAACGGCGGCCGGGAAACCGGAGCCGGGTTCGACCTCGGCGGGCACGTAGGGACGGAGACACCGGCGTGGGCGCCCCGTTCGAGGCCGCCACTCCTCGTCCCCGCGCGGCCGGCGGAGCAGGTGGCGCGCCCGGGGCCAACCGCGCAGGAGCGCGCAGCCCAGCGCCGCCCCCCGCACCGGAAGTGGGCTTCTCCGCGGCGCGCCGCCGCTTCCGGAAGCCGCCGGGGAATCCCGACCCCCTCCGGTGGACGGCGCCCACAGCGTCTTCGTTCCCAGGGAAACGAGCCGGGCTGTGACGTCACTTCCGCGGAGCCGTCCGCACTCCAGGCTGTCGCGAGGAAAAGAGGAAAAGGGAGCCGCAGCCACGACTGAGGACCCGAGCGCGGGCAGTCTGCGCATGCGCCCGCGCGGCAGCCTGCTTCTATTTATGTGGGGGATCCAACATGGCGCCCGTGGCGACCGGGTCGATGGCGGTGGGGTCGGTCCGGACGTAGTGGTGGAGCAGGGTGCACAGTCCGCACTCACGGTGGCGCCGGCGGAGGGCGGTGGAGGGACGCGAAGCGACGGAGAGAGGCGGCCGGGCGAGCACCTCGGCGCGGACCGCGCGCCGGCCCGAGCGCGAGCGGCGGATCACAACAGAGGGGATGGCGGAGCCGCGCAGGGTGGCTTTCATTAGCCTGTCACCGGCGCGGCGGCGCGAGGCCGAGGGCGGCGATCGCGGGCCCGAGC
>NW_006399805.1:9405541-9415252 GCF_000299155.1 Elephantulus edwardii
CGGCCGCCCGGGCTGCACCGCCCGCGAGGCCGCCGCGCCAGACGGTGCGCCTGGAGCTGGTGCTCAAAGACCCCACGGACGAGAGCTGCGTGGAGTTCAGCTACCCCGAGCTGCTCCTGTGCGGAGAACAACGGGTACAGTGGGGTCCGGGGCGGGGGGTCCGGCGGGTCCTTCCCTGCGTGTCCACGTCCCCAGCCCTGCGCCCGTGCCAGCCTGGCCACGACCCCCAGCCCTGCGCCCGCCGCTCCCCGGGCTTTCCGCGGCCACGGACTCCCTGAAACCCATTCCCGCTCTCGCTCTTCCCTGGCCACGAGCCCCATCCCTGCTCTCGCCCCTCTCGGGGTTCTCCCGGGCCCGACCCTCGCCCTTGCCCTGTCTGGCCAGCACCCCACCCCCATCGCTGCGATCGTTTCTCTCCACTCTGGGGTCTCCACCTCCAGCCTTTCGCCCGCCCCTCCCCAGCGTTGACCCCCCCCCATTCCCACGCTCGCCCCTCGCCGGGTGCTCCTCGGCCACCGGCCCCAGACCCCTGCCCCTGCCGTGGACCCTGGCAGCTCCTGGCCTGGCCGTGAGCTCGCCTTGGGGACCTCCCCTCCCCCCATGCCTACCAGCCTCCACGCAGCCCTGGGGCGCAGTGAGCTGGGTGGGCTCCTGCAGGCCTCCTGGTCTCGGGGAGGAGGAGAAGACCTTGGGGGGCCCGCCCCCACCTGAAGGCCAGGCCCTGGCACCCTGGTGCTGGCATCGCCCTTCAGTACCTGCGATGCCAGGCGCTGTGGCTGTCGGGATGTGTGTCCATGTCCCCGCCGAAGGGGATTTAAATGTCACCCGAAGATCCTCGGACAGGAGGAGTGCCCCTTGAGACGCCCAGCCGGCTGGCTCCCTGCCTTTCTCCCTTTAGCTTTGTTGGTCCATGGGGTCATCGAGTGGGAAGGTTAGGCTTTGATATGGCGTCTCCCAATCATACACTCTCACCTCATGGTCAGTAATTGGTTCATAGGTTCAGCTTGGAGCCTTTACGACTTGGTGGTGGTGATTTTTGGAGAGCGGCAAAGCTCATTTTAGCTTTGACTATGCAAACACATGGTGGGAAAACTGCAGGTGTGTGTCTGCTGGGAGAGAACCGGGTAGGAGGGGTTTGTGGCTGAGGGGTGGTGTTGACCTGCAGAAGTTAGGAAGGGAGAAGGCTTGAAGGGCTTGGATCCCAGTTGCGTCCTGTTTGGGGCTTGGCCGAGCTGGGCCGTTAATAGGCACGAAGGCGTTGCTTTGTGGTCATTGTTGGCTGTCTGGAGTTGGATGAGTGGCTCCTTGTGAAAAAAGTGTCATCAGACTGTGTTTCTTTTGTGGCCACCTGGTATTGTGGTCGCTGTTTACTGTGTGTGGTGACCATTGCTGAGTGTTTGGATGTCAAATTCAGGAAGGGAGTCATTTCCACATGTGACCTTTCGGGTTACTTCAGTGGAAGTGATCCTGCTATTTGGACACTGCAGTGGTCATTTTCTCATAATGCCATGATTTTGGAAATACTGGGTTGGATGATTTTCCAAGCAGATTGTATTTGAAACTCCTATAATGTAAGTAGATTCTAAGTCTTACTTTTTGACTACCTACCTCATCAGTTGCAAGTGAGAAACTTTGTATTAAGGAGTAATGTAACATGTACTGAGTTCTTACTCTGGGCTCCAGACAAGCACTGGTTGTTGTATGAGGAGTTAAACCCACAGAACTCCATGCTGTGTGCCCACTCGCTCTCTCCAGGTTTTCTGATGGAGGAGAATTGACCATCTTTCTTCCTCAGAGCAGCTGGTGGCTGTGAACCACGTGTGTTTGGGTTGGTTCTTTGCCACTAAGCCACCATGGCGGGCAGAACTCCATAGTCAGGACTGTTACCCTCATTTTACACATAGGGAGACTGATAAACAGGGGAATGTGATTTTGTAAATACTTTTTCCATGGTAGATCTGATTTCCTAGTAAAGTGAAAGCGCTTCTGATTTAAATGTAGAGGCTCCTGCTGCGCTAAAGGAAAATTAAAGCCGTAGTAGAAATGTAAAGACCCCACTGTGATCCAATTTTTGTTGCAGTGGTTATGCTGTGATAAATTAGTGACAAATGTATCTCACAGAAAGGCAGGAAAATTAGGGAAAACGGTTTCTTTTTTATTCCTGGCTTGTTTGGATAATACCAGCATTAGAATGTTCAGATAATGAGGGAAAGGACATACTTTTTCATTTTTATACTTACAAATTTAGGACTTTCATTGGACCAATTTTCTTTTTTATATATTCACCTTCAACTGATGACTTAGATGAGGTTCCATAGATCATTTGGCGTATTCCATTTAACAAAAGCAAAAAAATAATCCACTTTGTTGTTGCTGTTGTTGTTGTGTACCGTTGAATTGGAACTGACCGATAGCTGACCCTCCAGCGGGTTTTCAGAGGCTGTTAATCGCACGGGCGGAGACTGCCCATCCTTCTCCCGTGGAGCAGCCAGTGGACCCAGACCGCAGGCCTTCAGGTTTGCAGGGTGGCTTCTTGCCACTGGGCCCCCAGAGCCCCACATTACGCTGCGTTTTTCAGCAGATGGCCCTATTTCCTGTGCTGATGCTCATTGAATGCATTTCTTAATAAAGCACAGAGCCACTCATGCTGATAAAGTTGTCACAGTTCCCCAGGAGGGCAGGTGTCGGCAAGCAAAGTGTGGCTGGTACCCGCCCCAAATTTGGCTTCTCCGCTTTTCCATGAAAGTCCAGTGATTCTTTTTAGAGCTTTTCTTTTCAAAATGGGTTTAATTTTGTGGTATTTACCATATAGCAGCTGGAGGATAGAAAGATTTTTGCAAAATAGGAAAGGAAAAGTAGGGCTGTAAAATTTTGAAATAACAGTTTATTGCCAGGTAAGGTTGTGAGCTAGGCTCTTAACTTGTAGGATGTGGCTATTAAGGTTTGTGTTGCATCTGAACTGGGCGTGTTTGAAATCAGCCCCCTTCAGAAAGGCTGATTGACTGGAAACACTGTGACTGATAGGAGCAACCCAGACTTTTCTTCTGACCTTTATTAATGAGGGAAGGCGCAACTCACAGGTGCTTATTGGAAAAACATGACAAATAAAACCACAGTCTTGGTTGCTAGTCCTCAGGTTCCCTGATCCTTAATCTTATTGGTGTCTCGGTGCTGGCTGGGGGTGTCAGCGGGCTGGGGATGGTGGCTGGGGGTGTCCGCCGGCCGGTTGGGCTGGGGGGTGTCAGCGGGCTGGGGATGGTGGCTGGGGCATGGAGCTGCCTTCTCAGCTGAAACGTGAGGTGGTTCTGTGCTTCAGGTGGAGTGGGCTAGTGCAGCATTGGAATGATATCAGTTAGCCAGAACAGTGAACATTTACTGTAAAAAGAAAAAAATTCCCATAGTGCTGGAGCTTTGTATGCTATATGAGAAGTCTGTGCTTTTTACTTACTGTGTTGCACATGTTGAACAAGATAGATGAAGTCTCTAAACGAGTGTTAGCAAGTTAAGACCAGGGAATAAAATTATTGTTAATTGTACATGTCATTTCAGTGTTAGTATTTTCAGTACTTTCAGGTCTCTTTTTTCCACTTAAAAATAACCATAGCAGCCTTGATTTCTTAAGTTTTTGGTTTTTTTGTTTGTTTGTTTGTTTGGTGTGATTGTTTTAAAGGAGAGAGGAGACATCTTCATTCGCCATGGAAATTGAGTCCCTGATGATAAATTTATTTCCATGGGACTGACTTTTTGATGCTGTATCTATCTTAGAATGGCTCCCAGGTGATTCTTGAGACCCTTGCCCACATATTTATGTGTACATTTCTGTACACTGAGGGGAGAGGGGATCCCAGTGGCAGTCAGGCTTAGAGTCTGGACGTGACAGAGCCCACGGGTTCTGATGGCCTTGGAGATAACAGCAAATATCTCCAAGTGCTGCTCTTATCACGAAGCCTCCCCTTTGTTACCAGGCTATTAACTTCCTGTGCGGTTGTCCATAAGCAGCTTTTTGTCTTGGCTCTTTGTGTTGAAAACCTCTCCTCTGCTGTTACAGAGCTGTGCTAGTGGATGTCTTTTAAAGTAGGGAGTATTTTCTTGATGGCTGGCCATTGGCAGAGGGTAGGGACCATTGCTGTGGGTCTCCACTGAGAGCTTGAAGCCCCCTCAGCCACAGGCGTCCTGTGATGGTTCCCAGGCAGATGCCGAAGGCTGACTCCAGCTCCAGCTCATGGAAGTGTTTCTACTAATATAGTTGATCTTGTTACAAGTATGTGAGCTGGAGTTTTAGAGGGATTTTTTTTTT
Source organism: Elephantulus edwardii (assembly GCF_000299155.1). Lineage (NCBI taxonomy): Eukaryota > Metazoa > Chordata > Mammalia > Macroscelidea > Macroscelididae > Elephantulus > Elephantulus edwardii. Next base: position 9,409,839 of record NW_006399805.1, read on the forward strand.
GGCCTAATTTTTTCTTGCTTTTTCCAGCCTTGTTATCTCTGAGAGGGTGACCTTGTGCTGGTGGAGAGGATTTGGATTGTTCAGTTTTGAGTCTGCTCTGTGGTAACGCTAATGCTCCGTCAAGGTGTCTGAGGCTGTACCTCTTACTGGGAGCAGATAATCTCATCTTCCTCCCACAAAGCAGTTGGTGGATTTGAACTGCTGAGCTTGCCATTAGCTGCCCAGCATGTACCCTTATGTTCCTTCCAGGGCTCCTTGCTGAGTGTATAAAAGACCACCAAACCCATGTCTTTCTAGTTGCCTGTAATTGTTGTTATGAGCCATTGAGTCGCTTGTGACTCATAGCGACCCTATGTACAAGAGCCCTAAAAGCCATTCTATCCTGTGCCAACCTTGCCGTCTCAAACACACTCATTCCCACCACTCCACTCACAGAATCGATCCATCTCATCGAGGGTCTGGCCCTGAATAGTGTTTAAACTTGAGGCTTTGTGGAAGTCTACTTGAAGTTTTGTGCTAATACGTCTCTTTCTTTCCTCTCACTTTTAAATCAGAAGAGGCCCCTGCATACTGAAGACCCATTCACCGATGGGCTCCAGGAGAGACAGGAAGTTGAACTGTTGGCGAAGAAGTTTGAAATGAAATATGTGAGTATAATCAGCAGTGTTCACTTGGGGTCTTTATTCCTACCAACTGTTTTATTTTTGGAATGTACTTTTTTTGTGTACCCTCAAGTGGTGGCGTAGCTGACTTGTCAGTCAGTTTGCGGAGGCGGTAAATCGCAAGGAGGAGATTGCCCATGTGTTTCCCCACAGAGCCCCTGGTGGATGCGAGCTGCCTGCCTTTGGGTTGACAGCAGAACTCCTTACCAGTAGGCCACCTGAGCTCCCTGGGACTCAAAATATTTATTTCCCACTTCATCTTGTTCTCATTCAGTGAATGTAACTGAGTGATTTGCCTTAGTACTTCCCACTACCATTGAGTCTGAATTACAGGCCCCTCCAGGACAGAGTGGAACTGTTCTGTGAGACTGTAATTCTTTTCAGAGGCAGGCTGCCTCGTCTTTTTGACGTGAAGTGTCTGGTGGGTTTAAACCACCAGGCTTTTGGCTCACAGGCAGGTGCCTTGACCACTGTACCACCAGAGTTTCTGAATATTTCCTCTGAGAATCTTGATTACCGTGTGATGCTATGATAGAGAATGACTTTCTGCAGTCCAGCCAGTCATGTTCTTTTTGTGTTTTGTGACACCCAGTTTTGGTAACAGTTTGAGTTCCCGGGCAATTTTCTGTGCACTTCCTGTGTGACTGACTTTGTGGACTCACCCCTACCCCAGGGTCTTCATGGCATTTCCATGCTCCTGGACTATGAGCCGGTGAGGAAGCAGCCTCTGCCTTGTCCCTCCTTCCTGCCTCCTGTGAGAAGGTGCTTTCAGAGCAGGACCCCGGTCCTCACTTGCTGGCTTGTGTGGAGGTTGTATGTGGAGAGGGGGCTCGGAGAACAGACACTGTTGGGTGCCAGCCCATCCACTGTTGTGTCCTTGAGGGCAGTATTTCACTTTGTGGGACTACTGTTTTCTTACCTAGAATTGAGAGGTGTGGAAGATTCTTCTGTGTTCTGTGTTTGTATAATAAATTTGAGGCTAGATAGAACCATGTCTACTGTTGCTTAAAGGATATGTGGTATGTAATTACAATGTAGTGTGCCTAGTACTGTATCATGAATGTATCCAGTCTGTATTCTTGATCCAAGTTAGTACATGGGCTCAACTTAGTATTTTAACTAAGCAGTACAAATGCGTGGTGCAAAGTTTAAAAATGTAAGGGGTAAAAAATAAAGTACAAGGGCACTGAGTGAAAAGGCACCCATTTCACTCTGTTGCCCACCTGCCTGATCACACGTGGCTGTGGTGAGCAACTCTGGGGCTCCTTCTGGAGGGGGTGTCTGCGTGCGTGTGCACCCTTCCTCCCTCTGCCGTGTTACACAGCGCTGTACACACTCTGCTCTTGTGTTTTCATTTACGCTACTGTGGCAAGGTCTTCCTATCGGGACACAGAGGGCTTTCTCCAAAATTTTTAAATTTCTTTAAAGACTTAATGGTATGCCATGTATGGAAATGTCACTATTTAACCAGTCCCCAGGTGACTTTAGTTGTTTCCAAAAAATCTGCTCTTATAAATAGCACAGCAGTGACCGGCATGGCATAGCTCGTGTTTTCATTGGGACGGGGTCCCAGAGTGGACTTCTCAGGTCAGAGGACACACTCGTGGAAGATGAGTTCAAGAGTCACTGCTCACTAGTGCCTCTTTGTCTTTCTTTTTTTTTTTTTAAATTGTCATCTTTATTTTGCATACTTTAATTGCAGAACAAAATAAGCAAAGAAAATTGACAGTCTACAACATCTAACCTCATTCTTGAGGTTGAGGTCAGAGTTACATCCTGCCTTAACACACAGGACAGGAAAGAAAAACACTAGCTATCAGCAGATGGAGCCAGTTGGGAGAGGCTGAGTCAAGGCTGCTGTGGGAGCCACAGAGATGCTGGCCGGGGGTGTTACAGTAGGAACTGTTAATCGACTTCTTCCATGCGAGGTGCAGCCTCATCACCCTCAAGTGGGGGGCTCTCGTCAGGAGCAGCAGCACTGGGTTCCTCAGCTGTCACCTCATCTTCATCAGTGCCTAAGCCTAGCTTCATCGTGCTGTAGATGCGGGTGGAGTGAGTCTGGGGATCCTCAGGGGAGAAGCCAGAAGAGAGCAGTGCGGTTTCAAACAGCAGCACCACCAGGCCCTTCACAGCTTTGTCATTCCTGTCCTCCTCAGCCTTCTGTCTTAGTGTCTCTACAACTGCATGATCAGTATTGGTCTCCAGGTGCTTTTTAGCCATCATGTAGCACAGTGTCCAGTTGTCCTGAAGCGCCTGTGCTTTCATGGTCCGCGCGATATGGCTGTCCAGCCATAGGTGCTAGTCACCATGCAGCAGGGTGGGAGATTCAAGACTATTGGAAGTTGTGCCTTCTCAGCCAGGACTTCCTCATGAGCTCACAGCGGTGATGTGATAAATGGACTTCTGTGTCTCCTTCACGAAGCTCCTCTTTCTTAGAGAGGTGTAGCTGTTTAAGTCTGCACATAAATGATAAATACCTGAGTATTTCTGTGAGTGGATGAAGAAGCCATGCAGGATGGTGATACGGCGGCATAACGAGTGGAGCCCCTAGAACTTGGGATGCTCCCCTGGGGCTCTGGGAGGAGAGCAAGATCTGTCAGATTGGAATGGACTTTGGAGACAGATGCAGAGCTGGGGGCGATATTCCTCAGTGCTCCCTGGAATGGTTCACCTCTGGGAGGGAGAGAGGCAGAGGCAGTGTGTTGTGGGCCTCAGGCCAGCTGGTTTCGGAGGTGACCTTCCCTGGACTCGCTAGCTGCATGCATGGTCTTCGCTCTAGGCTGCTTCGTGTTTTGGTCTTGGTCAGGGAGGAATAGTCCCCTCCCAGCTAACCTCACAGCTCAAGGTTTTGTCACCATCAGATGAGTGTTTGAGATATTCCAAGTGCTAGATCAGAGTGAGGTGCGGTGTAGTGACCATGTGAACCTGCCGCCTGGAGGACATGACAGAAGCACCTGTCTTATTTTCTGTGTACCACATGTGTTTTCTAGCATCCGTGTGGTTTGAACTTGTATCTTTTGTTTCTTCCCATTTTCATTTTTTGCCTCAGATGGCCTTTACCTTGAACTCTTCAGTCACTTCTTATAAAAAGATTCTCAACACTGGGCCAATTGGAAGCACCATATTAGACTGAGGTTGTTAGCAATTACAACTTGCTTGGATCCACAATCAACACTCATAACACCAGCAGTCAGGAAATCAAAAGACGAATTGCATTGGGAAAATCTGCATTCAGGGACATCTCCAGAGTCCTGAAGAGCAACGATGTCAGTCTAGATTTTAAGATACTAACGTGCGCCTAATCCAGGCCATGGTCTTCTCAATTACTTGTTAAGCTTCAGAGAGTTGGACAATGACTAAGGATGACAGAAGAATAGATGCCTTCACACTGTGATGCTGGAGAAGAGTGTTGACATACCATGGACTGCCAAGAAAAAAAATTGGTCTGTTTTGGAGAGGGCGAAACCAAGTCTATCCTTGGAGGCTAAGATTTTGAAGGTCTACCTCACTCACTTTGGGCATGTAGCCAGGAGAGATCAGTCCTTGGAGAAGGACATCATGATCGGAACGGTGGATGGACAGCCCAGAATATGGAGAACCCGATGAGGTGGATTGATACAGTAACTGTGGCAATGGGGGTTGGTGTGTCGGGGTTAGTGAGCCTAGCTCAGGACAGGAAACAGTTCAGAACTGCTGTACATTGCAGGCAACTCAGTGGCACATAGCAGTAATGTACTATGACAGGTTTGGAAGCAGGAGCGGCATTCTGTTCCTAAATACTGTGCCTCCGGAAACACTGAACTTTGATAAATATTGATAGTTACAGAGGGGTTTCAGGCCTTTTGTTCATAGGATCACTTTGAGTCGAGCTTGACTTGAAGGCAGTCAACAACATTGTCACTTTAAAGTCCACAACGAATTACCTGAGACCTTGAAAGAGAGGGTGCCCAAGTACCCTACGTGAAGAGCTCCACCCAGTATCAGTTGCTCCCAAAAGATCGCACAAGCAAAGGCCTCTCTTGGCATCCTCGTGGTGTCCTATGGTTCAGAGGCTCTCACTCCAGGTGTCCACCCATCAGGTCCAATGGAGGAGCAGTGGGAGATTGTCCTGTCCAGGCCCTTGTGCACCCTGTAGACACGGATAGCTGCTGCTCAGCCCCAGCCTCTTTCACTTTTCCTTAGAGTTCTAGGTCTTTATGTTTCTCAGATGAAGGCAGGAAGCTGGCTTCTCCTTTGACATCTGACCTTTAAATGTTGACAGGTGATTAAAGCAACTCCTAGTAGGCTAGACTCAGCCTGGAGCATGATTGGGGCCAGGGACAGCTGATGAATCCGCTTGGGGACCTTGTGGACATGCCCCTGGATTGTTTTCTGTGTGTTAGTTCATCCCTCCAGCCACTCATTCGTTCCCTCTGGAGCAGTGTTTGTGGGGAAGCAGGGTGTGCTGTTTCCACTGAGAGAGAATGCATGTCTGCAAAGTTTCAGAGAGCTGAGAGTTAAATTGGCCTGAAGCTTCTGGTTCCGCATTGTAGCTGAGGTGAACAACAGTGTTGCTGAGGGTGACAGCTTTGTGGCTGCGGTGGTGGCAGTGTGGCTCGGGTGATGGCGGTGTGGCTGTGGTGGTGGCAGTGTGGCTGGGGTGATGGATGTGTGGCTGGGGTGGTGGCGGTGTGGCTGGGGTGGTGGCGGTGTGGCTGGGGTGGTGGCGGTGTGGCTGGGGTGGTGGCGGTGTGGCTGGGGTGGTGGCGGTGT